>NC_043700.1:142928354-143269981 GCF_006229205.1 Suricata suricatta | reverse complement strand
CTTTCATTATCTACTCAAAGTCATGCCTACTGCACCTCTAAACATTTCATTAAATCCAATTATACAGCAAACACTCCCAAAATAAAATTAGATTGTATTGCAGTTTCACTTAACAGTATATAAAATGCTGTGTTGTGACAGGTATCTTAGTCTATCTTTAATGATACATATGTATTCAATCAGTTTTCTGACATCCATAAGTTAACTATTTTGTTTGACCTTATATTATGTGCCTGGCTTTCTAATTATTTTATTCATTTTTTTCTGTGAATAAGTTGTTCTTTCTTTCCAGGCAGAAAGTATCTTAGTCTTCTCGGGCTACTCTAACAAAATACCAAAGACTAAGTGACTTCTAAACAACAGGTATTTCTTTCTCGATTCCAGAGGGTGAGAAGTCCAACATCAAGGTGCCAGCAGATTCACTGGGACTCCCATCCTGGTTCATAGCCATCCATGTTTACACTGTGTTCTCATATGGCATAAAGGGAATAAGATCCCTCTGGGACTTCTGTTATAACAGTACTAGTACCATTCATGAGGGCTCTGCTCTCATTACCTTGGCAACTCCAGAAGCCATACCACCTGACACCATCACCTTGGGGTCAGAATTTTAACATTTGAAATTTGGGGGTGGGAGCACAAATATTCAATTTGTGGCAGAAAGTAATCGCCAGTATTAATTGTTCTTTTTTTCTTTAAAAGAAAGTCTTTTATCAGTAATGAGAAATTTTGATGATATATAAAAATTTTGGAAGGAATAATAGCAACAAATACTGAAAATACTGAATAATGATTCCACTTAGCAATATATTTTGAATACTGAATTACTGAATAATGATTCCACTTAACAATATATTTTGAATACTAAATGACTCGTTTACAAGGCATATTTAGAGTATATTGTTGGAAGAAAAATATATTTAAAACTTTCTCAATTATTAATGTCTTGGATGTATTGTATGTTTTGCATTTTAAAGGAAATAAAAATGTATTAATTTAAGAAAGAGCAAAAAGCAACATCTTAAACAAAATGTAAAATAAGAAAATGTTTTTAATTGATCTCTATACTCATAAGAGAATAAATAAAATTAATGGACACCAATTCTTAAGAACTAAACAGTTATCAGTGCCCATTTATCTCCAAGGAAATAAACATGAGTGCAGATTGGGCTGAATAAGATTTTATTCATTTATAACATTAAAAATAAAACTGTGTTGGTTGGTTTCATAATTTTATACTAATTCCACTGGAGTAAAGTTAAGATTTAAATGAGTTAAAAAAATAAGAAAGTATATTATAGTACTTTAGCATATTGAGATGAAGAAAAGTCAAAGGATAGATATTTACAATGCCAACCTTGAAATCATTCAAATATTCATTTTTTTCCACTGACTGGCAAAATGCAAGGAAAAATTATAAAGTAGATATTATTCTACATACTAAAAATTCAATTTAATTAAATAAATTTATTTTGAAAGATAATATGCTAAGTGATGAGGACATAGAAATAAATGACTTAATGCCCAACTTCAAGAATTCACAGTCGGGGCGCCTGGGTGGCTCAATCGGTTAAGTGTCCGGCTTCGGCTCAGGTCAGATCTCACATTCGTGGTTTTGAGCCCAGCGTCGGGCTCTGTGCTGACAGCTCAGAGCCTGGTGCCTGCTTCCAGTTCTGTGTCTTCTTCTCTCTCCGCCCCTCCCCTTCTCATGCTCTGTCTCTCGCTAATTTAAAAAAAAGAATTCATAGTCTATTAGGAAGACAAATTAAATCAATGATTACATTACAGTGTGACAATGAATAACCACTACACAACTACTAGAGTGTCTAAAATTGAAAAAAAGAGAAACAGAGAGAGAGAGAGAGAGAGAGACCAAAGGAAACAACATTAGTGAAGAGTTAGAGCACCTGGAGCTCTCATATAGTGATAAAGGAACATAAGATGGTAAGGTCCCTTAAGAAAACAGCTTAACCTGTTAAATATACAGCTACAATATGATCCAGCCATCCCACATCCATGTATACAAAAATAAAATATATGTCCATACAATAATTCTATGTAAATGCTCACAGCACAATTATTTGTAATAACCAAAATCTTGAGACAATTCAAATGCCCACGGAAAGTCGAATGGTTGAACAATCTGTGAGATATGTATACAAAAAATACTTCTCAGTAATGAGTTACTGACCTGCAGAACATGGATGAATACTAAAATAATCATACTCAGGGAAAAGCCACACAAGAGGGTAAATTCTGTATGAAGACAGTCATTAGAATTTTTAAATTAGTTTTTAATGTTTACTTATTTTTTAGGGAGACAGAGACAGAGTACGAGTAGGACAGAGAGACAGAGGGAAACACAGAATCCAAAGCAAGCTTCAGGCTCTGAGCTGTCAGCACAGAGCTGGACTCTGGAAAAGAACTTATGGGCCATGAGATCATGACCTGAACCAAAGATGAATGCTTAACCCATTGAGTCACGCAGTTTCCTTATTTGAAAAAAAAAATGTTTAATGTTTATGTTTGAGAAAGAGAGACAGACAGAATGTGAGCAGCAGAAGGACAGAAAGAGAGGGAGATTCAGAATCTGAAGGAGGCTCCAAGTTGTCAGCACAGAGCCCAAGACAGGGCTTGAACTCATGAACCATGAGATCATGACCTGAGCCAAAGTTGGATGCTTAACCAACAGAGCCACCCAGGCACCCCCATAAGAAAGTTTTAAATGCCCACTAGTTTAATGTGTCAGAAGCAGTCCAATGATTACTTGTTTGGAGATAGCAATAAATGTGAGGACAGGACTTACCCGAGTGTTGGATGTTATCACTTTAATGGTTTAATGAATTTATCTGTATGTTGAAACTTATTACAATGTAGAACTTTTTCCTCAGTTTTTAATTGAAGTATAGTTGATAATGTTATATTAGTTTCAAATGTACAACATGGTGTTTTGAAATCTATGTGTTACCTAAAGCTCACCATGATAAGTATAGTTACAAAGTTATTACAATATTATTGACTATATCTCCTATGTCATACCTTTAATCCCTATTAATTATTCTCCTTATAACTGGAGTTTGTACCTCTTAATCCCCTTCACATATTTTGCCCATTCCACTAACCACCTCCACTCTAACAATCAACAGTTTGTTCTCTGTATTTATGGGTCTCTTTATGTTTTGTTTGCTTATTCGTTTTGTCGTTTAAACTCCATATATAAGTCAAATAAAATGGTATTTGTCTGACTTATTTCACTTAGTATAATGCCCTCTAGATCCATCCACGTTGCTTCATGTGACAAGATTGTATTCTTTTCGATGGCTAAGTAATATTCCATGTGTGTATGTGTATATACATACATTGTATGTGCACACACACACATATATATACAAACATGTGTGTGTATATATATATCACATCTTCTTTATTCATTCATTTATCAATGAATTTTTAAGGTGCTTCCATATCTTGGTTATTATAGATAATGTTAGTGCTGCAATAAACATAGTGGTATGCATACCTTTACAAATTAGTGTTTTCATTTTCTTGGGATAAATACCCAGTAGTAAAAATGGTGGATCATGTGGTATTTATATTTTTATTTTTTTGAGAAAACTATCATACTATTTTCCATAGTGGCTGTATCTATATACATTCCCACCAGCAAAACACAAGGTTCAATTTTCTTTACATCCTCCCCAACACTTGTTATTTCTTGTCTGTTTTATAATAGCCACTGTGGCTGGTGTGAGGTGATGTCTCATTGTGGTTTTGCCTTGCATTTCCCTGGTGATTAGTGATGTTGAGAATCTTTTCATGTAACTGTTGGCCATTTGTATGTCTTCTTTGGTAAAATGTCTGTTCAGGCCCCCTGCCCCTTTTTTAATCAGGATATTTATTTTTATTTTTTTGTTTTTGAGGTTGAGTTAATCCCTTATCAGGTGTATTGTATGTAAATACCTTCTCCCATTCCATAGGTGATTTTTGTTCTGTTGTTGGTTTCCTTCACTGCCAAAAAGCTTTTTATTTTGATGTAGTCTCAACATGCTATTTTGGCTTTTGTTTCCCTTGCCTAGAGAGATATATCTGGAAAAATGTTTCTAGGGCTCAAGTCTAAGACATTACTGCCTACCTATTCTTTTAGAAGTTTTATGGTTTCAGGTCTTACATTTAGCTCTTTAATACATTTTGAGCTTATTTTTGTGTATAATGTAAGAAAGTGGTCTAGCTTCATTCTTTTACTTGTAGGTATCCAGTTTTCCCAACTCCATTTATAGGAGAGACTGTCCTTTTGCCACTGTATATTCTTACCTTCCTTGCTGTAGATTAATGACCACATAAACCTAGGTTTATTTCTGGGCTGTCTATTCTGTTCCCTTTATCTATGTATATATTTAGCCAGTACCAAATGGTTTCTATTATAGTTTGTAGTATAGCTTAAAATCTGAGATTCTGCAATAGATTGTATATCAATTATACTTCAATAAAGATGATAAAATAAAAGGCTAATAATATATATTTTAAAATTATTTTAAAGACATTTGACTGTTAAAAGCAAAAATTAAGTAATTATTGAACAAGTAATACCACCTGGGGGCTTATACCATAAGTAAACATAAAATACATGAATTAAATTGCACAATAGAAGGCGTAGGAGAACTATACTAGTGCAACTTCCTTATAAGTCCCACTGAGTACTATAATTTTAATGGTATGCATTATAATCCCTAGAATAATAAGATTATATATATATATATACAGATGTATAGATATACACACATACACACACACACAAAGTGGTATAATAGTGATTGGAGAAACCAGAAATACGTGCACACATACATGGATCTTTTAAAAAATTGTACTGGTCTCACTATTATATCCATATAGAAAGAAAACCAACTATAAATCCTACTTTACGCAATATACAGAAATTATTTCAAGAGGGATATCTGTAAAAACTAAAATAATAAAACATTTCGATGAAAACCACAAGAATATTTTCATGACTTATACCATTAATCACCAAATATATTGAAACCAAAATAAGATACTACTAGAAATCTACTAGAGAGGTTAAATGTATAAAGGCTTATAACTCTCAAATGTCAATGGTGATGTGGACCTATCAGAGTTTTCACATCTATTGTTGATGGGAATGTAAATTTTGTAATATAGTTGGAAATAAAGTTTGAAAATTCTTACAAAGTAAACATTTGATCCATCAATCAAATTTTCAGATAATAAAAAAACACATTTGTCCACAGAAAGGTTTTATACCAAAATATCCACAGCAGTTTCATAACAGCCCAAAACTATCAGTAACCCAAATGCTAATTATCAGGAAAATGGATAAATGATGTGTGATATATTCAGATCATGAGTCAATATTATGCAAAAAGGCCCCAACAAATTATTGATACACACAACATGAATGAAATGTATAGACATTATGGTGAACCAAAGAATCTGCACACATAGTAGTACGTACATATGATTCAATGCATATGAATTTCTAGAACAGGCAAAACTAATTTATAATGAGAAATAATCATGGTTGTCTCTGAGTTCAAGGGTAATCGACCAGCAAAGAACATGAAAAGTATCTGGACTGATGAAAATATCTTATATTTTTATAGGACATGTGGCTCATATATACCCATTTATCAAAATTATATATTTTATACTATGCATTTCAATTTATACAGATGATACCTGAAAAACTGAATGATAGTATAAAGAGTAGTTTGAGATACACTAAATAAGGATATGTGATCACAAATACTGATGCTTTTTGGAGCCTGGTAATGGATGCATGAGGATTCATTATATTTAAAATTCTCTATACTAAGATGTTTAAGAAGATTAAAGTATTTGAGTTCCATAATGGAGAGCACATGTATTTGTGTGTGGGCAGGGGAGACAGTGATAATTACTGCAGAAAATCAAGGCTAAGAAAAGGACTCTTATGGAGACTAAAACTGTAAAACCATAAGAAAAAAAACCCATAAAAGATTATTAGCTTTTTTTTAATATAAAATGCTAATCAGCAGGAGCATCGATGTGTGAGTAAGAAGACAGAGAGATTTATGTATTAGAGAGATTCAGGTTTGTATTTTTGTTCTTCTTTATTAGCTTTGTTACTTTGTGCAAAGCAATTAACCTTTTTGAGCTTCAGTTTATTCAACTCTAAAATGAGATTAATTATCTGTAATTCAAAAGGTGGCAATGAGAATATGGCAACCTTAACATATTGCAAGCATTTAGTACATTGCATGAAGTTTCATACATATGAAAGGAAATTTGCTTTCCCCAGTTTGCAGCCCACCCTTTCCTATCATCCCAGCTCCTTAAAGAAGCTATAGGAAATTAGGAGTTACATTATATCACTTAAATTAACCCACATACACTTCCAGTCTTGGGAAACAAAGGTCAAGGACATAAAAGAATAATATGTTAGAAAGAAATCAGATTTACAATCAGACTGGGACTATCTTAGTTACTACTCGGTGTGCAGCTTTAAGTAAGACTTCCTCTGTGAAATGAAATGAATATAATAACTAAATTGCAAGATTAAATAAAATATTGTGATAAAATTCCTTGAACAGTAATGGTTTGTATATATTTGTCACTAAACAAATTGAAGCTACTTTTATTATTAGCATCAAATAAGTGCTACTAGAAAAGCTTCTTTTGTTGTTCAATTACTTGTGATCTATCCAAAGTCTAGATCGGAAGTAAAGTTTTATAGACTAACTGGTCTGCGTGAAGAATTTTCAATTGACAAATTGATTCCTAGAGTTTTGTGAGAACCAAGGACACGTATTTGTAATTTTGAAAAGGAGCTTTCCCTACCAATACGTAGGACAAAATAGCATTTAGGTCATTTCTTGAGGTCCTGAATTTGAGGAGTTACAGTAAATCATTTTGCAAGCATAGTGGCCCACATAGTTTAATTAAAGCAAAAGCAGTAAAGCAAAAACTTAAGATTTATATCATTGAGAATATTTTCGTAAAACTGGAGACTAAGAGTGAAGAAATCTGTCCTGAAGCTGAAGGCTGTAATTTTGAAGAGTGGAGTAATGTTATCAAAGCAGCATATAAAGAAGATGGCTTTCTGGCTATCATTTAGGATTAAGTTCGGAAGAAATACTTTTGTTTTAAGTTTATTTATTTTGAGAGAGAGAGCGAGAGAGAGAGAGAGAGAGGGTGAGGCAGACACAGAGGCAGAGAAAGGGAAGGAGAAAAAAGAATCCCAAGCAGGCTCTACACTATCACTATAGAGCCTGACATGGGGCTCAATTCCACAAATCATGAGATCATGATCTGGGCCCAAATCAAGAGTCAGAAGCTTACCCAACTGAGCCACCTGGGAACCCTACAAATCTTAAATTTGTGAGAAAAATATTATTGTAGGACGTGTGTCATATGTTAATATACCTTGCAACATCTTAAAAAATAAAGTTCATTTTTACTACTTTTAATTAATATACAATAGCACTGGATTTCTGATTCAGTTATAACTTTTTAGGACTCAACAAAAACTCTAATGTCTGAAATATTTTTGCCTTTTCTATTCTTGAAAAATATAGTATGTACTTTTCAAAACGTGACAAACAAGTACTATAACATTAAGGTACAATGATTCAAGTGACCTATATTAAATTTCTTTGAGAATATCTGCCGGATATCTAGTGAGAAGGGACTCCATAAACTACTGAATAATTTAAAGAATTAAAAATAAACGTTTAAAAAATAATAAATAAAATAAAATAAAATAAAATTCTATATTAAGAGATGCCTGGGTGACTCAGACCCATCAATGTCAGACTCAGTTTCGGCTTAGGTCATGATCTCGTCAATTTCATAAGTTTGAGCTCCATGTTGGGCTCTGTGATGGTAGCATGGAGCCTGTTTGGGATTCTCATTCTCTCTCTCTCACTCCCTCTCTCTGTCCCTCCCCACCTAAACTATCTCTGTATCTTTCAAAACAAATAAATAAACTTAAAAATACCATATTAAATATCTACATAGGTAAAATAAATGAATATTCTTATAAAATCGATTTTAAAATATAGGCATACATTTCAGCATCTTCTATTGTAATCATTTATACACAGGTAATGTCATATTTATCATATTTTATTAGAATAATATTTGTTAGGCATTGTTTAAAAAGGAGGGCACAAAAACAATATTATAGTCAAGAAATGCATATAAAGCATATTGATAATTGAGTGATCAAAATCCTTGCAAATATAACTATTGTTTAAATACATTAGTATTGGGTATTTGCAACACCCAGGCGTTGCATAGGGAGAAATAATAGGAAGGCATTTTGTTGATTATGATGTTTTCTTTTTTAAACTGATAATCTTTTAGTATCAAATCAATAAGGAATACAAACATTTACTTCAAAAAGAGACTTAATAAGAAAAAAGTTAATGAATATAGTAATAAGTGGTATAAAATGATTTGGGATCTGTTTTAGCCAAGCTGAAAAAGTCTAACTTGTGTCTTTTGAAAATGCCCCTTAAGAACATACCTGGTAAGTCAAATTCTAAATTTGCTGATGTTAATGTAATCTACCTGAGGGCAGTCTATAATTCTTATACTATTTTATGCTAACAACTCATACTCTGGCATATTGAATGATTTCCTGGATATTATTTATGGGATATAATCTGTTCACAATGTACATTGAAATAATGTCTATAATTAAATTGTCAAAAGTATAATATCATTTAAAAACTATCTTATTTTTTTAAATAAGTATAATCAGTCGGTTGAGCGTCCAGCTTCGGCTCCGGTCATGATCTCACAGTTTGTGAGTTGAGCTCCACGTCGTGCTCTGTGCTGACAGCTAGCTCAGAGCCTAGAGCCTGCTTCAGATTCTGTATCTCCCTCTCTCTCTGACCCTCTTCTGCTCATGCTGTCTCTCTCTGTCTCTCAAAAATAAATAAAAACCATTAAAAAATTAAAAAACTATACTTATTTTTAGCAAATCTTTGCAAAAATTTTTTATGAAATATTCAATCTCTGAATATCTAGTAGAGAATATCAGCTCATTAATAAACAACTCAGAAATACATCTGTAAGTGGAAATCTGAAAAGAAACATAGATATACACATACAATGATTTTTTTGTGTATATGTTGGCATACTATTAAGGACTATTGTATTAATAGAGACATCTGAAACTTATGATCTATTCATTAATGAGTATTAGCAATTTTGACTCTTAACCATGGCCAAAGAAACAATGTGGAACTTTGGTCAAGCAATTTAATTTCTCTGGATCATATGTGGCTGATGACAAAATAATTAAAAATTATGTTAGCCACATGTTCTCAGAGTATGACTGTAAGTACACTCTGAATTTTAAGGCACTTTAAAATTTTTATAGAAATAATGATATTGCCATTTTATTAAGTGAAAAAAAGGCACATACTATGTTCTTCAACAGAGACATATTTAAGTTTGTTCTCTTATAACATAATACTTGATATGGTTAAATTATATCAAGATATAATATGGTGAGAATGTAAAATATTAGGTTAGAAGTTAAAGAATTACTTTTTTAAAAGGAAAATCATAAAGACAAATCCCTCAATTCCCAAGAGTAGGGGATCCGAGGAAGGAAAAAGCACTCACTATCCTGCCATAAGCTTGAACACGAAAGGTGAGTTAGCTGTAAGTACACATGGTGATGCCCCTCAATTCCGGGCAGACTCGTGAGCTACTATTTATACTTATACTCGCCGCTGTTACCCCTCCCTTTCCTTGATGTAATACTGCAACACTGGTGGTAGGATTTTTAAATAACTATCTTGGCTTAAATACTAACCCTTAACCTTAAGTCTTGGTGCCTTGACTCAAAACAATCTTTCTTATTCTGGGACACCACTCTTGTCTAATATGGAGAAACTTACTTTGCAAATGGAATTGTAATATTAAATAAACACTAGAGGAATGCTTTTGAGCTTCCAGATTATTCCTCTAGTATTATTTAGTTATTTGAACCATTTTCAGTTCCATTTTCTATATGATTTGAGGAATAGGTCCAACTTCATTCTATTACCTGTGGCTATCCCCTGTCAAGTCTACTTCACTGATCTACATGAATCTATCCATAAACCATTTCTCTTGATTACTGAACTCTGGAGCAAATATGACATCCGCATGTGTTAGCTCTGCGGCATTTTTTTTTTCACCATTGGTTTGAATACTCAGTTTCCTTTCTATTTCCATATAAACTTTGGCAACAGCTTGTCAATTTCTGTTTAAAAGCTGGAATTTTTAGAAGATTTCATTGAATTGGTAGAATTTTAATCCCACATCCACTAGTCAGTATGACTTGAAGGGAAACATATTCACTTCAGTATAGAATGGGTTTAAACTTAATCAGTCATTTACAACTGCCAAATAAAGAAGATGTTTTCTATAATCAAATAGTAACCACCAATAAAAAAACGGTAATAGAGATGCAAAAAATAAAGAGAAAGGAATCTAAATATATCAATAAATAAAGCCAACCAACTGTGAGAGAAGAGAGCAAGAGAAGAAAAGAACACAGAAAAGCTACAAAAACAGCCATAAGTAAGAAAATTACAATAACAACAAACCTATCAATAATTACTTTGAATATAAATGGACTAACATTCCAATCAAAATAACAGAGTAACTGAATGGATAAAAAAAGCAAGACCCACCGATATGCTGCCAATAGGAGACTCATTTCAGACCTGTAAACATGTGCGATTCAGTGTAATGAATAGAAAAGCGTTTAACATGCAAATGGATGTGAAAAGAAAGCTGAGGGAAAAAATAGACTTTAAAACAAAGACTATAACAAAAGACAAAGAAGGACACTATAAAATCATAAAGAGAACAATCCAAAATAATAGTAAATAGTTATGAGCCCAACATGGAGGCACCCAAATAGATAAAACAATTGCTAACACACAAAAAGAAAGTAATAGATAATAAGACAATAATACTAGAGATGGTTAACCCCCCATCAATGGACAGATCATCCAAACAGAAAATCAACAAGGAAACAGGAGGTTTGATTGACACATTTAACAAATGGATCTAACAGATATATTCAGAACATTCTATCTGAAAACAGCAGAATACACATTCTTTTCAAATGCACATGGAACATTCTCCAGAACAGATCACACATTAGGCCATAAGGCAAATCTCAACAAATTCAAAAATATAGAAGTTATACCATGTATCTTTCATGACCACAACTATATGAAACTAGAAATCAACTACAAGAAAAAAATCTGAAAAGAGCACAAATACCAGGAAGTTAAATAGTATGCTACTGTACAACAAATAGGCCAACTAAGAATTCTAAGAGGAAATCAATAAATACATGAAGACAAATGAAAATGAAAACACAAGGTTCTCAAATCTTTGGGATGCAGCAAAGATAGTCTCAGAGGGAAGTATATAGCCATACAAGCCTTATATCATGAAGCAAAAAAAACAAAACAAAATGAAAAAACAAGTTAACCTTACATCTAAAGGAGCTTAACAAAGAAGATGAAGCAAACCCAAAACCATTAAAAGGAAAAAATAATAAAAGATTAGAGCAGAAATGAATGCAATAGAAACAAAGCAATCACCAACACCAACATAAACATGATAGAACAGATCAATGAAACCAAAAAGATCAGCAAAATTAATAAACCTTTAGCAAGACTTATAAAAGACAGAGACAGGGAAAAAAAGAGAAAGACAAAGAGAAATAATAACAAATAAGCAAAAAACATAAAAAAAGTCACAAACAAGCAAACAAAACAAAACAGAAATGAAAGAGGAAAAATAATAACCAACACCACAGAAATACAAAAAATTATAAGAAATTATTATGAAAAATTATACGCCATCCCATTGTAGAACCTGGAAGAAATAAACTCCTAGAAACATATAACCTGCCAAAATTGAATCAAGAAGAAATACAAAGATTGAAAGACTGATTACTAGCAATAAAATTGAATCAATAATCAAAAACCTCCCAAAAAACAGAAGTATAGGATCAGTATATAGCTGAATTCTACCAAACAGTTAAAGAGTTAATATCTATGCTTCTTAAACTTTTTCAAAAAATAAAAGAGGAGGGAAATCTTTCAAATCCATTCTATGAAGCCACTACTACCCTGATACCAAAACCAGATAAAGATACAATATCTCTGATGAACATAGATGCAAAAACCTTCAACAAAATATTAGCAAACCAAATTCAACAATACTTTTTAAAAAATCATTCACCAGAATCAAATGGGATTTATTCCTGGGATGCAAGGGTGGTTTAATATTTGTAATCAAAGATAGGAGAAATGATAAAAACCATATGATCTTTACAATAGATACAGAACAAGCATTTGATTTGACAATGCACAATATCCATTCAAGATAAAAAAAAAAAAAAGCTTAGTAAAGTTGGTTTAGAGGGCACATGCATCACCATAATAAAGGCCAAATATGAAAAACCCATAGCTAGGCTCATCATACTCAATTGTGAAAAACAGAGAGCTTTTCCCCTAAGGTTAAGATCAAGACAAGGATGTCCATTCTCACCACTTCTATTCAACATAGTCCTGGAAGTCCTAGCCACAGAAATCAGACCAGAGAAATGATTGTTATCCATATTGGTAAGAAAGATGTAAAATTTTCACTATTTGCAGATGACATGATACAATAGAGAAACTCTAAAAATTCCACCTAAAACCTACTTTAACTGATAAATGAATTCAGGAAGGTCACAGTATACAAAGTCAAAATATAGAAATTTAATGCATTTACACTAATCATGAAGCAGCAGAAAGAGAATTTAAGAAAATAATCTTTTTTACAATTGTACCAAAAAAAATCTAGGAATAAACTTAGCCAGTGAGGTGAAAAACATGTACTCCAAAAACTAGAAAATACTGATAAAAGAAATTGAAGATGACACAAACATAAGAAAAGACATTACATGATCATGATTTGGAAGAGCAGATATTGTTAAAATGTCCATACTACCCAAAGCAATCTACAGATTTAATGCAATCTTTATCAAAATACCAATAGCATTTTTCACAGAACTAGAATAAAGAATCCTAAAATATGTATGGAACCACAAAAGGCTTCAAAGAGCCAAAGCAATCCTGAAGAAGAAAAACAACACTAGAGGTATAATAATCCCAGATTTTGAGTTATACTACAAAGGTGTAGTAATACAATGTGTCTATAGACACATGGGTCAGTGGAACAGAATAGAGAGCCAAGGAATAAAACCACGATGATACTGGCAATTAATCTTCAACAAAGGAGGCAAGAAAACTTTGGAAAAAAGACATTCACTCCAACAAATGGTGTTGAGAAAACTGGACAGCTACATGCAAATGAATAAAACTGGACCACTCTCTTACACTATATACAAAAATAATCTTAAAATGGGTTAAGACCCAAATGTGAGATCTGAAACCAAAGAAGTCCTAGAAGATACCACAAGCCGTAATTTCTCTGACATTGGCCATAGGAACATTTCTCTAGATATGTCTCCTGAGGCAAAGGAAACAAAAGCAAAAATAAATTATTGGGACTACATTGAAATAAAAAGTTTCTGCACAGCAAAGGAAAGAACTACCAAAACTAAAAGGCAACCTACTGAATAGAGAATATTTAATTCATACATGACATATTAAACAAAAGGTTAGTATCCAAAATATATAAAGAATTTATACAACTTAACACACAAAAGAACAATTAAAAATGGGCCTAAGACATGAACAGAAATTTATCTAAAGAAGACATACAGATGGCCGATAGACACATGGAAAGATATTCAACATCATACTCTCATGAGGAAAATGCAATCCAAAACTACAATCATATATCATGTCACACATGTCAGAAGGGCTAAAGTCAAAACCACTAGAAACAGGTGTTGAGGAGGATGTGGAGAAAGGGGAACCCTCTTGCACTGTTGGTGGGAATGCAAACTGGAGCAGGCACTGTAGAAACAGTATTGGAGGTTCCTCAAAAAATTAAGAATAGAACTACCATATGATCCAGTAATTCCACTACTGGGTATTTACCCAAAGAATATGAAAGAATCAATTCAAAGGGATAAATGCACCCCTATATTTATTGTAGCATAATTTACAGTAGACAAATTATGGAAGCAGCCCATATATCCATTGATAGATAAATGGATAAAGGAAATGGATATATATATATATGCATATATACGCATGCACCTACACACACACAATGGAATAATCAACCTTAAAAAGAATGAAATCTTGCCATTGTTGACAACACGGATGAATGTAAAGAGTATAGTGCCAAGCAAAATAAGTCAGTCCAAGAAAAGCAACTACCATGTGCTTTTACTTACATGTGTAATTTAATGATCAAAACAAATGAAAAGAGGAAAAAAAGAGACAGACCAAAACACATACTCTGAACTACAGAAAACAAACTGACAGCTACGAGAGGGGCGGTGAGTGGAGAATTGGGTGAAATAAGTGAAAGGGATTACAGAGTACACTTGATGAACACTGAGTAAGGTACAAAATTGTTAAATCACTACATTATATATCTGAAACTAATATAACAGCAGATGTTAACTGTATTGGATTTTAAAAATCTATCATAAAAAAAGAAAAACATTTCCATTTCTTTGGATCTCAGTTTCTTCAACGTGTATTCTGTAGTTGTACAATTTATGACTTCAAATTGGTTTGTACTAAAGGAATTACAATGGATTCCTGGTTTTTAAGCCATGAAAAAGGCAGGCTATAAAAATGGGTTTCCACAAAAATATGAAGGTTTGGGATACGGATACCATTCTGTGGTAGACATCTTTGGGTTGTTTGTACATTCATAATGAAGGTGCCCTCTCTGGAAACTCATCCCTTTTCTAAGGCATCACATGCATAGGGCCCTAGCAACTGCTCTTGTAAATGACATACATTATTATATTGCCTCACCCAAAATAATTGGATCCAGTGTATGAACCTGGACCAAATCAAAACAATCAGATTCTCTTCTTGTGTACTTACTGAGTATGATAAAACATTGTGCAAATAGACCCATAACATGGAAATCTAGAATCTTGGATCATCATTTATTATGGTATAGGCCGGAGAGCAGAGAATAGGGAGCTGGGAAGGGAGAGAGGAGAAAGTGGAGGAAAGGAGAAAGAGAAATTCATCTTATAAACCACAAAGAATATAACATTTTAGAAATCTATATTTTCTATCCAGAAGGTGAGGTCAAAAGTTGAGGGTTGGAGTTGCCAGTCTACTCATTAAAATTCCCTCTCTCTCTCTCTCTCTCTCTCTCTCTCTCTCTCTCTCCCCCTCCCTCCCTCTTTCTCTCTCTATCCCTCCCTCTCTTTGCTTGTTTGTATGTTTTGCTCTGTAATAAATTTGTGAGGATGCAGAAAGATGTAATTTGGTTGAAAAGACCAATAGCATGGATGCCACAAATTTTAGGAATTCACTGACATCATGCTTTTTAGCCAATAGTAATCTTTAACTTAAAGCAGTCCGTTCTTTAAGTAAAAGTAATGTAAATGTGTTTAATGGCAACAACAGAACATAAATTCTTAGTATATGTTATGTTCTATTGCAAGGACATTCCAATAATGTAATTATTCTAAAGACATTTCAAATGTATGTAATCCTTGTAATAATCCTTTGAGATAGGTGCCATCATCTATCTCCATTTTTCAGATGAAGCAACTGAGTCACAGTGGTTAAGGGTGCCCAGAATTAAGTAGTGCTATTTTCACAGACTGTCTGATTCCTGAGTCTGTGATCCTAACCATTATCCCACGCCTGACTGCAAATGAAAGAAGAGCTCTCTCAACTTCTCAGCCTAACCCCGTTGTCTAGTTTTCTCTGGCACTCTACAGTGTTGATCATCCCTTTTGCTTTCTTTGTCTGCCACTTTCCCCAATTTACTATCTCATTCTTAATGGCATTTAGATGTGTTAGTGTTTCCCAAATCTTAAAAATATATAATTTCCACTATTTCACTTACTCTTATAACTAACTTTCACATTTTCTTTATTCTCTTTAAAGCTAAACTTAAGAGAATTGACTATACTTATTAACCTTACTCTCTTAATTTATTCCCCAAACACATTCCAATTTACAAATGTAGATGCAACTCCTTCAAAAGATTTTCTTCTAAGTTCATTATTGCCTTTTGTCACTGAACATGATAGGATTCTTAAAAATCCTTTTTATCTTGACATTTCAGTAGTTTTTAACACAGTAAAGGCTTTTGTTCTCTTGGCTACACTGGTTTCCTTCTCTACTTCTTAACAACTATTTTTCTGCCACCTTTCCTGGCTTATCACTCTAAAATGAGCTTGTAAATTGTAGAGTTATGTTCATTTTTGGCATTACATTTGTTAAACTTAATTGCCATTTTAAAATATTTTTAAATGACATTGGTTTGGCAGTCAGTAAAACAAAATGGATATTGTAAATGCAGAAATGCATGTGAATAGCATCGTGGCATGAATTTGATAGTGCAGCAAGTGTAAGTCAATGGAGAACTCACTGAATCTCCACATTTGCTTGCAAAGTAACAATGAATTTCTTTATGATGTCTGAAAAAGGATACTAACAATAGATGAAGATGACTTATATTTTGTTACTGAATTCTGTTCACAGAAATTGCCTTTCACATGCTAAGCTGGAAATTACTGGCACCCAGATTGTAGAATGGAGTTCAGTGACTTGGAAGAAAATTTTGGAAGCAAAAATAGAGTGCATTGTAGGAAATCTTAGAGCATTAACATTCCTGATAACATAGAAAATGATATTTTGTGTGTGTGTGTGTGTGTGTGTGTGTGTGATGACATCAATACCACCAAGGGGAGCTTGATTGTGAATAGAAAATATTTTTAGGAAAACATTATCCAGTTGATTTCACTTGTATTCACTTTCTATATATGACCAAGAATGGTTATATGATAAAATCTGTCTAAATAAATCTTTAAAAAATATAATATAGAAAAAATGATAAAAAAGCACTACATTGTTGTTTATTAGTGCTTTTTATAGTAATACAAAAGAAGCACATTTTACAATTGGTAGCATTTCAGATTTGATGAAAGACAGTATTATATTATTTAAAATGTGTGATTCTTTGATTTACTCTCTGTCTTCCCCTCTAGATTGTAGACTCCATGAGGACATGGACTCTATTGTTTACCATTCTATCCCAGGGTCTGCAACAATGTTTCACACATAAAATGGGTGAACTTCTTGTCATTCAAAAATATAAATAAGAATGAGTTTCATTGTTGTTCTCTGGTTTCTATTGACCAGAGGCCTTGACTTTGTTACAGTATGTGGCTTTTGCTATGGTTATCCATGAACATGTCAAGTCCTGTGTACAGTGAAGGAATTTCTTAAATTTAAGAAGTGGGAGTTCTTGAAGCCCATCTTCCTGGATGTGAATCACACCATCCACCAATTCTTTTACATTATTTACTCTCATAATCCCTCAAGCACTTCTAAATTTACATATAAATCTCTGCATTGCTCAGTTTGGTTTTGTATTTATTTATTTTTTTTTTGCTATCTTGAGGTAAAGTGTTTTCCCACCTGCCTCTAGGGAACCATCAATTCCATTTCATAAGAGTATTTATATCCCCATTAATTCTGCTCAAACCACTTGATCTTTTTGGCAGAATTTTGTCCTCTATTCGTATATATTTTTCTTTCCAGTATGTCAGCACCACAAATATTGGAGACAATAAAATTACATCTGGCTGGATTCTGGATAGCTACCATAAGATGGTTTTGTCTGGCCCTATAATTAAAACTGTGTAATTGTGCTAATGATACATTACAGAGCACACACTTGTTAAGGTTAAAATCAGAAGTTGTAACTACCACATGAATAAAAATTAGTTAAATTCTAAATATCACAAAATAGTCATATAGAAGCCAGCAAGGTGACACTAACTCCACCTTTACGTTGTCTCCCTAAGTTTCAGCAGCCTGTGAGCAGATAAGAAATTGTACTGGCAGCCTACCCCCAGAGCAGATGGAAGAATGTTAGTGTTCAACAAAGGCCCCTGTGTGGTATTTTAGAGAGTGTTTCACATTTTCTTGCAAACAAGTCTGCTCCCACCAACTGCCACCACCACGCTGTTGTCTCCCTCTGGGCATTGGCACTCCTCATCTACTCATCTTTACATTATCCACGCGGGCCTCTATGAAATGTACTGCTGCTTTACTGGGCACCAAAATCTCTTGCCATGAGCTATGGTCACTCTGCCAAATGCCTCCATTTATGCACAAAAGTATGAGTGCCAAATGAACAAGGTTGTTTGGGAGAGAGCACTGTGAAATCCTCTGAGTTACACTGTGTCAGGCTAGAGAGAATGTCCTGCTATACATATTTTAGTCAAATAGCTTTTGCTCTTTTTACTTATTATCCATGTCTTTTTAGAATTCTAGGGCCCTTTTAACTTATTATCCATGTCTTCATAGAATTCTAGGGCTCTGGGATGAAGGATGCACTGGAAGGACTAATATTCCAGAATCACTAACTCCTTAATGAAAAAGCTGGCTCCATCTAAGTGGGTATAAGTCCCTATGCCAGGCTCCGTTTTTTGCTAAGGATGGAGTGTCCTAGAAGGCTCGTCAGCCACTTCTCTAAGGGCTGCCCCAACTGTTCCTAGAATATCTTTACTGCTTAGACTCAAGTTTGACACCTGTTTAGAACTTATGATTACGACATGGAAAATGTACAATGCTAGCTGACTGGGTGATTTAAAAAAAAAGTGTTTATCTCTTTTTTTGTGATGTATATGCTAATCTGATAAAATTATATTAAAACCAATATTGAAGGAATTTAAAAATGTCAGCTTTGTACATCATTTGTTTTTCTTTTTAACAGGAAATGTGGTTTCCTTTGACCTGATGCTGGTTTTAGCCTTGAAATTCCTTTAGTTAAAAGTGCTTGTTGTAGTTAATTGTATCATTCCACACTGATTAAGACTGACACAGGCTCCTATTTGGGGCACAGGCTTGTCTGCAGATGCTCCCAAGTTCTAATGACAGTTCTGGTGCAGATTCTTAATGTGGCTTAGACCAGTGTCCCTTCCCATCCTGTAATCTGCCTATAAAACTGTGCTAATGGGCTTCTGAGAATTTTTTACACTTCATCGATGGTTTAGAAGCAGTATGAAAGAATGAACACATTCAATGATGCCATCCCTTTGTACTGTGATATTGTCGTTTTTTTTTTTTTTTTAGCTAAAACACACACAGCCAAGTTTAACCAGGAGAAACATCCCTTACCTATTTACCTATAATGTCTTTTGTGCTTCTGTGCTAAAAAAGTTCATGTAGCTAGTCACAGTCAGCTAGCAGCCAAAAGGGAAATAATCCCTGTCTTTTATATGGAAAGAATCTCCTTGTCATCCTTTCCAGGTAAATTATTCCTATTAACTGAACAATTTGCCTCTTTAAAACAATGTATTATTTTTTCCACTAATACTTGACACAAAAGAATATTAAAGGCAATATTTGTTCTGTGAGAAAGAGTACCATAATGAGAGTTTGATATATTAAAGATATTTAATTCATTTTGTTCACAAGAGTGATCCAAAATAAATAATATTGAGGCATCTGGATGGCTCAGTCGTTTAAATAACTGACTCTTGATTTCAGGTCAGATCATGATTTCGCATCTTGAGATGGAGACCCTGTGTGGGGCTTCACACTGACTGCCAGCACCTGCTTGAGATTCTCTCTCTCCCTGTCTCTCTCTGGCCCCCTTGTGCTTTCTTTCTCTCTCTCTCTCTCTCTCTCAAAATAAATAAATAAAATTTTACAAAGTAAATGCATTAAAAATAATATTGAAGGAGTAGAACAAAGTTGGAGGACAGATAATAATACCTGACTTCAAAACTTAGCATACACCTGCAGTAATCAAGACAGGGAGGTACTGGTGAAAGTGTAGATGCAAAAATCAACACAACAGGATAGAGACCTCAGAAATAGACCCATTTAAATATAGTCAAGTGATCTTTAGCAAATAAGCAAAGACAATAGAGTGGAACAAAGATCACTCGTTCAACAAATGCATATACATAAGCAAACAAATGAATCTAGACACACATTTCTACCCTTCACCAAAATTACTTAAATCACAGACCTAAATGTAAAATGCAAAACTCTGAAATTTGTAGAAGATAACATAGGAGAAAACCTGGAAGAAATTGTGTATGGCAACAACATTTTAGACACAATTGATCAAAGGCATGATTCATTAAAAAATTTAATAAGTTAAAATTCATTAAAATTAAAAATAACTTCTTCATGAAAGATAATGTCAAAAGAGTGAAAAGAAGTGCCACAAATTGAGAACAAATATTTTCAAAAGACAAATCTGATAAAGAAGTATTATCCAAATTAAAAAAAAACTCTTATTAAAAGTCAACAATAATTAAAAACCTGATTAAAAATGGGGCAAAGATCCTAACAGATACCTCATCACAGAAGAGATACAGAAAGTAAGTAAGAATATGAGAAGATGTATCATATGTCCTCAGGGAGATGAAAATTAAAGCACCTCCACACCACATATCACTACACACCTATTAGAATGGCCAAACTTCAAAGCACTGACAACACCAAATGCTGGTGAGGATGTGGAGCAACACCAACTCCCATTCATTGCTAGTGAGAATGGAAAATGGTATAACTACTTTGTAAGACACTTTGGTGATTTCTTACAAAATTAAGCATACTCCTACCATATAATCCAGCAATCACATTCTTTGGTAATTACTTAAGAAGTTGAAAACTTATGTTCACACAAAAATCTGGACAAGAATGTTTATAGCAGCTTTATTCATAACTCAACCACGGTGCTCCTTGGTAGGTATGTGAAAAAATAAACTCTGGTAAATCCAGACAGTGAAATATTTTTCAGTACTACAAAGAAATGAGCTGTTGAGCCCTAAAAAGACATGAAGGAAACTTAAATGCATATTAGTAAGTCAACTAAACCAGTCTCAAAGGGCTACATATTATATGATTCTAACTGTATGATATTCTGGGACAAGGAAAACTATAGAGACAGTGAAAAGATCAGTGGGTGCCAGGGGTTACAGGCAGGAGAAAGGATGTATAGATGGAACACAGAAGATTACCGGGGCAGTGAAAAACTCCCTACGATACGATGATGATAGACAGTTGTCACTATATATTTATCTAAAATCGTAGAATATATAATACCAAGAGCAACCCTCAGGTGAACTATGATTATGTCAGTGTAGTTGCCTCAACTATAACAAATGGACCACGATGGTGGGGATGTTGTTAAGAGGAACAGCTGTGCACTCTTGGGGGCAGGGGCTATATGGGACACATCTGTACCTTCCTCTCAATTTTACCACGAACCTAAAACTGTTCTAAAAGCAAAGTATTTTAAAGAATGAAAAAAAAAAATCCAGATTTAAAAAGTAGATCTCTAGACATTCTTAAATTACATATAACAAATAATATCACCTCACCATTTTCTTTAATAAACAGAAAAGACATACAAGTAAAAAAATAAGATAAAACATAGCTATTTACACACACACTCAGATACAAAGTATTAAGGGAACTAAAAATATCAAAGTATTATTATAGGCAGCAGTTTGAGGGAAGAGGGTAGTTCCAAAATGATTCTAAAGGCCTAGAATGACTGATAAGATTTTAACAGGTAGAAGAAGCAGCTTCCAAACCTCAAAAATTTTTTTTGGCAAAGACAGATAAAAGAAAAAAAATATATTTGAAAAAGAGTTGAAATAAAGTATGTAAATGAAATAGAGATTCTCCTGGAAAGGTGTGTTGACTGTCTGAAAAGGCTGTGTCTTCGGGAATTGACTTGGGTTCCTGATATGTAACTCAATACTGCTGATCCTGTATCCTGATGCATGTGAGAATCAAAATGTCTTTCAAGTTAGAGTCACACTATGCAATCCCAGCGACTGAAAAACAAAATGACAACTTATTAATGAGAAATATGAAAATCACATGAATGATAAAGTCACATTCAGAGGACCAGTATATTTTCTACTTACAAGCAAACCTTCATCACAATTCAAATTGCAGACTGAAAGTGGCTTCAGTAACATAGGGTCATAGGACTTAGAGGTGCTTTCCTAATTAAGTGCTATTTCCTAATTAAGTGCTATTAGCGGCACCCGAAGGAGTGATGGTCTTACTGGTGGCCCATAATACTGAAGTCCTCATCCAACACTTTGAGTCCTTTGGACAGTGGTTGACAGCATCAGCTTTTGGCATTTGCCTCTTTGATTTATTTTTTTTTTTTTACTTTTCTTCTCCCATCTTTTCTCTGAAAGACATGTTCTTTATTTATGTTAATGAATTAAGTTAAAAGGAATATAGCCCTTGGATCCTTCTACTCCTTTCTTTTGATACTATCATCGATTTTATGCTGCCTTTATAGTTTGTCATTTGGACTAAATTATTTACTTTCATCCCCTGCTTCTTCCCAGGTGTCAGGGAGTACTTTGTACATTTATGTGTTTAACACATGTCTTTGATATGCAGGTGAACTTGGGAAGCCTGGGTGGCTCCCTGGATTGAGGCAAGTAGGATTCCATGCTGAGTGTGGGGCCGCCTTGGGATTCTCTCTCTCTCTCTCTGCCCCTACCCTGCTTGCTCTCTCTCCTTCTCTTTAAAAAAAAAAAAAGGATAAATAGAAATAAATTAAATGCAGGTGAACTTATTAATGGTCTAATATGAAGGTAGAGATACCTTTAGTAAATTCAAATTCATATTTTTTATTTCTTTCACTGTCACTTTCTAACAGATAGCTGCTGAGATTCCTTAAAATAATTTCTAAATGCTTCAACATGACAAAAAATAATGGAAAAAGTATAGGTAAAATGTTTATCGATCTAAGCCCATATAAGGTATTAATTCTATTTGATTCTTTTTAACATGTTGCACATGTAAAAAACATGTTGCACTGTTTTTATAGCATCAGCATGGACATTCATTTAGGGAAGACATGGTGAACTTAATTGTAAAGACCTAGGCAGTCAAACATTTCAACTCCTTACATTTGGGCTTTCTTTGTATTTTCTTTAAGAGTCTATTCTTTCTTTTTGGTACTTTCTTATATTTCAAAGGTCTTCAACCATGTCTTTATTAGAAAATATATCTCTGTAAATATTTCTAATCACCCCTAAACCCCACAAATCCATGTACAACCATGTAGCACATATTTTCATTTCATAATAGTAAGTATCACATTCAGAGTGCCTACAAGTGCCAGATGTTACATAACAGCTTTATGAAACTACAGTTCTTTCAACCAAGTTGCTATGTTGGTATTATGAACAAACATGCCAAACACAATCCAAGCTCAGAGACTTTCCCTCAGTTATCATGTTGCCTTTTCTCCCTCATCATATTCTCATGGCTTGCTCTCTCACTTTATTAGGGTCAGAATGCTTCTGACCACACTATTTAAATTAATTCCTCTCCCCACTTCCCAACACTCTCTATTTCCTTGCTCACCTACATATGCCACATTCTAAACATCACTGACATTATACATATACATACATAATATATAATAAAATTGTATATGTATATATGCACATATATAGTTATATATTTATATATATTTATCCACTCCTGTGCTTCAATAATATAAGCTCTATAATGGCAGGTGTTTATACTGTTTTGTTCTCCACTGTTTTTACATCAGATCAGGACCTGGTACATAGTAAATTTCAATAAGTTTTGTTGAGTGATCAAAGGAATCACTAATCTCCTAAATATAGCTCAAAAATTTTCCCAGGCTACAGAAAAATTACTGTTGTTTATTAATGTGTTTTTTCTTCACAAATAAATAAATGGATTTAAATTGGGCTTTCCGTGTATAAAAATATGTTACTTCACAATGTTGGATGTAATAGTCCATTAATTTTCATCACAAAATAATTGTATAAATAAGAAAAATAATAATCATTGGAAGAAAAATAGCAAAGATCTTTGAGCAATTTGTTTGGACCAGGCATTAATTGATCTCTCTCTGTCTCTCTATCTCTCTTTCTCTGTGTCTCTTTCTTCCCCTCTTAATATTTCTTCCAATTGAATGTAGTCAGAATTCCTATGTGTACCATTACATAGATGAGAGAACTAAGGGCAAAAATGAATTTTTTCAAAGCCTCTAGCTACTGAGTGGTTAAGAATCATTAAAAGATAACAATTTGACCCAAGAGTCTGACCTATGACACTAAGACAAGGCAATGACTCATTTCGTCCGGTTTTGAAGTGGTTCCCTGTTTTATACAAATCTATTCCATTTATATCTTGTAGAAGGAACTCTTTAATTTTCTAGTTATATGATGTGATGAGAGAAGGAAAGAGAGAATTTGACAGATTTTCTCTAAGTTAAACAACACTCATCACAGTCCAAATTATTTCTTTAAAGAATTGATTATTTTAAAAAGATATATTGGTGTTTTCGATTAAATGATCCATAAAACCCAACTAATAGCTACTCTATATTAAAATCAAGTCTAGTAATTCAACTCCCTTGAACTGGGGCTAAAATTAATTGTGCTTATTTCAAAATTTCAGACTTCCAGTATAACAATTTCTCAGAAAAATTTTAATTGCTCTGAAATTATTCTGGTGAAAATGAAGTTTTCATTTATATTTTTACTTTATTTTATTATTTATTGTATTATACTTCATGCTATGTTATTATTTTTCTCCTCATAGGAAGCAGGCAACTTGCTAGCAGTTCAGAAACCTGGAGTGGAAGAGTCCTCGTTTGGTGTCTAAAATTTTCCCACTTCTTTTTAATGAAATGTTCCCACTATTTAAACAATTTTTTTCTATGTTTATTCATTTTTGAGAGAGAGATAGAGAGCACACAAGCAGGGAAGGGACAGAGAGAAAGAGAGACACAGAATCTGAAGCAGACTCCAAGTTTTGAACTCAGAGCCCAATGCGGGGCTTGAACTCATGAACCCTGAGATAATGACTGGAGCCGAAGTTGAATGCTTAACCAGGCATCCCTGAAATGTTTCCACTTTAAGGAACAAAGAGATTAAGGGTTTAAGATTCTGAGAGGAGTTCTTCTATAGAATCCAAAACTGTTTTAGTTTCTTTCCAGAATCAATGTTACATTCCAGTGAGTTCTTAGAGTCTATGCAATTGGAATCTAGGCTATTCATGTTGCAATAGACCATATCTAAATCTCTCTTTTCATTCTACAGATAAAGGCAGGAGATGTCAGTGGGGGTAATTTGTCCATGGTCACTCACCTAGCTAATGTCAATGCCTTTGATTTTAATTTTCCATCTATATGGCAAAGGATCCAATTATTCTGGATATCTCTGGATAGATGTATTTCCTGTAAAGAATTTCAGCAAAGTCCTTATTACCCTGTTGCAAACCTCTCTATTTATTGATCCATTTTCTATAGGCAAGCATGAAATATCTTAATGATGTGTCCGGTCTTTTTACTTTATGACAGATGTTCTACAATGACCCAAACTATAGAAATATTCTTTTTTTGGGGAGTGAGCTGATTACCAACAGTGTGATTTCCTCCTAATTTCCTCTTGTATGTATTATTCTGCTACCAGATAAATGTAAGAGAAGGTTCATTTTTGGATATTGTTTTGCAGAAAGATTAACATTTAAAGCTATTTTTATAATTAATGTACTTAGAATGTACCTTCTCTTTTATGATTTTTAGTTTTAGCTCAATATGAGCTTATCATTTTGTTATTGGAGAGCAGTTGGTAATAACTCTCTTGGTAAATAAATACTTGCAGAAGGGGTTAACAGAACAAAAACCATTATACCTAAAAAAACTTAGAGCCTTTACTGAAGTATATTTGTATTATTTTCTCTACCTACATGCAAAACACATTAAAAATACTTAAGTAATTGGACTTCTATTTTAAACTTAATTGTTTAAACATTATTTCATTGATAAAATTTACAATATAAACCATGGATTCTTATGGCTTCTTTTGTTTCATGGTATTAATTTATTTTATATTAAGATTGAATGATTTTTCACTTGCTAAACTATCAATTTAGTTAAGAAAACATACATTTTTAATATCTACTATGTGTAAGACACAAAGAAAATTAGAAAAGATGAGTCTCTCTGTACAGAATTTTATGTTACCATGAGGAAAATAATCACATACAAAGAGGAGGCCTAAGTCAATATGGTTAGTGGAGATGAGGTAGGTTCACCTCCACATAGTCAGAATCTTGAGCTTCAGCTGGTTACATGTGCTATTTATAAATGAACACTACTTTCATGGGTTTGCCACCCTGTTCTAAAAAAAGGAATACAGAAAGAAAGGAAGGAGGAAAGAAGGGACAAAAGAAAGAATGAAGGAAGGAAAGAAGGAAGGAAGAAAGAAGAAAGAAAGAAGAAAGAAGGAAAGAAAAAATGAAAGGGAAAGGGAAAGGAAAGGGAAGGAAAGGAAAGGAGAGGAAGGGAAGGGAAGGGATGGAAAGGGAAGGGAAGGGAAGGGAAGGGAAGGAAACGAAAGGGAAGGGAAGGGAAGGAAAGGAAAGGGAAGGGAAGGAAAGAAAAAAGAAAAGAAAAGACAAAAGAAAAAGTCTAGCCTTAGTGAGACTCTAGCAGAATCAACCATAAAATTATCCTTACAAGGTGCCTATATAATCCAAGGTCTGTGGTTCTCCTATTAAATCAATAACTGCTGCTGATGAGTTCATTATTGAAAGATACAAAATAATAAGATAAAAATATCACCATGACAGAAAGACATCATATACAACAAAACAGGGAACAGACTTTAGAAATGGTCCACTAAAATAAAAAAGAATCAATTAAGCAAAACTTAGCCAAAAAAACCTATGCAAATTTGAAGAAAAAAATCAAATTGAAACTCTAGGAATGAAAAGCATAGTCTTAAATTAAAAAATGGACAGGTAAAATAGTGACCTAATTTACAGACTTAGACCTCATAAGATTTCCTCAGGGAAATTACCAGAATAAAACATAGAAAGATAAGGGATCTATTAAGGCAAGCTCCAAGCTGCATTACAATTTTTTCATGTTTATTTATTTTGAGAGAGAGAGAGAGATACAGAGACAGATACAGAGAGAGTGAGCAATCAGGGGAGAGGCAGAGAGACAGGGACAGAGAGAATCCCAAACAGGTTCTGTGTGGTTAGCATGGAGCTTGTCTCGAGGCTGGATACCAGGAACCATGAGAACATGACCTGAGTTAAAAGCAACTAAAAAAAAAAAAAAAAAAAAAAAAGCAACGGAACCATCCAGGCCCCCCCAACACACAAGTTGCATTTTTATAGGAGTTCCAGAAAGAGAGAATGAATGGAGAAGCACAATTGAAAAAACACAATGGCTTAAATCATTTCATAATAGAAAAAATACATAAACTCTCAGACTGAATAATCTTAATCAGGGGGGAAAAAGAACAAAAACATGTCTGAATATATAGTAGTAAATTTTCAGAATACCAAAGTTAAATATAATTTTTAATCATAAGAGTCTAAAATTATCCTGAATTTTTTTAATAGAGCCAAAAAAATGGAAAGTCTCTGACTGGCTGCAGGCTTATCACGAGCAACAGAAGTGTTTAAAGATACAGTGAGTCAAGCCAGAATTCTATAATAAAATAAGTTTTTACTGAAAGAGTCAATTTTCACATTTCTAAAAACTAATAGAATGTAGTACTCTCAGCTCTTCTCTAAATAAACCACTAAAGGGTGTCTAACAGAAAGAAGAAAATCAAAGATAAAACGAAAGACTGGTATACAAAAGCAAGGATAAACAAGTAAAAAATATTTAGCAAATCTAATTTTAACTATAACTTTTAGTAACAGTATAATGATTACGATATTTTAGAACAAAATATGTAGCTCTAAATAAATGCCCTGGAGAATATAGGAATGTTTGGAATATTGTTTCTGTTCAGGAGAAAAATACAAATATTAGCTAATCTTCAATTTTTACTCAGTTAAGTATACCTGGGAAGATATTTATGTTCAATCAAATAAATAAAATAGAAGGCATGTCTCAGACCAATGAAGGGTACACACATGAACACAGAAAAGAAATAGATTTAATCAAATAAAGGTAAGAATTCTGAAAATTAATGCAAATAAAATTTTGGTAAGAAGAAGCGTAAATTTAAGTAAAAGTGTATCCTTAATAGCAATTTATATAAATGGATTAATATAATTCCATGTATTAGAACTTACAGTGATAAAAGAGATATTAAATATTCTATAAATCCATATATCCTATAGATGGATAGAATTTGCCGGGGCTATATTTGAGAAGTGTGTGTGAAATGGATACTCTAGTCAGTGTAAAATAATCTAGGAATAGCCTAGAGGGGCAAAATGAAAAACATATATATAGTATTGTGAGACAGGTAAGAAGTGCATCAGTATATTTGGAGCAAAACTTGTATGTGATGGAGATATAAACAGGACTCCCTTGCTGTAAAAATTTGCATTAGAAGACTACAATTGGTGGTGGCAATAAGCTGGAATCTGTAGCAAAGTTGACTTAAGTTTGTAAACTGAATAAATGTGGGACCTTGTACAAGTTTCTAAAATAATCTAATTTATAGTCCATTCATATGGAAAATAAGGAACTAAAATATATTTCATAGATGTATTTTGAGTATTGAGTTAAATAATTTTTGTTAAGTGCTTAGTTTGCTATCTGGCAATTATTAGATCATAAGAAAAGTCAACACTCATTATTTTTATAATGTACTTTCTTCTGTAATGTAGTATTTGAAACTCTCCATGCATTTTCCCTTGGAGGGGATGGGAATGGTGTTTTCTGATGATAGATGGAAAGGCTGGATGAGAATGAGATCAATAGTCTTGTGTGTTAGGAAAAATCAACTCTAGACACTTTGTCTGCATTGGATGGACTCACTAGACTGAATGTTCCACAAAGGAACCTCGTTCACCCTTGTGTTCTCATTTCACTATAATGCTATCATATAGTAAATGATTAATGAATATATTTTACTACAAAGAAGTATATAGAAGAAGTCAAAAGATAATATCCCCTCTGAAAGGCAATAGTTGCCCTCAAAATATGTTTAGTATTAAAAGTATTAATAAATCCAACTAAATGTTACTTCAAAGAGTTCACCTGTGATAACACTAAATACATTCATTTAAACCACAAATTCATTCTAAGATTGTTATATAAAATGGAAAATCCTATATGATGTTAATATATAACTATTCTGCCTCACAAACTTCTTTTTTTGGAGGTAGTAGAAATAAATATATGCTCTTAAAGCAGTATTCTTTAACACAAGCCTCTGGTTTTCTCGGAAGTGCATGGGTATTATAAGTGGAGCAACTGTCTAGACCTCCAACTTTTATCTGTGCTTTTTCCTAAAATTAATCTACTCTGGTCCTCAGTTTCCTTTCTGAACTCTCCTTTCACAATAACTCGCTTCCCATTTTATTATAAAAAGGAATATATTTCCTCTATCAATGAGACATTGCCACAGAGGGGGAAAATACAAAAAAAAATCTCTAAAGAAGCAAATATAGAGACAAATGCAAAAGCTTGAGCCATTGAGGAAAGCCTTGCGATAATAATGTGCCTGTAAGTATATTAAAATAAGTACTTCATGATGATCTATGGCCAAATTTTTGGCATGGTTAAGGACATGTGTATCATATATGTGTGTATGCATGTAGGCAATGGTTAAGGACATGTGTATCATATATGTGTGTATGCATGTAGGCAATGGTTAAGGACATGTGTATCATATATGTGTGTATGCATGTAGGCAATGGTTAAGAGTGGGTGCGTTAAAAAAAAAGGTGCGGGTGCATTATGTATGTATTTATGCATGGATATAACTTTAGCACCTATCGTTTCCTAGCTTATTGATACTCAGAAATACAAGAATGTAATAAATAAGTGTATTAATATATTTACTTGAATTGAGTAGGAAAGAGTAACTTTTCTTTATTTAAAAAAAATTTTTAAATGTTTGTTTATTTTTGAGAGAGAGAGAGACAGAGAGGGAGTGGGGAAGGGCAGAGAGAGAGGGAGACACAGAATCTGAAGCAGGTTCCAGGCTCTGAGCTGTCAGCACAGAGCCCGACATGGGGCTTGGGCCCAAAAACTGTGAGAACATGACCTGAGCCAAAGTCAGATGCTTAACTGACTCAGCCACCCAGGGGCCTCAAAGAAAGGGTGACTTTTCTGACAGAAATTAAATCTGACTTAGCTGATATTTTTAAAGACAAGGCTTGCTCTATTTTTAAGTAAAACGGTGCATGCTTTCAGATACTGGATGACCTTAGACCGCTGCGCAAAATACTTTCACGAGGGGTGCCTGGGTGACTCAGTAGGCTAAATGTCTGACTTCGGCTCAGGTCATGATATTGCAGTCCACGAGTTTGAGCCTGGCATCAGGCTCTGTGCTATCAGCTCAGCTGGGGCCTGCTTCAGCAGCTGTGTTTCCCTCTCTCTCTGCCTCTTCCCCATTCTCTCTCTTTCTCCCTTAAAAATAAATAAACATTTAAAAAAATTTTAAATACTTTCACAATAATATATGTAAACTATATTTGTAGTAGCAATATACAAAAAGCCAGAAATACATACTTTGCACATATTAATCAAATACATTTTAAATGTAGCATTCAGAGTTGGGTCAAGAAAACAGACACCACTCCATTTTTTTAAAGCAGGAATGAAATTAAAGGGCAAATTAGGTGCTTACATAACCATTAAAAAGAATGGATGATGTAAAGATCAGGAAAACCTTCTCAAGTTTCAGATTCACTCATAGCTTTCAGAGAGCTAAGAAACTGTAAGAATCATAAGAAATTACGGCAGTGATTATAGTTTTCTACAGTATTACGGATGCTGGTTTGCTGGGAAATGTCTTGAACTTACTGAAAAACCTGTGCCTAGTGCAGCCCCAATCTCTGCGTTAAAAAAAGTAACATGGCCTCTGCCCTCTTAGGCTCTCTCAGTCTTGTGCAAATGGATCCTACTGGCAGAATGTTCCTCAGGACTATGCTGCCAAGTACTTTAAACCAAAATGCAATTCCAAAGCTTCCAGCCTCTTCAATGGAGCAGAGAGAATAAGGGGCAGGGACGGAACTGGTGCTCATTTGCTAACAGGCAATCTGGCACAACTGTTAAATTTTGAAGTGTGAGTCATGTACTTCTTTTCCAAAAACCCTTTAAAGATTAAACAAAAAGAACTTTGAAGGCTTGTGTTCTAGAGACTCTTAGTCAGCTTGGGCTGTGATAACAAAATACGATAGACTGGGTGGCTTAAACAGCATTTATTTCTCTCCAGCTTTGGAGGCTGGGAAGTCCAAGGTCAAGGTACTGGTAGATTCAATTCGTATTGAGAACCCTCCTCCTGGCTTGGAGATGGCCACCTTCTCACTGTGCGCTCACACAGAGGAGCATCAGGGATCACACTGGTCTTTTTCCTTCTTATAAGGGCACTAAACCCATCATGAGGGTCCTACGACCACCCCCTCATCTAAACCCAATTACTTCCCAAAGACCCCACCTTCAAATACTATCTCATTGGGAGTTAGGGCTTCATCATGTGAATTTTGGAGAGTCACAAATGTTCAGTCCATAACATGAGTATTCTCTACTTTTTAAAAAAATGTTTATTTACTATTTAGAGAGAGAGAAAGAGAGACACAGCATGAATGGGAGAGGGGCAGAGAGAGAAAGAGACACAGAATCTGAAGCAGGCTCCAGGCTCTGAGCTGTAGCACAGAGCCTGACAAGGGGCTCAAACTCATGAGCTGTGAGATTATGGACTGAGCCAAAGTACCACATTTAACCAACTGATCCACCCAGGCCCCCCAGAGCATTCTCTACTTTCATTATCTATCACACTTTTGGATTCTGCTATATCCTCTCAAACATTATTTCGAGTTGGCCTTTTTCCTTATATTTTAATATCTGGCTCCCTGACATGACCACCTGCTAAGTCCTTTCGTATCTAGAATGTTGTCTCAAAATTCACACCTATCAAAATTATGTGTTTGACCCTGAGCCTTTTGAGTTGCTATTGTTTGTCAAGGCAGAGTTTCTAATTGTTTATGTTCAGTGATTTCTGCATGGAGTTACCAATATATGATATGCATATTTTCCAAAGTATATATATTTTAAATTTGAATGTTATTTTTTAAAGTAACAAGTTAAAGCAGATTTTTGTGTTGTATAGTCTAAGATTTTTTTATTGAGGTGAAATACACATAACACAAAATTAACCATGTTAAGCGTGCAATTCAGTGGCATTTAGCACATTCCAAAATGGTGTGCAACCATTTCTTGTACTTTCAGATCACTTTATCACCTCAAAAGAAACCCCATACCCATTAAGCAGTATCCCATCCTTCTCTTTCCAAGCCCCTGGGAAGCGTTGATCTATCTGCTTTCTGTCTATATGTATTTAACTATTCTAGATATTTCATTACATGGAATTATGGAATATGTGGCATTTAATGTCTGGCTTCTTAACAGGTTTCACCCACATTGTGGTATGCATCAATACTTCATTCTCTTTCTTATGGCTGAATATTTCATATTTGGCTATATCACATTTTGTTAATTTATTCTGTTGATGGACAATCGGGTTGTTTCAACCCTTTGCTATGGGAATAGTGCTGCTATGAACATTCATGTATCTGATATTGTATTTATGTTGAGAGAATTGTCTGCTTTTTCTAAACTCCTTACATTTCTATACTGGATGCAGAGGCTGAGAGAGCCCTATTTTAACATCTATGTTAAAAAATAAATTTTTTATAGATGTGAATAAAGCTACAAACTAGAGTCAAACCTGATAGATAATATTAGCTGTGGCTTTACATATGAATACCTAAAAATACCATTTTGTACAAAATTACAAGTTTTAGTAAGTTAATAATAAGTAATATAAATGGTAAAAAAAATAACACTAATTGAATGCTTAACATATACACAGTATAGCACTAGATCCTTTGAGTTACTGATTCTTCAGAATAAGCTATTATGGTCTGAGGTCACTGAAGTAGAGGAAATTTAAATAAAATTTAAATAACCTACTCAAATGTCACAGCTAGTGAATGATGAATTCTAAATATGAATTCAGGGAACATGGGTCCCAGAGACCAATTTCTTTAAACATTGCACTTCTTTTTTTTCCACTAAAAGTCTCAATTTCTCTCTTCTCGTTTAATCATACATTATAAAGCAGTGCTGATTTGAAATTATTTGGTTATTAGTTCTTGACTTCTTCCACAGATTTCAGGCTCCTTATCTCACATACATCAAACCCCAGACTCTCCGCAGTGGTCTAAGAGCCCCTTATGATCTGGCCCTTGGCTATATCATTCCCTCTTTCTTTCTTATATTCTGCTCCTTAGCCTTTTGTGTTCCCTGTTTTCTTGCCTAGAGGAAATTTCAAACCCTGTTCAACTGTCCCTTTCTCACAGCATTTCAGGTTGGCCTTACTCAAATTGCCAATCACTAATCTACTTCTTCACCTGCTTTATATTTCTTTTAGAGCAATTACCATTACCTGATTTTATAAATTTGCAGTCATTTGTGTCCCCTCTGCTCCCCCATCCTCCCCATAAGCACCTTCAAGAGAGGGACTGTTATTTGTTAGTTATTTGTTTTGTTTTGGTAATGCATTTCTAGTGTTTACTATCATGCCTGACACACGTAAGATATGCACTAAAGATCTGATACTCTCTGCCCCCCCCAAAAAGAAATAAACATCAAAAAAAAAAAAAGATTCTACTGCGAAGCTGAGGTAGACACAGAGAAGTTTATTCTTAATTTTTTACACTTTTGAAATTTTTTCTTTGAAATTCTTTTAGAGGAGTTGTAATTTGTTACTCTGGTTCATTTAGAACTGGCTTAACTTTTTTTTTTAAATTTTTATTATTTTTGGGAGTAGAAGAGACAGAACGTGAGTGGAGGAGGGGCAGAAAGAGAAAGAGACACAGAATCCTAAGCAGGCTCCAGTCTCTGAACTGTCAGCACAGAGCTCACCAAGGGGTTCAAACCCATGAACTATGACATCATAACCTGAGCCTAAGTCTGACATGTAAACAACTGAGCCACCCAGGCACTAGAACTGGCTTTGAGGGTAGTACATGATCTGCTTCAGGAAGCCAGGGTTTTTAAATTGGTGCACAAGTGCACTGGTCAGGTCCTTACAAGTGTTCTCATCATTGGTTGGCTTCTGGTTTTAATTACATGAGTCTTTCTTTTGTTTGCTTTTTGTTGTGTTTAATTTATTTATTTTTAAAATTTGTTTTCTTTTCTTTTCTATTTCTCTATTCATATATATTCTGGTTTGTTTCTATGTGGGAAGGAAGCACATGACTATTTTCCTCTCCATTACTTCTCTGTGTAAATTTTCTCCTTATTCTTTAAGGTAATCATAGCAACTTGGTCCTTAAAGCATAATGAGGGTCCTACTAAGTTTAGACTGTTTTGCTTAAAGGGATCCAGGAAATATTCTATTCCCATTTATCTCAAATAATAGACGGAAAACCTAATTTTATTTTTACTTACTTAAATAAATATTATCCTTGAAGGTATGCTTCCAATGCTAGCATTCCATGCCCACCCCCAAATTTGGTCTGTGTATCTCTTACACCAAAATAACTAAAGTTCTTATTGTTAAGCTTCATCATGGAATTAGTGAATCACTAGCTCTCAATAATGACCCATAAATTTAACAAACTACCTTGTGTATCTCTACCACACTAAACCTGGGAACTATTGATCTATAGACATATTACTATAAAATTTTAAACTTTTGTTTTTTGTTATCTTACAAATTTGCAACCTGATTTGCCAATAATCCTTACTTCCAAATGGAATTATTAAAAAAATAATTTAATGGGTATTTGAAATCTGCATTCAAAAATCTACATACCAAAATTTGTTTCTCTTACATTTGTACTTTTTTTCCTTTTTAAGTCAAAATACTCTATTTTTTCATTGGTATATTGGATTGAACCTATATAGATTTCATTGCTATTTTCATCTTTACTATGTGGGGATACAGAACATATTTATGATGCTATATTGTATTGTTTGAGGGTACTAAACCTATTTCCCATGGAACAATAAGTTGGTAGACATCAATCATCATTCATTGTAAAAAATTCAATATATCAATCAAGAAGATGATGTTCTTGTTTGGGTGATAGACAAATTCCAAGAATAATCTTACCTCATTTATCATCATCTTGAGAAAAATATTACAAACTCCTATCTCTTATCCAATCTATAACATGTAGCATGCAAAATATATCTTCAATTTATTTAGATGTCTATATATGTCACATGTTTTAATATATTGAACTAATATCCTCTTTTTTACTCATAAACCTATGGCTTGGGGAATTTTTGTATGTATTTGATTTTTTTATTGAATGAATTTCATTCAGTCTCTTTTAATATGAGGTTAGCATTGTTGGAACATTTTTTTTTAACTTTCACTGATATTAATATTAAAATTACCAAACAATGGACATAAAATAATAACACCAAAGGCCACTGTCTGATATTGTATTGCTGATGCCAAACATATCTAGCATTTTAAATATTAGTGGCCACTGAGTTATGTTTTACTAAATATATTATTAGGCATAAGCCTGTTGATAGAGCTTCAGACAACTATGGCCTGCTGAACCTTCCCAATTGCCCTGGAACTCCTCCATATTTGTTATTACGAAAAAGTCAGGGAAATGGTGATTTTTGATTGACCTTAGGAATGTTCATGGCCTCATGGAGCCTTTGGGTACACAACACCCAAGCATATCCCAAAACAATGGCCTCAGGCTGTTGGCTCTGGGTCTACCTTTACTGTCTTCTCTTTTTCTCAGTTCCTTCACACCGGTCCCCAACCCTTTGAAGTCAACAGCTTGCCATTCCAATTTACTTAGAACTAATGTAGTCCTTTTCAGGTTCAGTTACTTATAAGAGTATTGGCTATATCCTGGCTTGGAAATGTCAGATAGATAAAAGCTACAGAAATATTTGTTAACTATCTATGAGCTATTATAGAAAATAGTTTTTCTACCTGAAAAAAGCATGCAATTCTTTCTTTTTCTCTTAGCAGCTATTAAATTATGCACAAGCTGCTTAGAACTATCCAGATATTATTCTTCCCTCTTTTCATAGAGGCAGAGATGTTTATCAACCCCTAGACTCCCAGAGAGAGATTTAAGAGTTTCACGATGTTCTTTGTTACATCTCCAGCATTCCTACTTTCTGAGTGGTGGAAAGCTTTTCTCTTCCAGCTGCAGAAATATTCTTCAGATAGTTTGCATCATTACACACTATTATTAAATTACATAATATTGGTTTATAATATATTTGTTATACAATATATTATTTATAAATTACTATTGTGTCATGCCAGATTTTAATAGAACTTTGGTACATGAAAAAAGCCCTATGTTAAGGGTCAACAGATGTTAATTCCATTTCTTTGAGAAAATGTTTTAACTTCTCTGAGTATCTGCTCTATCTTTTGAGACTTGTGTTTCAAAATAGAGTACTTATTTTATAGAACTATACAAAATAAATTAGGAAATTTATAATGATATTATGTTATATTTACTAATTAGACATTTGAAGTGATATATTTTAAGTTACTTCAGTAGCATTGGAACACATTGAATTATCTCAAATGCCCTAGAATTGCATTGGTTAACATGGAAAGATCTACTTAGCAGATATGGTTAGCATTTGAATCCTTATAGATTTAACTTAACAGTTCAGTGATGTTTTATGAACTGAGTTTCCTTGTATATCTATGATTCAATCAACATCAAAGATTTGAAAAGGCTTTTGAAAATTAACATAAAACCTTTCATACTGACCCTTGAGTAAGACACGCAATTTAAGAGCGTTAGTTCACATCAATAAAACCTAGTCCATAAAGAATATCTCTAATATACATTTTCTGTCTCTTTTATGCTAATCAGCCCCCAAAAGGGAAAAAATAGATGTTCCCACATCATACTAAAATAAACCATATTGAAGTAGTATTATGATTAATACTTAAAAAGGAGTCTTCTAGCTATAACAGTATAAGCAACATTTACTATTGTTAGTCACAATCATGTTTAAAATTACGTGAAAAAAAAAGGATATTGCAAAGGGTTATTACCTATTGTGGTACATGAAATAAAGTGGTTACTTCATAATTTGATTTTGAAACTCAAAGAGAAGAAAAAAGGAAGTTTTAATATATAGGGCATTAAAAGGAGATGATTTGGTGTCAACACAAGCAGAGCATATTTAGAGAGCCAGGGGAATGCAAAACAGATAAACTAATTAGGAATTTTGTACTTTTGTCATTAAGGTGGGGGGAGAGAGAGAGAGAGAGAAAGAGAGAAAGAAAAAGTCTCATCAGGTGGAACAGCTGCAGATAAAAACACACGCTCAGTAGCTTCCATGTAGCTAGTCTCGGTCACGTTTCTGTTTTGTTTTCTCCAGGAAAGTTATTGTAGGGGATTCAGCATAGCGAGGCCACTCCACAGGAAAAACAAAAAGGTGCAAAATATGTACTATCGCCTTGTTGAAAATGGTTACTTTAGACAATTAGTAATTACTTCTTGCTCATTTTGCTACTAGTTTTTCTACATAATTGTGAGATACAAAGAAAGACTTCAAAGTAATGAAGAAAGTTGTTATGAAATTGTTATCTAATAAGATCTATTTTTAACAGAGGAACAATATATGGAAATAATAATTTTTTCATTCTACCTGTAGAAAACTAACTTTTCTATATTTTATTACAAATAACTTCTAAGGGCTTATGCCGATTTAAAATCAAAACTAAGTATAATCACCCTGATCATTTATAAAATTCCCTAAGACCAATTTGCCTCTTTCTCACAGGTAATGAGAGTCTTTATTAAAAAATAGTGAGAAGACTGCTAAATATTCATGTTTCACATTTTAATTATTATTTATAGCTTTAATCTACCTCATTGGTTGGCAAACTTTTTCTGTAAAGAGCAAAATAGTAAATATTTTAGGCTTTGCAAGCTATTTGGTCTTTGTTACAACTACTAAACTTTGTCACTGAAGCATAAGAATGGTAAATGATTGAGCATGACTGTGTTCTAATAAGACTTTATTTACAAAAACAGATGGAGGTATAGATTTGGTTTTTGAGCTGTCATATATTACTCCCAAATACATATAATGTTTGAATTAATAATATGAAAGACAGCCGCATTTTTCTCTGCAAATTTTACATTTATAAAAAAGATTCTCTGAGCCTTAAAGTTAATTCTGCTAGATTGTTTTCTCTGCTAGATTATGAATTCCTTGACAGTAAAGACCTTGTCATAGTCAACTCTGTGTGTGTTTGTGTGTGTGTGTGTGCAATGACTTGGATGAGAGTTTCTATTTCATTGAAAACATTTTCCATTTTATAAGTTTTATATCTACTTTATCTTTTCAGATAGTATCTCAAGAATAAAAGATTTTTAACAATTTGAATAAGAAAGCATGAGACATAACTGAAGAAATTACAGCCTTTTCCCATCATTTAAAATAAATATGTATATCACCTTCTCTACAAGGTGTATTGGTTAAGTTTTATCTGGACCAAACCTGTAATTTATAACCTTTACTATAGCTCGGACCATTTCATCTCCTGTAGACTAAAGACTTCTAGCTCTAGTCACACAACACACAACTTTTAGGCTCCACAAATTGTTTTGTTGCTGGTCTAGTCTTCTGTATTACTTCTCAGTTTATGACCTAGGAAGTACAGTTATGTCCATGGACTTTCATTCTTATTAACTTTTCTATTTAAATTTTTTTCTGGTGAACTGCTGTCCTCAACCTGAACCACTATACCTTCTTTTTATGAGTTATTTTTATGAGTTATAGTCCTGAAGTCTTCACCTGTACCTTATTATTCTTTTATGAGGTGTCCAGTTTCTGAAACTTGAGTTGTCCTGTCAAGACACATTAATCCTGGGTAATATGTGTCTATTGAGATTGCTACTATTTTAGGGGTGCCTGGGTGGTTCAGTTGGTTAAGCATCCAATTTTAGCTCAGGTCATGATCTCACAGTTTGTGGGTTCGAGCCCTGCATCGGGCTCTGTGCTGACAGCTCAGAGCCTGAAGCCTGCTTCAGATTCTGCCTCCCTCTCTCTCTGACCCTACCCTAGGAAGGTACACTGTCTCTCTCTATCTCTCAAAAATAAATAAAAAGCATAAAATATTAAAAAGAGATTGCTACTATTTTATATAAAATTCCTTATTAGCAACTTATTTGATCCTGTATCATCTGAAGATTCTTTTTTTATTGGTCATATCTTCTCCCATGTCAAGCACGAGAGCTGGTTCAGATGTGGAGTATTTGTCTGACCCCACTGGACCATTCCAGTGATAAGTACTGAACTCTTGTTAAAATCTTTACTCAAAGTATAACAATTTTGGCATTATAAGAAATAGAATTTTATATTAGCTTAACTTCCTACAACATTATGGTACATTTTTCCCCTAGCCATGGAAAGTTTGAATCACTTGACATATTTGAAATTAATGAGCCAGATTTTTCTTAAAAATGTTTTTTTATACCAGCTCTGATTATATTTTCTACCACATAATACCAATATTTCACCACTTACTTATGTCTCTAAAATATATTAAAACTGAAGATGAAAGGACAAATAAACTATATATGATATGGAAACAATAGAAACAATATTCATCCTCATTTCTTATTTCTCTGCTCAAAATAAAGTTTCTGTTTTTGTTGCTACAGATCTAAAACAGTTCACATTTCCTGTGCTATTTCAAATAACATGAATTTTATTCATATAAACATTCATTTAATGGCGACACTTGAGGCTTAATTGAGATCAAGTAAAACAGACTCAGTATGCTGAAACAAGTTGAATTAAAATATAAGAAGAGTAGGGGCACCTGCATGGCTCACTTGATTAAGCCTGTGACTCTTGATTTCGGCTCAGGTCAAAAATTCACATTTTGTGAGTTCAAGCCCTGCATTAGGCTCTGCACTGACAGTGAGGAGCCTGTTTGGAATTCTCTCTCTCCCTCTATCTCTATCCCCCTCCTCAGAGCTCTCTCTCTATCAAAATAAATAAATAAACATTAAAAATATTTTTTAAGGATAAGAAGTATAGCTCAAATGGAATCCACAATAAATAAGTCAAGTTATCAGGACTAGCTTACTGGAATGAATTAGGAGCAAAGTCATTTTGGTATTGGAACCATGATTTGTGGGACAAGAGCCACAAGGGCTACATGTAGGTGTTAGAATTTTACTAATTTATTTGAAATTACTTATTGATAACATCAGATATTAAGATTCCATGAGATGATGAATGCATATCCCTTAGCAAAGTACCTGGATCACTGTAAGTGTTAAAGAGTTTTAATTACTAAAAATTATTCTTACCAACCATTGTTTCTGTAGGGAGGTCTGGTTGAGCAAGCAGAAAGATCTATTTTGTAATGAATATTTGAATGCTTCTTGCAAAAATCTTCCTAAAGACAGTTTTCTCAGTTTGCGAAAGTATCTTGGATGAAAATGTACTAATATAATTATTTACTTAACAAAATACTTATATATTCAATAAACGTTTTCAAGGTATGAATGTATGCTCAGACTCTGAGGGAAAAAATGGATTGGCTTAGCCATCTGCAGAGGAACCCACTCTAATAAATAGGTTAGTAATAGAATTAGGGCATCTTCCAAGTGATCATTAAGAACCTCAAGATATGACTCAAGTCAACGAAGTACATTTTGTAGGGATATTATTTCAAGAATGTATAAGATAGGTATAAAACAACATATAGCAGAAAGTTCATGCTTTACTCATTAAATTGAAAAAGAGAAGAAAGAGGAATAGGAAAAGGTAAAGAAAAAAGACAAGGAGGAAGATGAGATGAAGAGGAAGAAGAAGATAAACCACATTACTCTCAATAAGAACAAAAAAGGAAAAGACCCTTGTCAGTGGGATTTCAGCAGGGTTTAAAGAGTCTCTTCTGAATAATGATGAATACTCTTGTTCTTTCTGACAAAATCTCTATGATTTTTTTAAACAAACTCTAGCACTGTGCTAATGGTTAAAGTAACCTTCTCATATTGATTTGGGTTCTCACAAGAGTTTTCCTGCATAGAAAATATAGCATTAATTAGGTACAAAATAATCTGATCTGTTGTGATGATCTTTTGATGTGTCAACTTGACTAGGCTATAGCCCCCAGTTATTGAATTAAAAACTAATCTACGATATTGTTGTGAAAATATTTTGTATATATAATTAAAGTCTCTGAATAGTATGCTTTAAAAAGGGAGATTATCCAAATAATCTGGGTGAGCTTGATTCAATTAACTGAAAGTCCTTTTTTTTTTTTTTAATGTCTTTTATTTGTTTTTTAGAGACCGAGAGAGACAGTGCAAGCAGGGAAGGGTTAGAGAGAAAGGCAGAGGGAGACACAGAATCTGAAGCTGTCAGCACAGAGCCTGATGAGGGGCTCTGACCCACAAACCCACGAACCCACAAACCCAGGAACCGCGAGATCATGACCTGAGCTGAAGCCGGACACTTAACAGACTGAGCCACCCAGACGCCCTGGCTGAAAGCCTTTAAAAGCAGAGCTGAGGCTTCTCTGATAGAGACATTCATCCTGTGGGTAGCAGCGTCAGATCATGTCTGATAGTTCCAGTCTCTTCTTCCTGTTGGCCTGGCCTATAGAGATTGGGATTGCCTGGACAGGACTCACAATTGCGTAAACTAATTCCTTGCACTAATTCTCTCAGTCTGAATCTCTGTTTCTCTGGTTGAACCCTAACACACCTGTGTAGCATATCTATTGTTATATTATTATTAGCTGGGTGGGTTAGAATTCAATTAGTTAGGAAATGTATCCCAGAGAAACTATTTAAATCCATATACCTCAGAGCCACCATAGAAACAATAGCTCACACTGAACATTTATCTTCATTCTCTTTGTCTACTTGTGTCTTTCTCATCTGTCTAACCAGTTTAATCAAACAAGGCAAAGGCAAGTTGTAACTCAAATGTGTCTATATACATATGGCTTGCAAATCTTAGTATATATTTCAAGTTCACTTCATGTAGTAAGTCATCTTAAAAAACACACTTTGGTCATAAGATATATATATATATATATATATATATATATATATATATATATATACACATATATATATACATGTGTATACATATATTCTATGTATGTGTTTAGATAGATTGAGTTAACTCTACTTTCCTCCGCATGTTATCCTATTTCCCTGTTCTTCTTCAGAGCAAAAGGCCTTGCAATAGAAATCTCTATTTTCTAAATTCTTTCTTTTATTTATTTTTTGGATAATTTTCATAAGACTTTAATTGCTAATATTTTCCCAAAGTCATTATTAAGAACATAAGTAACCTCTACTTTGATAAATACAACAGTTAATTCCCAGTCCTTAGTTTACTTCAATAATTAATGAAAAAGCACAGTTGGTGGCAAATGGCCACCAAGTATTAGAACAAATGTTTTGACTCAAAAATTTTTAAACAATTGCAAACACAATAAACATTTTTTCTTCTTATATGAGCAAACCTTTTTATTGTTTTTAATGGTAGTTCCCATTTTTCACAGGGGTACATAATGGGTGTGTGATAACTATCATTGGCTGACAAGATGAATGAACACATAAATTTTATATCAATTTATCCTATAGATAGGCACTTAAATTTTAGAGCCCTTATTAAAAGTCTCTATAGAAGAAGAAATGAGGTCACATAATATTTAGAATTTTTAATCTGAACTAAGTTCACTGAAACATTTTCAAAAACAAAAAGAAAATAATAAAAGCAAATTTCCCATATACTCAGTGAAGGGTGGTATTAGGTCAAAAATATGCCAGTGAGAAACAGCCAGTAGTTGTCAGGTAGGAATCAACTTCCAATGTTTCAGTAACTAAAGTAAATCAAAGTGACTGGGAAATAGCATTCAATGGGAAAAGTGTTATAAAGTGAGATCGATCATGCAGGGTTTATAATCAATTTTTAGGCACTGAAATTTACCCAAAGCATAATGATAAGCCATTGAAGAACTTTTTGGCTGAGGATTAAAAAATAAAACTTTGATTTCACAAGTATCTTATGGTTCCTGTGAAAAGAATAGACTTTAGAAGATGGAAGGGAGGCTAAAGAGAGACTAGTAAGGAGGTGCTGCAATTTTCCAGATATGTAGCATCATTTTTTCTCACCAATATCTGTGCAAAAGAAAAATACAAAAGAAATAGGACTTGCATGGGACTATTTCTGGACAATGTAGAGGTGTATATCTCCTTCCCAGAGCAGATACATTTAATTTCTGATTTGAAATCCTCTAGTGATTTGTTTTTCTATAGTGATTGAGGAAGTTTACTGTATTAACCAGAGTTCTCCAAAATATAAAGGGTATATTGAAAAATACTTATTACGAGGGATTGGCTCACATAATTGTGGAGGCTGAGAAATCCCATAATGTACCACCTTCAAGCTGGAGAAACAGGAAAGTTGGGTTGTAATTCTAGTCCACATATAAAGATGTGAGGACCAGGAGGAGCAATGATGTAAGTTCCTGCCTGAGTCTGGAAGGCCTGAAATCCAGGAGCGCTGATGTCCAAAGGCAGGAGAAGGTGTGTGTCTTAACTCAAGAAGAATGGCAAATTTGCACCTTTTCTGCCTTTTTGTTCTAATCAGGCCCTCCCTTAGAAGATTGGCTGATACTTACCTACAATGGTAAAGGACATCTTCTTTTCCAATTCAAATGCTACTCTCTTCCAGAAGCACCCTCACGGATCCACTCTGAAAGAAATGTTTTGCCAGCTATCTACACGTCCTTTAACCTAGTCAAGTGGACATATAAAAATCAGTCTCCCCAAAAGCCAATTACTAAGATGATAGAGCCACAAGACAGAAGCATTTTGTATCAGTAATTTGTGGGAGGGAGCAGTTGGCTGGCAGAGTTATCTATTTTTGCATTAGCAAGAAATAAATCTTTGCTGTCAAGCCACTGAGCTTTGGGTGTAGTTTGTAAAACATCAGGTGGGTGAAGATGGTGGTTTTCATGTGCTTGGAAATGGAAAATCATGGGAATAGATGGAACAATTTAGGGAGACAGTTTAGAGAGAGAGAGAGAGAGAGAGACAGGGGCCCAATCCAAGGAATTCCTGTGAAGAGGTGCAAACTCTAATGCCACAGGTGGCAGGTAAATAATGTGAATAAATGAAGCAGACACTGTGATAAGAACTAAAATAATGATATTCATCTAAATTTGATTCTTAATCAGTATGCTCACATTTTTGCTTAATAGAATAACAGGCTCAAGATCTCCAGTTTTCAAGAATTCCAATTTTTCAAGCAATACACATTTTAAATTTGAATACTCTCAGTTTTTAAAAGTTGACAATTTATCTCATTAAAAATTAAAGGAGAAAATGTGAGTCCATTGCATTAGACAAACTTGGTGGCCTGGCCAAATAAGACCTGTGAATCTCTCATACACCCATGTTATCATCTGAATATATTCAAATTTTATTTTCCCTACATGCACACATTCACAAGCAAGCAAGCAAGCATGCATGTGCATTTGCGCCCTCACACACACACACACACACACACACACACACACACACTCTGTTTTGTGCTTTAACCCAATTCTGCTTTTTCTTTTATTTTGTACAAGTTGGCATGAAAAAGAAAAGTAGAGAGAATAAAAGGAGAGGAGAGAAAGAGAAAGAAAATCAAAGCAGTCATTGTTTATGGACAAGTGGTCAGAAAGAATGAATTTCCTTAAGGTTCTGCTGCTCTTATAGACAGCCTAAGCAGCAAGACAGAGAAGGAGGCGACCAGATGTCAGTAATGATAATTACCCAACATTAAAGATGTGATAACTCTAATTCTGGAAATGTTATGTAAATATAATTTATTCGCTTAAAATAACCCATTTGTTCATATGACTCACACTGAACACTCGTGTGTGTGAATGTAACTGTTCCATCACGGTTATGCAGTTATTTTAGTGTATTGTTGGAGGAGAATTAAAGAGGAAGAACCTTACTCTCAGGGGCAAGGTATCAAAGATATTGTTAAAAGTGGTTTAAATAGAAATATATTGCTATTGAAATAAACATTTTCAGCATTTCTTTTAGATTCGTGTTAAGTCCATGGTGGAGTAGAAGATCGCAGTAGTGGAAGATGGACAGAAGGAAATGACTAGTCCAGCACAAACAAAAAGAAACGTGAAACAGCAGTTGAAAGGCATGAAGGATGGAATAGGACGCATCCAAAAGTGGAACAATGTTTCTAGAAGAAGGAAGAAAGAAGAGGAGAAGGAGGAGGAGGGGGAGAAGGAGAAGAAGAAAGAGAAGGAAGAGGAGAAGGAGAAAAGAAGGAAAAATAGGGGGAATGGAGGAGACGCAAGATTCAAATTGAAAATTCCTGACAATTTTCCTAAAATAGAATATCTAATTTCTCAAATGGTCTCACCCTCTTGAGTGCCAAGTAAAATAATTATTACTTAAGTAATCCATAGCTCAATACAAGTTAATGGACACAAGAAATCATGACAAAGAAAGACAAAACCCTAAAGGAAAAACAAAGTATGCTACAAAGTTTGGCAATGAGATAAAGATAAGGAAAAGAAGAGGCTGGGGGGGGGGGGCAGTAATTGAAATAATCAGTTTAGACATACATTGTTATGTCTAAGTTCTAGAACACACGGATCCCCGGATGTCCTTTCCCACCATTATACCAGTGGCAGACGGCTAGTTCGTCACAGCACACTTCCCTGGAGCGAAAGTGTGTCCTTCGCATTTATCCCCATAGTTGCTACTCCTGAGTGGCTAACATAGAGTATGGAAGATGGCAGCTTTCAGGCAGTCACAACACAAAGTTTCACCTTCTTGCAAAAAGAGTATCTTTCTTCTGTCTGGCAGCGCCACTCACACGGGTTTCATAGCCCAGTGACCTCTATGCTTCTTCCTGGAAGGATTTTCCAACCACAGGGTAGCCTCATGTAACTGGAACTGTACACTCACTCAGCCTCCTTCCCTTCTCTCAGTTATTGAGTATCAGTGCTTTTCATCTTTCCCTTATATTTGTGTTCTAGTTCTTCAGAAGTAAAATATCTCACTTGTATAATTTTTCACTACTGTGTTAGTACGGTGTGTCTAACACGTTTTCCTAGTGTCACGGATGCAGTTTTATCCTAATTTTATATCATGTGCATTTTCACCCAAATGTACAAATTAGGAGAATTGTTGCTATTTCCCTTGAAAGCTCTGCCAATCTCTACTTTTGATATTCCTAGCTTATGCAAGGCTTCTTTGATGTTCGATGGTGGAATAAATTTTATTGTAAATCCTAAAACTACTGGGCCTATGGTATTTTATTATAATGTTTCTCACATTTCCATCAAAGTAGTTCTTAAGACAGGGAAGAAGGACTGCTTACCTCCAGTTATTTGGATTATTATTAACCTAACAACCTTAATGATAAAAACACTTGTTTTAAAGATTACAAGGGTGGGTTTTTTTCACCAAATTTTATTTATTTGAGAGAGAGAGCAAGCAGGAGAGGGGTGGGGGGAAGAGAGAGAGAGAGAGAGAGAGAGAGAGAGAGAGAATCCCAAGTAGTTTCCATGTTGTCAGCACAGAACCCCAGTTGGAGCTCAGTCCCCTGAAGTGTGACATCATGACCTGAGCTGAAAGCAAGAGTCCTACGATTAGCCATCTGAGTCACCCAGGAGCCCCTTAATTATAAGTTTTATCAAACAAAGCATGAAGTAAGTGTTTCTTATTAAATGACAATAATAAGAATTAATCTCAATTTTATGGAAAGACATGACAATTCTTTCAGAAAATCCCTGAAATTGTCATTGCTGCTATCAAGTCCGTATTATTTTAATACAAATTTTGTTTCTCTTTCATCACTACCTACAATAGGATAAAAACTAATGGTAAAATATGTCAAAGCACCTAGGCTTCACTAACAATAACAAAAAATCAACTAATTCCATGAACTGTACACCAGTTATTGTTTTTAGAATAGTTTTCTTAATTTATGAAGAATGTATAATACAAATACATATATAAACTGTCTATAAACATAATGCAAAATAAGAAATACTCAACAGATCCCTTCATAATTCTGTAAACAGGGGACACAAAAAGTTGGAAAGAAATGTAAAATGAGATTACCTAACACTATTTCCCAAGGTAAATAATAAATCTTTTCCCTAATAAAACATATTTTATGTCCCCTCTATTTTTTTCAAATCTAGAACAACATTTATTTTCAATATTAAACCTAATGTCTGTGGGTGCCCCCTATCCCTAATTTGTATGTAGCAGCAGCATGTGGAAGCAAACCATCAACATATATGATTCACTCACATGGGCTATGGAAACAAATCCTTAAATGATGTGTTTTTTGATACATAAGTGATTTATTGTAACTTTTATATGGTCTGTTTATTTTATTCTTCAATTAGTCCTTTGATTTGAAACAAGAATTATTTTTTTAAACAATATAATGCAGTGAGTTTGCAGTTCTAACCTTGTTCTGCTGTGGGGGATGTTTGTCCATGTGCATGTGTATGTATTTTCTGTGATCAATATGTAGTTTGAAACCTAAAGAAAGTGGAGCTTTAGAATTTAATTTAAGTTTAATTTGTGTTATTGTCTGAATTTCAAGAATGGAAAAAATTAAATTTGAGAGGCAGCAATGTGGAAAAAATATGATTGACCTAGAGCTCTTCTATCACTAACTGAATAATTTGACAAAATTATTTGACCTAAATTCAACCTATAACATGATTGGAAGATAAGCTTTGTTTTCCTTCCAGAACTAAAGTTCTATTTCTTGATATAATCACATTCTGTAGCACTGACAATACTTCAGCAGCCTGATGACTTATAGTACATTGTCTCAGGGAATGTAAATTATCAAAAGAATTTTACAAAACAATTTCTGGCAATTTTTACCGCTTATTGAAATGTTCTTGATAGTTGAGTTCATCAAAAGTGACAAGTAACAATTAATTGTATTTTTTCTCACTACAGAAAAATACTGATTACAACCAGCATTTAAGACCCCAGGAAACATCAGTGTTTTTTCTTCAGAAAGCATAGAATTTGGATTTACCAAAGCAGCGTGGGTTAATATCTTGATATGCACATTTAATGGAATATATGAAGGTATAAAGCCAGCGCACACAATAGTGGTTAGATAGATGTTGCACATTTGAAGTCTTCAATGATACTTTGAATCACTTTTTTTAATAGAACTTAAAACACACAAAAACTCTTAAGCTTATTCAGTATTATTTCTACTGTATTTAATTTACTAAAGACCTTTAACTGACAATTTGGAAATTTTAGGAAAATTGTTTTCCAATATCAAATGTTAAAATGTAAATAGTAATTTCTCCCAGTACATGATGATAACACATCTTTAGAATTTACACATTGGTTTAAAATTTAATGATTTAGCTTTAATGATATGGGCTGATCTAGTGCGCTAAAGTTGGTGTCCTTTATTTAAAGGTGATTTTTGAAAGAACTAAAGATTCTAGATTGTTGTTTTCAGGATGGGCTGCAGGCATTCTGCAGAGCCACATGCACTGAAATGGAAATATGGGCTTATATGGAATATTAGTAAAATCCAACTTTACTTTGATTTAGAGCTGAGTTTCAAAGGCAAAAGGAAATTGGAAATGATGCTACAAATAAATTTCTACACAAATTGTCACAGCAAAAAGATAAGAATAATAAGATCTTATGAAACTGAATAACATTAGCATTATTGTCCACTGTTAGGTCTATGGATGAAAGTGCAAATGACAGATAAAGATAACAAAAAGCCTAATTAAATCAAGTGTTAATTCATGTGTTGTGAGTGGTTCCTTTCTTGTAACCTATAATTGTATTGAGAGATGGTGATTTATAAATGCAAATCTCCATTGTTTTCAAAACCCTTTTAGACAATGTCTTGATTTGTTATGTCTTCTCTGCCCCTCCCTTCCTCACACAACATGCATACATGCTAGCACACTTACTCACAAGTATGTACATATATGCACACACAGTCTTACAAACCAGCTGGGGTGCAGCCAACATATCCATTTCATCATGTATCATTCATGTCTGCATTGGTATCAGAAATGAAGCTTGACTAAGAACAGATGAGAAAATTCAAATTAAAAAGAAAAAGAGAGAGAGAAAGAGACAAAACAACAAATAACAAATACAAAGGTTATAGATGTTAAACGTAGTTTATCAAAGTATATTACTCTTTTTATCCCCTTTATAAATTTACATTTTTTGTTGTGACTATATTTACTGCTGGAAGTAAAGATTCTATTATATCTCGATAAAGCTGGTATACAAAGAAATAAAGATTCTAGTTTCTCTTGCTCTCTTTTGGGACGCCTAGGGGCTCAGTTGGTTAAGTGTTCCTCTTTGGCTTAGGTCCTGATCTCCACGCTCATGAGCTTGAGCCCCTGTCAGCTCAGAGCCTGGAGCCTGCTTCTGATCTGTGTCTCCCCCTCTCTCTGCCCCCTCATCCACCACTCATCCTCACTCGCTTTTGCGCTCTCTCTTTCTCTCTCTCAAAAAACTAAACACTAAATTTTTAAGTTTGTAAATGCAAATGTTTAAAAATTATTTTTCATTCTCAATAGCATTTAGAGAGGAGATACAGCTCTCTCTCTCTTTTTGTTCTGTTTCTTATAGTAATGATTGAATTCTATAATTACAAGAAACCACAGAAAAAAGCAGTAGGTAACTCAAATTTACCTCTGGGTTAAATCTATTGTCACCATTTGGTGAACATCATTAGGACACTTCTCTCTACATCAGAAGGATGGCTATATATACATATATGCATGATGTATGGATGAAGAATAAATAGGTACATTTTAAGATAAGATCATACTTTAAAAGATATTTAAGAATCATTAAATGAAAGTAATTCATCTTCTTTAGCATGAAAGTATTAAGGTTGAGTGTTATTTTCTTGTTGATTTTCTTTAATATGAGCCATAGCAGATTTCCTTCCATTGCAGGAAGAAAAAGCTTGATTTAGGTTGGGTGTAGCTTTCAAAAATTCCAGGGTGGGGGGCATACAAATTATATTGTAGACAACTTCCTAATTCCTGAAGTTAGGCAATGCCATAACCCTGCCAGCCTTTCTGTACTATTTGTTTTGGAAGGTATCATATATATATTTACATGATATATATATGATATATGATGGAATGGAATAAGCCCTGAAACATATATGCGTGTGTGTGTGTGTGTGTGTGTGTGTGTGTATAAATATCTATTTCAGGGCTTATTCCATTCCATCAGGGCTTGTTTTAGTCTCTTGAGTTTCTCCTCACTTTCTCAGTTTCTTTACATGCCTGAAAAGTGACATGCTCAGAAGCCATTCATTCTGGTACCTTCCCTGGTATCATTAGTTTGCAGCACTGTCTAGGCTCAATGTTTCTGCCCCATTTTTTCCACAACAGTGTACTTATAACTCACCCATCTCCATCGCAATCAATTTTTGAGATGGGAAGGCACTGGTAAGAATTCTTAAAACGCACCTGCTTATCTCAGTGCTGTTTGTCTGGAGGAGGTCCTGGCCAGGCAGACCTGACCAAGAGTCTGTTGTTTCTTTCCTTAATAGCTGCATTTTCCCGCTGTAGACAGCTCATTTATTTTTCTCGTTTACTGATGCTGTTACATATACATGTAAGAAAATTTTATTTTAATTTTTTTGTTTTATTGTGTATAGGGAAAGAGAGCACCTATAATTCTGTTCCATTCTGTCTCACTCACCCCAGGATCAGCTTTCATTATATTATATCTGCATGCATGCAAGTGTGTCCATGCACACCTGCACGCACACCAACAGAAGATACATGTAGGTTAGAGGTGAGAAGTACACTATTTCTAAATCCCATCTCAGGCATTCACTAGATTAAAATTTCATTTTGCTCAAAAGGAAAAAATGCCCAACAAATTATAATTTATGCTTCCTCACCCTTTTGTGAACTGTGTTGTACATCATTTCAGCCAGGTGTTGGCAAGTTAATCACAATCGGAGCATGCTTCACTAACTTTAACATCATTTCTGAAGTATTGTGAATTCTTCCCTAACCCAGATCCTCTACCCCAGCGGCAAGCATAACATATAGCAAACCTTGGAGCATTCATTAACGAAATGTTATTCAACCAGTTATTTTTTAAACCCACAGTTTTCTTATTATAAATAATTGCTGGATCCACTAAGTAAGCAGAGAACAATAAAAGTCTATAAAACATAATATTAAAATTAAATTAAAATCCCATAATGAGTGACAGCTGAAGGATAATAGTGGATTACATTACACTAAGGCTGGCAGCAGTCTAGAAAATCATTTTTCAGTTTTAATATTCAAATGACATAGCAAGAGCTACACGTGCCTTATACCTATAACTATTTTATATTGACATCATTCATCCACACCAAACATTTTGGTTATAGATCCAAGGCTGGCATCCCACTGACATTCACTCTGGGGAACTTAGGGATGGCACAGGGACTCCAGAAGGGGGAAGGAGAGTTTGGGTGCCCTGAGTCCTATTTCCAGGAGGTATGACAGAAGGGGTGAGGCACCAAGGAGGGGGACACAGCACCCCTGTGTGTCGCGTGACGGAGGCGGCTAGGGCCCGCGTACCTGACCCAGTGACTGAGTGTGGTGCGCCTGGCTTGTCCTGAGTTCGGAGTGTGCCTCTGTGGGGGCGGGGGGTGTGTATGGGCGCAGGCCTGCTCGGCAGTTGCTAACCTCGCGCCGGGTTGCTTTTCTCTGCCGCAGGTGGGAGCGAGCGTGCACGTGATGGGCTCGTGCTGTGGGAACGTGCACCTGCCTGTAACTCACGTGTTGGCGTCTTGGACGGTTGGTGGAGAATCTCGGAAGGTCTTCGCTGGGACTCTGGGCTACTCTGTGGCCTCTGCGGGAGGCCAGGCCCAGAGCGCCCAGGGAACACGCACCCGTGACCGCCCCGCACCCCCGCCCGGAAGTGTCCGCAGCTTCTCCGGAGCCGCCCTGGGAATGTCCCCTCCTGGGTGAGGTCCGCAGGCGCGCTCCACTCTCCAGGCCTCAGGTTCCCAACTCCGCCGAAGAGAACTGCTCTGGGTGGAGACGGATTTGACGGAGGGCTCAGGGACTCGGTGGAAAGCGCCCTGGGTGTTGGAGGCGGCGGCGGCCAGCTCAGTGGGCCTAGAAGGGAAGCCAGGCCTCTGCTCTTGCGCTGAGGAAGGGATTTTTAGCCGGATCCGGAGGCTGTGTCAGGTTAGGGTAACCTTGGCGGCAGTTATCCGTTTTAGAGAGGAGGAACAAGTCTAGGGGCGGTAATGTGCCCGTACTTCTGCCCAGGACGACGTGGGGATGTCACTGCCCTCATTCTACCGTGCCTTTGCTCTCTCCCTTCTGCAGGAGGTTCCCCGCTATGCACTGCAGGATGGCCCAGGCGCTTTCAGCGAGTTCTGGAAAGCCTGGCACTCTTCCCCTCTGCTGACGTGCTGGCCTGCAGGGCACATGGACGTCAGGGCTACCCGGAGGGGCAGAGGCTGTGCCGATGGAGGCTGCTTGGCCTGCTGTGGAGGCTGTGGGGATAGGGTGGCCCTGCTCCACTGCCTGGTGTCCACAACTTCTTCGAGTCCTGGAGACCCTAAGACTACTATCCATCCACGGCTCCCACCACTTCAGGAAGGGTAAGTGTGGCCCTGCCAAAGTGGGTGCTGGTGTTGTGGACAGATTCGGGCTGTCTGGTGTCACCACCATGCGTTTTTGTAGGAATACTCCCAAGAACTTGGGGGAACCTTCTCCAGAGTTCATTTGTTTGGGACTGGGTTGTCATTCTGAAATGATGCCTATTTAGGAAGCACCTGGTGTAAATTCAGTAGGCCTATGTGGAGCATATGTGTACGTAGCAGTTCAGATTATATAATTTTGCTTCTCTATGTTTCTGATAAAAGTTGTCAAAACCACATTTTGGCTTATAAACCTCTATATTATATTAAGTGTTAGTGTTGCTTGATTGAATTGATTTTGTTGTTTATTTATTTTGAGAAGGAAAGAGGGTGAGCAGAGGAGGGACAGAGAGAGAGGGAGAGAGAGAGCTTGAGCAGGGGGCAGAGAGAGGGAGGGAGGGAGAATCCCAAGCAGGCTTCACACTGTCAGCACAAAGCCCTGTGTGGGGCAGGAACTCAAAAACCTTGAGACCATGATCCCAGCTGAAATCAAGAGTTAAACGCTTAACTGAGCCACCCAGGTGCCCCTGAATTAATTTTTATTTTTTCCTTTTTCTCCTTCATCTTTTTTTCTCCTAGAGTACAGTGGTCAAATACTTGTCTCTCTAGAGACTGTGATGTATGTGATGTATCTGATGCTGTGTACCCTACACGTTTTACATCAAAATACTAGAGCCCTTCTAATGTTAAGCACGTAAAACATTGATACATGTCTACCACTAGTTAAATAGGCTGCAGAAACACCGCCTGCTGAAATTGGTACTTGAATATTTGCAGCCTAATTAGCATATTAAAAAGTCAGAGTAAGCCTGCATTAAAAAAAAAGGTTAACTTTGTTAAACCTGATAGTTACCAATTTTTTTAAACTAGCTGATTTTGCATATTGTGGAGCTTTTCCTCGAGGATGTTTACTTTGTTGTTTTAGAGAAGTGGTCAGGGTGGGATTCTCTGAGGATAAGTTAAGGGGCCGGTGACAAGTAAAGAAGCATTAGGCAAGCAAGTGCAGGCTGAGATAAGAATTGTATTGGCAGTCAAAATGTTTAACCAGCTGTCTACCCAACCACACTGGCACTGATCCAGTCAGAGGATAATCAGGAGGCGAGAGTAGGCCCGTATTCTAAAATGCATCTTAGAAGTCCCTCTGGCCTGGCATTAACCCTTTTCTTCCTTCATCATGGGCTATTTCTGAATCCCAGGGAAGGTATCAAGGTGGCCCAGGCACTGGGGAGTGAGAAGATCAGGATCTCAAGAGATGGATGTTTGGCAATCAACAAACAAGTACTTGAATATTTTAACAGATGTGCCAGTGTGTGTCTGAATGTTAGCCCTGCATACGAATGACCTGGCGTAAAGGATAAATCTGAGAAAAGGAACAGAAATCAGGGAAATACAGCACCTTTTTTTTTATTACAGTAAACCAGGTAAGCTTTTTTGTCTTGTGAAAGTTTACTAAGAAATTAACATATCAAGGCAGATGTGGAGGACATGGGCCATTGTTGCAATTGGATTCTGGTGTAACAAAATCTTTTCTGCTTCTGTTCTTTCTTCTCAAAATTGTTAACTGAAGAGCAAGGAGGTCACATTTATCTGGGATACAAGGTTAGGGTTCTTAATTTGGGTTCCTCCAGAAGCTAATGCTGAGACAGATTTCAGCCCTAGTAGTTTTGCGGGGAGGTAGAGGGAACCCTGCAGGAGAGTGAGGAAGTGATACAAGGAAGAGAAGGTAGTTTACATGTGTGTGATGAAGTCAGTTACCACTGTAAGACCCTCCTCGGGTCAAGCTGACCCTAAAGAAAAATTGCCAACCATTGTTTCGCTCTCCAGCCCTTCTGCTTGAACAAACAAGGGTTGGGAAATTGAGCTCTGGGAGTCCTAAGATGTAACCCATAAATTGTAATCTAAAGGTTAACTTGCTTTCTAAGATACTGTTGCTAGATCCCACCTTTTAACTGCAAAGTTCTTGCTTCTGTGCACCTGCTCCACCTCCCCTTCAGACCTGTGCTTGGTCACTTCAAATTTCTCCTAAGACAAAGAACTCTAAAATTGATAGGTCTCTACCAAATCTTATGTTTGTGTATCAAAATTTGATTGACCACTATAAAATGCTGTAAACTATGATTGGTTAACTGAATGATGACTTACTTTGTCTTGCCAAATTCCTTAAAAACCCTGAACGTCTGCTGGGCGGGGCTCTCTCCTGAGGACTTGCCACCACCCAGGAGGGGCCGGGCCGTTCAGCCGAACTAAAATAAACCCATACACCATCTCCCTGTGTGTCTGTGGGTTTCACTCTTGGTGACTCGTTCAGGAGGGAAAGGTCTAATACCACAATAAGAAACTTCATTTTAATTCAGTTTAAGTCCTGACTCAGAATTATCTCTCTCAAGGCAGGAGGGCTCTATGCTATTTATTTATAGACTAGTTGCTGGGAGGTAATTGATTGAGGGCTGCCTCAGGGGGACAAGAGTGGTGTTGATTCACTGGCGCTTACCAGTCTCCTGTGAGTACAAGCAAATCCTCCTCCCAGTGTTGGGGGCAAGGGGAGGGGAGGTAAGTGCTCAGATCCAGAAATACTGACACTAGCACCTACAAAAGTCAGAGGCATGTGGGTGGCTGCAGCTAGTTCCTTTTTCTTTTGAGCTTCTGCTTGAGCTGACCTACAATGTCCTCAGCCGTGTCTCAGTGGAAAGAACAGACCATTCAGCTTCTCTCATCGAACTACCTATACAAAATGTGGGTTATCCTAGCATAGTGTAGTGACCTAGGTTCAAACAAGAAACTCAGGATCATGGTGGAGAAGTGTTTTGCGGTAGCTTATAAGTAATTTGCAAAGTTCCTCCAAACCTCTTCTAACCCAAACTTTGTGCTCTGGACAATATGCCTGAGAATGTGAATAGAAAGAGGAGTCCTTGGTGATCTGTGTATGGAGTTGGAACAGTGCAGAATCACTGCAGAGTGGTTATGATATTTGTGTGAATGAAGAATGCTAGCTTTCAGGGGTAACAATATATATCAGTAGTGGATTGGTGAGCTATGGAGTATGTTTCCTCCACTTGAGTATGATTTTTGAATGACTATCTAGCACCATGGTCATGGAATGTTTAATAATCCTGGGTGAGACACCCAAATGGGTTAATGGATTTCCCACTTATCTGGAATGTGTTTACTTGAACTAAAGCTATTTTGAGTGGAAAAATAAAGGTAAAAAACTCGTAATCCAGAATCTTGAAATAACACTTAAAAGCCAGTGGTAAAAAGACAGCCCAGTATAAGAACAATTGAGGCTTTTAGATGTTCTTTTTAAAGGAGGTACCTCAGTGATCAAAAAATATATGTATATTTATATGTGGCATCAGAATGCAAGACAATGCAAACTAAAACCACAATTACATTTCACTGTTGCATCAACTTAAAGGGTTAGCATTAGATTAAGTACAGTATTAGGTCTTGTTGAGATGTACAGAAATAGAAATTTTTGTGCATTGGGTGAAAAAAACATCTTGGTTTGCCTAACAAAATCCTAGTTAACTGTCGCAGCATGCGTTTTAAAAGGGTCGCATTTTCAGTTTCAGAAGTATATTAGTGTGAACAATAAATGATACAGCTAAATTACCTCAACTGTAGTTTGGAGTGGAAATTGGTACAACCACTTGAAAAATTTTTGCAATGTCTCTTATATTGGAAATTATGCATAATTACCTTTTTGTTTCCTTCCTTCCCTTTTCCTTTCTTTTCCTTCCTTTCCTTCTCTTCTTGAAATTTTCTGTCCAAAAGCCATTAAATGAATCTATGGGAGGTAGGTTGCTGCAAATGGTAAAAGAGGTTTTTAATTATTTAAAAAAACTGGATTATTATTATTCCTGTAGCACAGATGGAAGAAAGAACTCTCAGAAAGATGAAGTTATTTGTATATGATTTTTCAGTTAAGAGGTAGTAGAACTGGATATAAAATATAGTTGTAATATCTAGGTTTAGGGGCACCTGGGTGACTCAGTTAAGTGTCCGACTTTGGCTCAGGTCACAACTTCAAGCCCAACATCGGGCTTTGTGCTGACAGCTCAGAGCCTGGAGCCTGCTTCAGATTCTGTGTCTCCTACTTTCTCTGCCCCGCCCCGACTTGTGCTCTGCGTCTCTCTCTCTCTCTCTCTTAAAAATAAATTTAAAAAGACATTAAAAATAAATTTAAAAATATCTAGGTTCATTTTTTTTACTAATATATGATCTCTTGTTCAGTACTTGGATTAGTGAGCATTCAATAAGAGTGATTAAGTTAAAACTTAAGATACTGATGGAGCTTCTTCTGTGCTCCTGCAGCACTCTCGTCATTCCTCTAGTTCTGTAACTACAGCATTCTATTATAAATTAATATATATGTCTCCTTTTCCTATTGCACTGAGTTCATTGAGGGAGAGAAAAACATCTTATGCATCTTTGTATTGTTGCCTACTATGATGTCATAAAATGAGTGTGTATAATAGTAGCTGAATTAATAAATAATCCACTTGGAAAACCAGTGCTAATGTGTATGAAGACAAATCAAGAAGAAGTAATTGCTTAGCTTCATGGTGCTTACTGTAAGTATATGGGTACTCCACAAAGTATTTTATTCTCCTTAGAACCACTCTCAATTAATTCCCTGCTCTAGGCTTGTTACAGAGATTTGAAATTTAAACTTTATAAAGAAGGTGATGCTGTGTTAACTATATGCCAATAAACCCTCTTCTAACAATTGAAATCCTATAATTGTTTTGTTTCCTAAATTTTATAATTAAAATTTTGACTTATTTTCATTTGGGAAAAGGAGAAAAAGTGAATGTGGGATTATATTTTAAAATGAATATGTTTTTTCTCTTTTTGCAAATGTGCTCAGACTGCTAGTTCAGCTTTGAGATCAAACAATATACAAATGCCTAATGGTTTTAGAATAAACCTAACAACTTACCTTTGGTATCCTGTTTATCAAATGACTTTTAATTTTCCTAGACTAATTTCCTCTTGTTTTTCAACTTTATATGGAATCTACCTGAAATGAATATTGAGGTGGAGGGTGTGGAAATCAAAGCAAAGAAATATGCTCTATAAAATTTAGGTCAATATTGTTTAATAGCAAAAACCCTCAATTGTACCCAAAATAGTAAGACACTATTATTGATTTAAATTTTCCCTCAGGCCTTCAAAGAATCAATAAGAATACATAAAAAAAATAATTATAGGTGTATGGAGACCAGTGACAGTGTTGATCAATACAACATTTATATTGCATTCCCTATTAGCACAAAATTACTACAAGTTAAACTAACAAGGATATCACTAAACAGTAACAAAATGCATTCAAATCAGAGAAAAGCTTGAAAGTTTCTTAAAATTGTTCATATGGCACCAAATTAACAACTTATAAAGGTTTAATTTATATAAAAAGAGATAAAATTTTGAACGCAATAATGCTCATTTCAGTGAGCACAACCTTCACATTAAAATTTTTGTCTATTTTTATATATGAGGACTTTTAAATTTATCCCAGATGTTTCCAAAGCATTAACTTGCAATTTCTGTTTCTGATCATGGTTGATATAAAACATAAAACAATGCTATAAACAACTATAAAACTGGAAAAATATATTTTCTTTCATTGGACAACATGGGACAGCATAGGACTTTGGTCCTTGATAAAAGGAAAGCACATGAGGTGAGGTCCACATTTATCCAAGGCTTTGAATAAGGCATATTTGAAACCATAGAACAAGCAAGCAAAGCTTACAAAATAACAGTCTTCTTAGGAGAGGGAAACAGAGATGAGAGTTTACTGCTGAAGCTTTGGAATTTACAAGGGAAGCTATGGGAGAGGAGGGACCTGAATAGAAAACAAGCCACATAAATTTTTACAGAGTCCTCTGAGTCTTTAGCCAAATATTAAGCTTCACATACCCAGCAAAGCATCTATTAGTGCTGGCAGAAAGCAAGTACTTGAGAACTGTGAGCTGCATGGAGATTCTGGAAGTGACTTATTATCAGAAGAGGTTAGAATTCTGGCCAACCAGCATGGAGAAAACTGCAAGAAAACACTTAAGAATCCTATTAAAACCTCAGGAAACCCACTTCTAGGGAATTGGGCTATTTTATCTGTAGACCTATCCACTCAAAGCTTAAAAACCCAGGTTACACAGGATCAGTATGAGCCACCACATGGTCCTTGCCTCCCAGAACTAAATCTAATGATTACCAGTAGAAAACAGCAAAATCCATATTCTCAAAGGCATTGCAATTACAATATCCAGCAAACAATAAAATATCCCTACTTATGAAGAGGCAGTAAGGTGACTCATAACTAGGAGAGAAAAAGAATTGTCAGTGGAAGGAAAACCAGCAAGAAAATATCAGTAATCCTGAAGATAGGTCAGTAGAAATTATGTGAACTGAACCACATAATTAAAAAACAAAACAAAACCTTAAAACATGAATAGAGTCATGTTTTGGCTTATTAGAAAATATCAAACAGTCTCAAAAATGTAATCTGAGGCTGAAAGGAGTTAAGACAAATGGGAGCACAACATTTTAAGAAATAATGTGTGTTTTTTTCCCGCTGAATTTGAAGAAAATATCAACACAAAGTTTTTAGAAAAACCATGAATCTTAAGCCAGAAGTGCGTAAAGAAACCCCAGTAAGCACATTAAAAAAAATTTGCAAAGCAACGACAAAGAAAAAAAGAAAGCAACTAGAAGAAAAAGACATTTTATACTGGGCAGTGTCAAAATGAAAGATTGCTGTCGTTTTTCAGAAAAATGTAAACAAGAAGGCAATGAATGATATGTTAAAGGGCTTGAAAATGAATTCATCTGGAATCCTATGCCCAATTAAAGTGTCCTTAAAAAATGAACATGAAATACAATATTTTCAGATAAAAAGACAATGAGCTCTGGGATATATCACGAGTAGAACTGCCTTACAGGAAGTGTTCATGTAAGTTAATCATGCTAATGGAAAATGCAATCAGAAGAAAACGAGCTATCTGAATGGTGAGTACTGAATGAGTAAATATATGGGGAAATGTAACAGATTTCTTCCCTTCATTTCTTAACTTATTCAAAATAAGATTGATTGTTTAGAGTAAAAATAATAACATTGCATTGTGAGGTGTATAGCACATGCACAAATAGAAGTAGACTGGTACCAAGGGCCCAGAGCTAAATGGAGACATATTGTTGCAGGGTTCTTACATTGTATGTGTAATGACACAGTCAAAAGTCAAGGTACACAGTGACATATAAGGTGTACATGCTGTGATCACTGGAGAATCACTAAAACAGGAAGTACAGAATGTACCTGGCAAATTGATAAAGGAAATAAATTCAATATTAAAAATATTTAATCAATACGAAAGAAAGGTAACAGGAAAAGAAAGCAGGAAAAAGAATACTGACAGACAAAAAACAATTTTAGCACAATTATAGATTACATCCTACCATATTGGTAATGCTACTAAATTTAAATGACTAATTCCCTCAACTGAACTGCAGAGAATTACAGAATGGATACAAAAAAAGCACGATCCAGCTATATGTGATTTTAAGATATTCACTTTGATTGTAAGAACACAGATATGTTGCAATTGGAATGATGCAAAAAGATATGCCAAGAAAATAATAGTTATCAGAAAGGTGGGGTGACTACATTAATATTTGATGAAGTAGACTTTAACTTGATGAGAAAAGTAGTTCCCAGAAGTAAACATGAATATTTTATAAAGATTGAAGTTAAATTCAACAAAAAGGTGTAACAGTCCTAAATGAGCCTGCCTCTACTACTGAGCCTCAAAATAAATAAAAGAGCAACAAGGTACAGAAGAGAAGAGTATGAAATGAGACTGTGAAAATTCTCAGGAAAGATGGGAACTTCTCAAGAAGGAAGAAAATTACACATATGCCTAGGAAATTTAGAATTCAAGAAAAGTATCTATAATGTGAGCTTTTAAAAAAGGCTTTGCCATTGCAGTGGAAATGAGGGAATATGTAGAAAATGAGATGGAAAATCATGTCAAAGGGGAAGCTGGTGAGAAAAGGAGATGTTGAATTAGACAATCCTGAAGTAAAACTAAAATAGAATCCAGCAGTGATACATAAATACCAATATTTAGAGTTTTCCCTTTATATTAGAGACTGATATTTAACTTCAAACCTAGGAACTGGAAAAACATTTAGATATGTCAGAAGATTTTTTTTATTCTTTATTGAGTGCGAACAGTAGATTTATGGCAGGCAGAACTAAGAATAGTTATTGATATTTAAAATACAACAAATACTAATTATGTATAACATACGTATACATTTTACATTGCATATGACATAATTAGAAGTCAGCAATATACACCACCTTAAATTTTTTCTTTAGAGGTAGGTATTGTGTAAAATATACACAACTAATACAATAGCTATACACAAAAATTATTCACCATTATTCTCAGGTATTAAGTAATTGCCATAGACTCTATCTTTGCGTCTTCACAAAATTCATGTTGAAACTTAATCCCTAATACGGTAGTATTGGAGATGGAACCATTGGGAGGAGACTAGTCCTTGTGAATGAGATTAGTGCTCCTATGAAAAAGATCCCAGGGAGCTCCCTCACCCCCTCTGCTTAGTGAGGGCACAGTGAAAAGACAGCTTATGTGAATCAGGAAGAGGACCCTTTTCCTGACTCTGTCCGCACCTTGATCTTGGACTTCCCAGCCTCCAGAACTATGAAAAATGAGTTTCTCTTGCTTACAAGCTATCCAGTCTATAGTATCTTGTTACAGCATCCCAAACAAAGACAGAAATATTCACCGATAATTTTAAAACATCAGAAAATGCTCAATTTCCAATAACTAAGGAACTAAAATAAAATAAGAGAAAAACAACAACAAAACAAAATTAAAAAAAATAGTAGCAATTCTCAGTCATGCCACACAGTAAAGAGTTGTCATATAGTCATTTAGATTAATCAGAGAAGAATACACATAGTTAAACACTTCTGGAAAATTATAAGGAAAGCAAAATAACCTTAACAAAAGAATATCATTAGAAAACATGGTTACATGGAGTTACTATTATATACCATTTGGATTGATTGCATCCTCTCAAAATTTGTATGTTCAAGCTCCAACTCCCAGTGTGACAGTTGTTTATGATGAGGTTTTAGAGTGCTTGGTGAGTTTTGGAACTGACTGCCAAGAAAGAATTCTTAAAGATGTCTTCAGAACAAAAAAGGTGATTTTATTAAAGCATGGGGACAGGACCTCTGGGCAGAAAGAGCTGCCCTGGGGTGGTGAAGAATGAAGCATTAACTACTATGGAGTTGGGGGGGCGGGTAAATTCAGAAGGAAGGCCTCCAGAAAGACTTTGATATGCTAAAGAGGACTCCTAAAATGCCTGAGGCCTTGCTATTGTCACGCTAGGATTGTGTTTTGCCTCTTGTAAGGTATTAACATTAAGACAGTAGAGGATTCCTGGAGAAATGTTCTACTCTGTATTTGCCTCAGGTATTTGTCAATGGGCTGCAGGTTAAAATTTAATTTTACTTGCAGTTTCCTTCTTGTCTTTGTTCTCCACATCACTGTGGAGGGGAGGATGATGTTAGGGGCTCCAGGAAACAGAGTTTATAGGTTTCTAAAGATAGGCTATTGGTAAGATTGCCTTTTTCTTGTTATTTACTAGGATATTTGTAAGCTGATGGAGATAAATGTCCTGCATGACTGAGATCTCTATCAGTTACCCATTTGTTTTCTTTCCTTTCCTTTGTTCTTGGGCAACCAGGAGTGCCTGAGGAGTGTCATACATATCCTACCTGCTGGCCCCCTGCCCCCTCCACACCCCCTCTGCTAGCTTGTACTTTGCCCTCAGCCTGCCTTAGGCTCTCTCACCATTTGGAGGCAGGGCTTTTGGAGATAATCAGGTTTAGATGAGTTCATAAGGGTGGGTTCCCCATGGTGGAATTAGTGTCAGCATAAGTACAGGAAGAGACTCTGGAGCTACCTCCCTCCGCCTCTCTCTCACTTTCTCCCTCTTGAGAGAAGGTAACTATCTGCAAGGCAGGAGTGAACTCTCACCGGGAACCAAACCAGCCCGCACCTTGACTTTGACCTTTATAGCCTCAAGAACTGTGTGAAAATAAATCTCTTTTTTTAAGCTACCCAGTCGATAGTCATTTGTCATATCAGCCTGTGCCAACTAATATATATAGATATCTAGAGTTTTTATTGATTTATCAATCAAGAGAAATAAAAACAAAAAAGTAAAACATTAAAGATATAAATTTTAAAAGCTCACAAGTTGAAGAAAATTCACAATCTCATTACCTTGAAATATTCTTTATTAGAATATTGGTTTATGTGCTTTCAATCTTAAATATATTTATATATCCATGTATATACTTATATATGGATATTTAACTATAAAACATTAATTTATTTTGAGTTTCAAACTTAAAAATTTAGGCATCCTTTGAGAAAGCTGTATATATACCACTTTTTAAAATGTTTATCAGTGTTTCCAAACCATTTAATCACATGTGACATTAAAAATTTTGTGAAAGTTATATATACCACCTATACTAGTATTTAGTTAATCAACACATTGATTTTATTTGCATTTATATAATACAATTAAGTATACTTTAAAGGACATTTCCTATCATTACAATAAAGTTAGCATTGCTTATAACTAAAAGAATATAACCATATAAAGACCTCAACTATTGATTTTTTTAATTGGATAAAGTGAATAAAATTAAGCTTAGAAAATAAAATTCAGTTATTTAGAATCTCCTGAAATTTTCTAGAGATGGATCCATCATTTAATAGGTAACATGTTTGTATTAACAGAGCCTCCCTAGTGAATTATTCTGTAACTACCAAAGAGTGCTTTCTCCAGAATAAATTAATTCTGCATCTTATGTGCTTCAATATTATTCTACGACTTTATCATCAGGAACGTTTGCAATAACTTGTTCATGTTCTATCGTCTGTGCCAGACTACAAATTCCAGGACAGTGTCATAAGTCTCTGGGCTGCTGTTCTATTCCCAGTGTTAGGCATAAAGTTACTGTGTAGAATGCACTTAAAAAATGCTTGTTAGAATGAATGACCAAGCATGAATGTACTTGAAAATCAATTGTTAGAATAAAAATGAGTATGTTCCTAAAAGGTTTTCTAAATTAACTTATATTGTTTCTATTGTAGGTTTATATACATTATTTTTAAGGTGTGTTATTATAGGTAAGTTACCAGGATGCAGGCCCACATTTTTGAAACACTGGAACTTTAGTAACTAAAAAAATGTTTAAACTTGTGGCTTCTGAAATGTGCATGCATGCATGAGTGTGTGTGAAGGTAACTGTATTGTGGGGGCGGGCAAGAGAGAATGAGATTGTGTCTACATGTAAGCATATGTGTGTTTTTATGTGACTTCTACCAAGGGAAAAACATAAACCTCTCTATTCCTCCCTTCCATGTAGAAGTTGGTAAAAGAAAAAGAAAGTCTAAAGATTTAAAACTGCTAGCTTCTCTCTGAGTAAAGGGTGTGGATATTGCTTAATCAAAGACATAAACCTTGAATGAAGTCTAGGGCTGAGCTGGGGATGGAGAGCATAGTAAATAAGGGAATGTGTGTTTTGCTTGGGGTGGGGAATGGAGGAAGCAAGAAATCAAGGGTAGGGGGCTACAGGGTTCTGAGCAAAGGAGTGTGGGAAGTGGGTGCAAGAGAGATGTTGGGAGCTAGAGAAGGGCTTTAGACATACATATTTGCCCATTTTTAGTGCTTTGTTCTTGTGCTTGTTGACATGTTTAGCTTTAATCATGGAAATAAAATCAAGTTACACATGTAACTTGTGAAACAGATGAAGAAAGGAGGCTGTAGAGAGACTGAGGAGCTCTTTCCTGTTGGCAGGAGCAAAAACTCAGAATCAAAAGTATTTGTATTACCTAGAGTTCTTTACAAATTCATGACAATGTTGAGAAGGTAATTGTTTTTCTCATGGCAAGGAGATAGATGGATATACCTAATTTTTTTTTTTTAATTTCAAAGATCAGGATAACATTGGCTAACATCTGAGTCACATCTCATTGACTTATTCAATGTACCTTATGAATCAATTTGACCCATCAACTGTTAATTTCCTTTAATTTAACAGACATTTAGATTTATTAGACATTTCCTCATCTTTTGTTCATCTAGTCACTTAACATTTTTTTGATAGACTAATATGGGTAAATGCTATGGAGTATGAACAATTTAATCAGATTTTTTTCTGATAGTGAACATACATTATAATAGAGAATATTCCATAGTCATATCAAAGAATAATATAAGGCAGCAAGAGCTAAGGGGCATGAAAGGGTACAAAAAAAGTATAATGGGTTTTCAGAGGAGAGGAGATTTTTTTATTTGAAAAAAAAGGAGACTTTAATAAAAAAAAAAGTTGAATTTGCCTTGGGCCCTGGATAATAAGTATTTAATCATATGATGATGGGTAGATAATACATTCTATTCAGAGTAAGGAGGTGCAGAAGAATAGATATAGTAACATGCATGGGGAATATGGAGAAAATCAAGTTCTTACATGTTGTAGGACACAAAGAAGAGAAATAGATGAATAAATTATAAGGCTAGAGGAGAGGTTTCAGAAACCATGATTATGAGTCCTAGGAACCCTGTCCTTGTCTAAGAGAGCTTCTTTGCAAGGCTTTTTTTGGTGGGGGAATGGTGGGGAAAGGGAGTTTCAAGAACTCTGTTCAGCAATATAAATCTTTTAACTGTGTGCTGAATATTTTGCAGAAGACTGTTTGGGAAAACATCACTAAGTTTAAAGAACTCACTTCAATTAAGGAGATTGTTGAGAAGTGGCTATGGTGTGGGCGTATGTCAGAAAGATTTCAGAAATAGAATGTACAGAAGAAAGCAATACTCGGTCTTCCCCGCCTGATAATGCCACCAACACGCTCATGGTTGTTGAAGGTGAATTATAGGAGCCATTCCAGATATCACCCTTTCCTTTATTCTGCATAATTAATCCCATAATAGATTCTTAATGTCTCTACTGGTTTCCTGCTCTGACAATATCTCCTGGCTTTTCTGCTGTTTTTCCTGATTTCCCTCTTGTCCCCTCCCAGCTCATCTCCACTTAACAGCCAAAAAGAACTTAAAAAAAACTAAATTTAAATCATATAATTCTCTGGTGTAAATATATCAATGACTTGTTATTTTCTAACAATAAAAGTCTAATTCCTTACTATGGAGTGCAAAATTCAACATGATCTGGTTCATGTACTTCTACAACTCATTATACTCTATCCATACTGGCTTTATTTTTTAATGTTCTGGAACATTCCAAGCTTTTTTCTATGTCTAGGACTTTGCATGTGTTTGTCTTTGTGGCTGAAATGCAACTTTTTTTTCTTTTTTAAGCTTTTCTGCGTGGCAGGATCTGGATCATCCTTTAGTTGCCAGTTCACAGGCTCCTCACCACCCGTAACATTATCATATCAACTTAAAAGAAATCTTTATGACAATGATTACAACTCTCTCTTCCACATCATTACTGTTTTCTCAATTACTCTGAAACCAAGCTATCTACATCTATTTTATTCATATGTTTGTTTACGTGTTTATTCTTCTTCCAAGATGCAACTCCCTTATTTTATCCATATCTGTATCCAAGGACCTAGAAAATTGTCTGGTACAAATGAATTGTTCACCAAGCATTTTAAAAATTAGTGGATAAATGCTTACAATTAAAAACTACTATAACATATCCTGTATGAGTGACTAGGGAAATGGTGATATCTTTGATAGAACTGAAGAATTGATGAAGGAAAGGTTATTAAGAAGGGAGAATAGTATACTAACTATGAAATGTACAGATTAACACAATTGATCTTAGCACATATGTTTTGGAAGTACAGAGCACTGTACAGCAGCATATATTTCACATTTAATAATTTACAGCTCCGTGTAACTGAGGGGAGGTGATTAAGTAGATAACCCATTACAGTTTTAGTTTCTCTGACTTACTAGGTCCTAGGCTCCCAGGGGGCCCTGATTAAGAGTGGTCTCATGGCCTGTAAGAGAATTTCCTTGCCAGGTTTGAAGTGTATATATCAAGGGCTAAGAAGAAAACAGATCACACACTCCAACAGGTTATGTAAGAGACCATAGGAAAGTGTAGGCATGGTTAATGAAAATCTGTGTGCAATGGTAAAAGAGTGGGGACTTTTTACCACGCATTAGCCTGTAGGGAGATTAGGAGACAGATTTGCCTGAATTCAGCTGAGCAATTGTTCAGGAGAAAGGACACTAACAGAATAAAAACTTGCACTTTATGCCTTTGCCATACATGACAAACTGCTGATTCTGCTCATTGGCTAACCCAACTAGAAACCAGAGGGCAAGAGAACCTGTTGCTTTATTCTGTGAAATTCTACCTCCTAAAGGAAGAGAAGAGTTAATAAACATAATGTCCCAGTGTTTTTTCCTGATCTGTGCCCACAGAACTTAGAAAAATACTGGGGACACAGTGATTCCTCATTAACTATTGATGAGTGGATGGCTGGTTGCAAATAGGATGTAGTCAAACAAAGGAAACATTTAAATCTACTACAAGATATCCTCTCATAGTAAGCAGAAGAATGGTGACATCTGAAGGAATCTAAGAGGCAAATGGAAATTATCTAGTATACTTTCTCTTCCATTAGCTGTAACTAATACAATAGCATATTCCTGTAGATACCAGCTGAAGAGTGTCTGTTTGCAAAGCATTGTTCTAAACCCTTTACAACTCAGCATGACAGGAAACTGAGGCACATCCACATAAAAGTGTTTATCTGTTTTAGGTTTCGTGAATGCCAACTGTTGGACCAAGATTTATACTCACATTTTCCAGTCCCAAAGTCAGTAATATCAACAATGGAATATTGCCTCCTTGTGTTGCATACAGACCATCCCTTTCTCCCTAGTGTCATAAATTTCCCAATTTTATCACTTTCATTCTTCCTTTCTTCTACAAAAGGAAGGATTTGGATGAGACGATTCTCAGATTCATGCCAATTCTGGGATTCTGTTTGTCTAATAGGTTGTAATCATTTGTGTAATGTAAAATGAACAGAGTTTTGGAAGCAAAGCATGAAAAATACTAAGGGAATGCAAAAGCAGTCATTATTCCTTGGTAGAACACAGATTCTTAAAGAAATATTCAGGGGGCACCTGTGTGGCTCAGTCTGTTAACCGTCTGACTCTTAGTTTTGGCTCAGGTCATGATTTCCCAGTTCATGAGTTCAAGCCCTGCATTGGGGTCTGTACCGACAATATGAAGACTGCTGGGGGTTCTCTCTCTCCCTCTCTCTCTCTGCCCCTCCCCTCCTCACTCTCTAAAACTACATAAATAAATTTTAAAAAATTTGAAAAATAAATATTCAGTATGGAGACAGCAAAGGATAAGGCAATAACAGCTTTACTTCGGTGGAAATTATTTCATTGCAGTGTGGATAATGTGTTCATTCTTAGCTGAAACTGCTTTTTTACTGGGCAATTTATCACATATGCAGTGAAACTATCTAATTAATGATGAAATAGATATCACCAAATTTGAATTTCTTAAAGTCTGTCCTTTAATTATATTGGTTTTCTGAGATTGGTGTCATGTAATACCAGAGGTCTCTCTAAGCAACACAAGGGCCAAATGACTTTGAGAGATCCTAAGAAATAGGACTGTTTCCATGTTTTCACTAGCATATTAATGATTTATGAAGAAAATTCAGAATGAACCAGAATTGAGAGAGGCTTATATTTGGAGATGAGGTCTGCCAAGTCTAGTCAAGTAATGCAGGACACTTAACCCTATGAGCAAACTTTATTCAAGTTTTTGTAGGATAAGATGATGTAGGTTACATAAAGTACTTAGTATTGTACTTGGTTTTAGAAGACCTTAACAAGTGGTGCCTACTCCTGTTATTATTAATACAGTACAGAAAATACCACAATCATTTTAATGTATAGATGTGTATATAAAGACTTTCTTATTATTTAGAGGAAATTCTTACAAATTAAGTCAATTTGCTATGAATCTGAATTCAGTTAAGCAACTGAGTGACATTATATATTTAAGGGTTATAGTTTGCTTGACTACAATTAAATCATCACTCTGCTGCACTTTGTGATCTGTTTACCACATCCTCTTTCATAGTATTAAAGCAAACAAGCAAGAAAACCTTCCTTTTTTAGAATTCTTGAGTGCTCGCTTCGGCAGCACATATACTAAAATTAGAATTCTTGAAACTTCTAAGTAAATCTCTCCTAGTTCATTTTCCAAGAAATGTAGGAAGAAAGGCTAAAACGAGATACTAACAGTTTTATATAGTATTGAAAGTTTAAGACGTATCTCAGAAGAGAGTGGGATAAAATTTGGGGCTGCAAGTTAAATAGCCTCATACTCGTGGAGAAATATGGATGTAAGGAACTGCTAAAAAATGCAAGAAATGATTTAACAAATATTGACATGTAATAAAAATGAAATATGACCATTTTTATTAGAACGTAACATACGCTCACTGCAAATAAGTAATATTTAAATATATAAAGCAAAAAGTGAAAGTGAGTGCCTATTCCCCTAAATCTTATTTTTCCTCACTTACATATATAATAAATTGAGTGTTGCTTTGGATTTTCCCTCCCAAATATTTCCGGGAATCTCAGGAAATTTTTATATGTCATCTGAATATAAGATAGACCATTCCTGATTGTAGCAGGAAAGGTAATTTTTCTACGAGTCCCAGTGGTAATTGTATAGGTATATTTGTGTGGGGTTAGGGATGCCATCTCCCACATGCAATTATAACACTTCCCTGCACACCCTATGTTCTATATGCTATTTGTGAGTGTTGTTGATTTCACTCCTTGTGGACACACTGTAGGGTGAATTCTGGGGAATCATGTCTTATAGAATTTTCATTCCTTCAGTGCTACAAAACATGGGCTTGTAACTGAAAGTTCAAGTTGGCTACATGTTACACTTAGAGCCAATTCATCAACCAAGCTCTGCTGTTCAGTCCCACTGAGTTCCTGTATGGAAGGTGATTTTCCAAGTCCCAAATGAATGCATTTCCTGGATTTGTTTGAGACTATCCAGTGAATCACATCAGTATATTGGTGTAAATCTGCTCCAATTAGAACATACAAATCATGTTCTTTCTTGAAGAACTCAGCCTTTTCAAAAATCAGGATGTTGGATTATTCATTTTATTTTTAATTTATAATTAGAAATTATTCTGGGATGCCTGGGTGGCTCAGTTAGTTAAGCATCTTATTTTGGCTCAGATCATGATCTCGTGGTCCATGAGTTTGAGCCCTGTGTTGGGCTCTGTGCTGACAGCTCAGAGCCTGGAGCCTGCTTTGGGTTCTGTGTCTCCCTCTCTCTCTGCCCCTTCCTCTCACACTCTGTTTCTCCTTCTCTCTGAAAAATGAATAAACCTTAAAAAAAAAAAGATTCTTAGCAATTAAGTTTGTGTTCTGAATTATATAAATTATAATGTGAAATTTGTTGCTCTTATAATCTATGCTTCAAGTTAAAGTTTTATCAGTTATTACTGGTATTTCCAAATACTTATAAAATTTTATTGTATGTATAATCATTTACATACTTTTATATAAAAATTAGAATGCTATACGCTTCTGCAAGCTACAAATACATTATAGCATTTTTCCAGATTAGTAGTAAATATATTTTTTATTTGTATTGACTGCATTGTAATCTCAAGTACTTACACACATACACACATACGTGTACACATTATGTGTATATATTTGTATATATTTATAAAATTCAGTTTTATTTATTTTTTGCTACTTTTATTCTCTGAACTATATATTTCTTAAAAATTGGCTTTTTAATGCAAAAATAATGTATACTTGAAAATTCAAATAACATACAAGAATATGAGTGTAGAGACACCATTTTAAAGAGAAATAACATGAGTGAGATATTTTATACATATCATTAAAGAAATATCATTAAATATCATTTGGTCCAGAAGTTGTTAGCTCTTTATTTAAAAAATAATACTTTGGAATAATAATTATTTCTCAGAATGGATCAACTTGGACAAATTCAATTTACCCCCTTCTTTTTATTATGTATTGTTTTTCTTAGCTAATTTTTGAGCTATCATGTAAGAGACTTTTGATTAAAAAACCTTCATGCTAAGTGCTGGCAATATCTGAATAGTAATTTCATCCTGAACTTGTCTATATATTGACTTTTAAAAAATTATGTATTTTGAGAGAGAGACAGCATGAATAGGGGAAGAGAGAGAGAGAGACAGAGAAAGAGAGAGAGAGAATTCTAAGCAGGCTCCACACTGCCAGCACAGAGCTTAAAGCAGCGCTCAATCTCAGGAACAGTGAAGTCATGACCTGAGCCAAAATCAAGGGTCACATGCTTAACCGACTGAGCCACCCAGCTACCCCTCTATATATTGACTTTAAGGGGAGGTATATAACTATAGCTTCAATCACAGTTCACTGTCAATTAGGGACATCTCCCATGATTGCCCAAAACCAGCATTGTCCAATACTTGAATTCCCACAGGGAAGTTTGATATTACATGTCTTACATTTCTAGAATATGCTTATGCATCCTGCTGGTGTATTTCTGGGAAGATAGTAAAAAGGCCCACATTGCCTCTTGGTTTATATTGGATGAGAAGCATAACCTCTGGCACCACAGGCTGAAAATTTCTTTCAGTCATTTCTCTTTCCATGCATGCTGAAATGGTTTACTAGCATTAGAAAGACACCTAATCTGTAGACCCTCTCCAAAATTTCAATTCTAATCAATTATTTAAATCAACAACCATACAAAAAACGGCTGCGAGGACTTTAAAGTCAGAACAGAAATCAATCTCAGAATAGTACTAGTAAGGAAAATTAATTGATAGTCTAGTTGAGTGTAGAATGTGGATTGGGAATTGGGATAGGTTTGTAATATGTCCGCCTAGCTAGGCTGAACTCCATTTCCCAGAATTTTCTTTATTGTATGTTTACATTAGAATGAACAACTGGAGGGGAGCAGCAACCATTGTGTAGCTCACACACTTATTGTGGTTCTGCTAACCCACCTCATTGGTGTGAAGACACAACTGGGCCCACAACTGTTCTACTTTTTCTCCAGTTACTGACCGGTGGCGTGTGTTTACTTTTGTGACAAAAGGGTCCAGTTTCTGCAGGTTTTGTCACCACGAACAGAAGCAACAAGAAACCTCATGGTTTCCTTATGGATTTCAGTATGATTTTGCAAAGTTCTAGCTTATGCATGTGAGTTCCAGCCTGTTTGTGACCTTTTCTCCTTGACTGACTGCTCCATGGATTTCAAGGTCCAGTACAGACAAGGAGACAGCAGCCTTATAGAGACAGCTTAATCAGCTTATTTAATTGAGTTCTCTGTCACACACACACACACACACACACACACACACACACACACACCACACGCGCGCGCGCGCGCACAACTGCTTTGGTTTCCCTGGTTGAACTCTGACTAATGCATGAAAGACAACAGCCATAGACAACTCTTTGATTAACTTTTCTTATGAAGGGGAGAGTGCGTAATATCTGGAGATCACATGAAGTCAGAAGATTATTAAAACAAATAGAGAATGCCTGATTCTATTTCTGAGTTTCTGTTTCCAGAATAGAAGGAAAGTTGGCGATGCATAAAAGAAAGAATATAGTCAGTACTAAATTATCCATGGAAAAAGAGGAAAGCCAGAGGGAATATAGGCACAGCTTTAGATGGGTTAGTAGTTTTGTTTTTTTCTCCAGCTTAATTATATTAGATATAATTGACAAATAAAATTGTGCATGTGTATGTACCTATACCCACACAGCTGTATTTATATAAAGAGTATATGTGTTTTTATACTATATACATATAAAATTCTATGCATAATATACAATATATACAAATAATATATACAAAGTATATGTAAAATATATAAAGAGTACAACATGATTTGATTTACACATTGTGGAATGATTAATTAGCACAACCTTCCTTCTTCTAACTTTGGGCTTAGTTTCTTATTTTTTGAGTTCCTTGTATACAGTTAGGTCATTTACTTGAAATCTTTCTTTTATCTTATTGTAGGCATTTATCACAATGTAGGCATTTATCACTATAAACTTACCTCTTAGACTGCTTTTGTTGCATTTCATACATTTTAATATGTTGTGTTTCCATTTCCATTTGTTTTAAAATATCTTTGATTTCCCCTTTGATTTCTTCCTTGACTCATTGGTTGTTCAAAAGTATTTTGTTTAATTTCCACTTTTTGTGAATTTTCCAGTTTTTTTCTATTACTGAGTTCTAGTTTCATACCATTGTGGTTAGAAAAGATACTTTTTAGAATTTCAACTTTCTTAAATTTGTTAAGAGTTGTTTAGTGACACAATATATGATTTATCTTGTAGAATGTTCCATGTGCACCTGAGAAAAATGTGTGCTCTGCTGATGTTAGATGGAATGTTCTGCATTTGTCTGTTAAGTCTATTTAATCTAGAGTGTTTCAAGCCCAGTGGGTCTATTTAAGATACATGGCCAACAATTCTTTGAATTAGAATTGAGAATTGGTAGTACAAGTCTGTTCCTTTCATCAAGAATATTCAGCTACAAAAGACAATGTTAGAGTAAGTGGAGAGTTGGGACTAACAAGAATGTGTCTTTTCAGGTGTGTACAGCAAAGAAATAATATTTCTACAGATGGATCTGTGAATCCAAACTGGTCAAATAGAGATGCAGAGACATTAATAGAGTCAATGATGGTGACAAAATAGTAGGATTAATGAGTTGGGAGTGAATTGGTGACTTGTATGTAGTTGGGTAATTAATTGAGTAGAGGTGTTCAAATAGGTGAGTTGGTCTAGGTAAATATTACATTAATTGTTTCTATTATGTATGTAATAGAGTAGTAACTGGTGATGCAGCAGTAAACTTATAGATATAGTGGAGGAGGCAGCTAATAAAAAAGTTAGCAAGAGATATGAATTATGATCAGTGCTATGAGGAAAAAGCAGTATTATTGTGAATGAGAAAAGCTTTGGGTGGTAGGAGATAATATTTAGATAAAGCTGTCAGAGAAGCCTTTTCCAATGAGATCTTTAAGCTAGAACCTAAGGAATGAAAATGTATTCATACAAAAAACATGTTAGTGTCTTAAGATCAAAATGAGCTCTGTGGAATGATGAACTGACTATATTGTAGAGTGGTATAAATGAGGCTGGATAAGTAGGAAGCACAGACTACATAGAGCTTTATTAAAACTTTGGATCTTTTCATGGCATATTTCTTTTAGGAATTCCTTAAATAAAGTAATGTATCTAGTCATCAGCCATACACATATATACATATATATTATTTACTTTGGTAATACATATATACATACTTTGGTAACATTATATGTATTTGTAATATATTTAATTATTATATATTTATAATATTATTACATTTACATATTTTACTTTGGTAATTATTACTGTATTTATTGGAGATAGATATTATTTTTATGTTATAGTAAAAGAAAAATTGCTTATCAAATTGAAATAAGCCAATAAATGTCAAAGCTAGACCACCAACTCAAGCCTACTGGCTAATTTAATAATTTAATTATATAATAATTGTTATTGGTTAGAAAACAGTGTTCACCTTTTAAAAAACAATGCCTAAAATAACAATAATAATAATAATAATAATAATAATAATAAAAACAATGGTGATTTTGACACTGTTATATGACTCATCAATTGTTTTGTTTTGTTTTAGTTCTAACAACTGGCTATTTTTTTCTTGCATAGCACAATGGGAATTTCTCACCTAGTATAATTACCAATTACATTAAGTAGTCTGTTAAAAGATGATCATTTTATCACTATCACTTTTATTAAATGTAAAATAACTGAGGCTAAATGGAATTTTTATGTTAAAAAATTTGGCACCTGGTTGGCTCAGCAGGCTAAGTGTCTTTTGGCTCTGGTCATGATCTCCTGGTTTGTGAGTATAAGCCCTACAGCAGGCTCTCTGCTGTCAGCACAGGGCCTGCTTCAGAATCTCTGTCTCCCTCTCTCTCTGCCCCTCTTGCTCTCTCTCTCTCAAAGGTAAAGAAACATTTCTTAAAAATTGGGTTTTACTTCTTTTTTAAAAATGTTTTTTATTTATTTTTGAGAGAGAGAGAGAGAGAGAGACACCATGAGCAGGGGAGGATCATAGAGAGAGGGAGACACAGAATCTGAAGCAGGCTTCAGGCTCTGAGCTGTCAGCACAGAGCCTGATGTGGGACCAGAACCCATGAACCATGAGACATCATGACCTGATCTGAAGTCGGACGCTAAACCGACTGAGCCAACCAGGTGCCCCATGGGTATTATCTCTTAATTCTGGTTCCCAAGGTTTACATAAACATAACTATTTTAAGAAATCATTTGTATTTTGAGATTGGTTGGGTTAGCTGGAACCCAGAAGTTTGAAGTATTCTAGCAAACAATCCCTACCATTCCATTCCAATGAATAAATCTCTACTTTTTATGATAGAAATAATATCTTGAAATGTTAGCTCTTACTTTATTTATGTGCCTGAATGAAAGTCTACTGGCTAATTTAATTGTAGGTAGTCAAAATCACTAAGGTTGAAGAATTAACCAGAATGTTTAATAATTTTAGTTTTTGTAAGAAGACTCATAAATGAACAGGTCATTTAATTACACCCCCTTCCATTGAAATTGACAAGAGAATTAAAATTATTCTTCTCTTAATTGAATTTTGTAAGAAAAAGGTAAAGTAATTAAAGGCATAACCAGTAGTTATTTACCATACAAATATGAAAGAATGATAGACACTTAAGCATTGATTGATTTTTCTTTAATGATTTGTATTGAATTATGAAACTAACTTGCTAATTTTCTTTTGAGATATGACTCTTTTCAACATTCTGTCAAATTTTACCCAATCTAGAATAAACAAACCTGACATTTTAATTAAAAAGAAAACTGGAATAATATAATGTTTTATACATAATAGTTGAGTTAATTAAAGATCTAGAAGTGTAAATTCTAATTGTCTCAGAAGATTCAAGGATACCAATGTAAAATATAAAGTGATGACCTAAGAATTAATTGACTGAACATATTATTTACTTATCAAGCCAAAATGTAGAACTCTTAAGAAATGCCTTTTTGATTTTTTACTGTATATATTATTTACATTTAACTGTCTTTGAATTATATTTTCTCAGAATTTTATCAAGAAATAAATATATAGGAGGTGTGATGTTGCAAGGCAGACCTCTTGGTTGAACAAGTATAATACTTTCTGTCCCTGACTATCATTTCGAATATCTATTGTTGAGTTATAAGACTTCTTAAGGAGGCTCCCTCTGAAATGTGTAGATACCGGTAAACCTATCCCACACAGCAATCCTAATATCAAAATGAGTTTGAAATATAGATTTTATTATCATAATAATTTGTATTTAGCTAATATATGAGTTATTTAATGCAATGATAATACTGAATAGTAAACAATCACAAAGTCCATGGCACACAGTAAACATTGATTTAGCTCACACATCTACGTGGTGCATCTGACTGGTCTGATTCTCTCATGAATCTGTGGTCATATGCTGAGGGTCTGCTGGCTGACTCTACATCTTGGCATGAGAGACTCTACATCACACACAGGCATGAGAGATTAGCTGGCTGACTGCTGTTAGAGGACAGTCTCAGCTAAGATATTTTGGATCTCTTAAATCAACCCCTCCTTTATCTCTAGCTTCAACATGCAAGCCTAATTGTATTGTCTTATTAATTACAGAGTAGGAGGAACAAATGAACAAGCTCTACCACTCATGTGCTTTTAAACCTTTGCTTTTGTCAGATTTACTAACATCCAAAGTCCCAGTCCTAACACATGGCTAAGTGAAATTATATCTCATGGCCATCCGTCTGTGTGGGAAGGCACTGTGTGGTGAAAGCTATTACATGCTATTCAGATTCCCCTTGAGGAATGAAGGACCAGCTATCTCCGTTGATGTGAATATGCTGTTGGAAGGCTTCCTCAGGTATCACCTCAATTCAGGAATTGCCATAGCTAAAGAGAGCCACCTTACCAAAAACCCTACTTCTTTCCTGGGGCAGCTCATATTCAGTGATTGGTTGACACAGGAGTATTAAAACTTGGCCCTTTTATCCTGGCTGTAAACAGTTCTGAGTAGCAATTTCATTTTCAGACCTCCCTGTAGGATCAGTTAAGACTTCCATGGATACTGCATTGTAGTTCAGTGTCTCCTTCTGACCAGTCCTCCTTTCTTTCATTTCACTCAACTGGTATTGAGCCCAGGATTTTTTTCCTAATTCACTTCTTGCCACTAATCTCCACCTCAGAATCTACATCACAGGGAATCTGACCTTCAACACATCACAAATTACAGGGGAATGACATGGCTCCAGGGAAAGTTAAATTGAGGTCATGAATGCCATCAACTTAGTACAACTTCCTGGTGTTAAAATCTAGCAGTGTGAGATTTGATCATCCTTAAAATAGAAATCACACAAAAATATATTTTTCTTCTGTTTCTTTTTTCCAATTTTTTAAAAAAATATAGACTAATGTTTTGGTCACCATGTATCATAACTAAACTGTGTTCACATTTTTTTCCTTTTTCTTCTTGGTCATGTTACTACCTATGTTTAAATATCCCTTTTTTTTTCTGACTGTTTATTTTTGAGAGAGAGGGAGAGAGAGAGAGAGAGAGAGAGAGAGAGAGAGAGAGAGAGAGAGAGAGAGAGAGAAAGAAAGAAAGAAAGAGAAAGAAAGAAAGAGAGAGAGAACAGGCTCCATGCTGTCAGTACAAAGTCCTATGTGTGGCTTGAATTCATGAACCATGAGATCATGATCTGAGCCAAAATCAGATGCTCAAATGGACTAAGCCACCTGGGCACCCCTATCTTTTTCTTTCTTTTTTTTTTTAAAGTAGGCTCTACATTCAGTGTGGGGCTTGAACTTATGACCCAAGATCAAGAGTCTCATGTTTTATCTACTAGCTAGTGAGGCACCCCTAGAATGTCTTGTTTGTGTTAATTTTCCTGTCAAAATTTAACTCTTTGTTTAAATTTGAGTTCAGATCTTATTTCTATTTGATACCTCTCCTGTTCCTCTCAGAAATGATCTGATCTTTCCAGCATATTACATTCTACTATTTGAACTTACCATGTCATACTTTGATAATTTATAATCTTGCCTCACCTTCTGATGAGATCCTCAAGAATAAGAATTCTGTCAGTAATTTTTTAAAAAAAAATTTCTTATGTCGTCTAGAAAAGTGACTTAGCATACTTTCTTTTTAATGTAAAAATCTGAGTGATTCAAGAAAAACTATGTATTATCATCTCTTACATGAAACCTTCGCATCTGGAAGTATATATCAACAAACAAAATTTAACAACTCTTTTCTACAAAGAACATGCATTATTTTTCAGAGGGCACATATACATCAAATACACACAATAAAGAAATATTCAGTAGTACTCAAGATATACAAACAAATGATGTACTCCAAACTAAAAATCTCAATTTTGATCTTATTTATTGGCCTATAGAATTATATACAAACAACTCACAGTGTGTGTACTTCCCAAGATATGCTTTACTCAGTAGGATATGTAGATACAAAAATCACTGTCATGAAATAAGAAATTTTTACTCACAGTTCCCTAGAAATAAGAATGCTCCTGAAAGCCACAGAGAAGGTGCAAGGTGTGTCAGGAGTCAGAGTGAGGGGAAAAGGTGAGGAAGGGCCTTTATCATGGTTTGTGTAAGAAGGAATGGATGGGTCAGGGAAAGCAAACTAAAGGATTGACTATTTTGAATCATTTTTAGGCATATGATCTGTCCTGACCTGACCCTAGTGTGATTAGAAGAGGAAAATAAGATCTAGAATGTGGAACTCCAATAAAGGAAGTGATTAAGAGTATGAACTCTGGATTGAGTGGATTACAAATAGGTACCCTTCCATGTAAGTTGTTAACTGTTCTTGGATTTGGCTGACCCTAGGAGAGGCAGTCCCTCTAGGGTCAGTAACATCCCAAGATGTTAAAGCAGAAAGGAGGAAGGAAGGAAGGAAGAAAAGAAGGAGAAGAAGAGTAAGAAAGGAAAGGGAAGGAAAGGAAAAGAAAAGAAAAAAGAAAAGAAAAAAAAGGAAAGAAAAAGGAAGGAGGAAAGAAGAAAAGAAAAGAAGAGAAGAAAGGGCAAGATAAGGCAAGACAAGAAAAAAGAAATTGTTAATACACAAAAACACCCACAGGTAAATAATTTGGGTGAGGTGTTCTTATCTTGACTACAAAAGCCATATTTTTACAACCCCACTATTGTGTTAATACATAGTCTGTTCTCAAAAGTTCTTTTATTATGTATCATTTATTCAAACTGATGCCAAAAAAGTTATGCAAGCTATTAGTACAATCTGTCTTCCCTCTAGAAATTATTCTAGCCTAATCAAAAATCTATTCTCCTCATTAATAGCTGACATACATAAACTTGTTGACTTTTGGCTTAGCTTGTTGATTTATTTTATAATCAATTTCATCACACAACATAACTTACTTGCCAAGTCAATAATTATATAACAGTTCTTTCCTTTACTACCCACATTTTACAAACTCTTCACATTCTTAACACAAGAACAAACTTATTTGCTCCTTTGAAACTCCAAAATATTTTATTATTTCATTTTCTCATTTGTTTTCAACTCCTTAAGAGTTTCAGTGTATAAATAAATCAATATTTACCGATTCTTTTTATTAAAAACCAATATTATCATTAGGGTCTAGTAACTGAAAATCCTACTCTGCATTCTGACATGGAATATTTCAAGTTGGAAAACACGTGCTTTCTAGGTCGAGTTGGCAGAGTATATGTCAATCCAATCTTGTTGCATTTGATAGCATAGGCACCTTAAAATCATTAACATTAAAAATAAAATTATAAATTTCTTTATGTAGAGGATCAAAAATGGTATAGTAAAAGCCTCCACAAATTCTCTCCTCCATAATAGCAGTGGAAACACTTGCAAAAATCATCAGAATGAACATTTTCAGAACTCTGAAAATTATTCTGAGTCTCACAACAATCTGGAGAGCATTATTGCAACAATGATAGCCAAATCTAAGCAAAAAAGTAACTTTTAAGAAATTCTGGTTTGTTCTGTTCCTACTCCCCACCAGCTCTGCAGTAGCCTTGAAAACCAGCATCTCATAATCAAGGTAAAATTCAGCAGTCTGACAGTCACTGGAGGTGGGCAGACTGAAGTGAAACCTCCTTATCCATTTCCTTCCTAGAGGATTGTCATTATTTGATCAGTTTAGTGTTTTCTTGGAAGATCCTCTCTAGAGTGTCTTTACTTGGCTGACTTAGAGCTCATCCAGCGTGAACAGCCTTTGGTCCCAGGTTGTTCAAATCAAATGGAGGCAATTTTTTTTTTTTTTAACCTTACAGCTTCTGAGGCCTTAGGTGATATTGGGAAAATAATAGGTAAAACAAAAATCTCAAAAGGAAAATCTGTAGAATGAGATAAACTCTGATATGTTCCTAGGAATCTAGAAAGCTACTAACATTGGCAATGCTGTGCACGTGCCCTGAGTTATTGTAAGCTCACCTCTGGCTGTCCCTGAGACTCTTATATGAAAGAAATGAAAGCTAATGCAAAGCTTTTCATTGTTAGTCTGAATGTTAAAGGGTTGCATTTATTCAAATTCAGGGACTCTCCACACAGACTGGGAGATATATTGGTTCCTGGTGTTTATGGAAAATTGTTTAATTACTAATGAAACACTAACTGAATGTATATTTAAGTGGTCACATATGAAAATTAGTGTAGACTTTACATAATCAATCCATAAAAGTACTTAAAGAAACAAACATTAAGAAACTCTGCAGATGGGACATATGATTTTTAAAGTCGATACATTATATTATTCAACAATTTCAGTTTTAAAACAAAAAAAAAAAATAAAGCATGCAAAAGAACAAGAAAGCGTGGAAGAGTACAGGAAAAACATTGGGAAATAGATGCTGCCCTGAGGAAGCTGACATGTTGAACTTACTAGACGAAGACTTCAATCACCTATTTGAAATGTATTGAAAGAACTAATGGAAATGGTGCATGAAGAAACAATGGAAGGTCTTAAAATAATGTTTCATCGAATACCAAATTCAATAAATATTGAAAATTATTAAAAAGAACCAGATAGAAATTATAGAGGTAAAAAATATATTACGTGAGATGAAAAATTCATTATGGAGCTCAGAGGCAGATTTGAGCAAGCATAACTGAGAGTGAGTGAACTTGAAAATAGATTGAGAATATCCAGTCTGAGGAAAAGAAAATACAAAGAATGAAGCTAAACAAAAAAAACCTCAGAGAAATGTGGGAAACCACTTTGTATACCAACATATGCATAATAAAACAAGATGGGAGAGAGGAAGTGGCAGAAAAATATTTGAGAAAATAATAGTCAAAAACTTGCCAAACTTTATGAAAAATATTAATGTGCACATCTAAGAAGTTAACAAAATCCAAGAAGAATATACTTAAACAGATTTACATCTACACACATCATAATTGTTAAAAGCCAATGCCAGAGAGAGAATCTTAAAAATGAGAGAAGTAACTCTTCAGGCCTCACCTAAGATTAATAGCTGATTTCTCAACAGGAAACGTGAAGCCAGAAGGCAGTGGGTTGATATATTCATGTGTTGAAAGAAAAAGATTGACAACAAGGAATTCAATATCCATCAAAACCATCCTTCAGAATGGAAGGAGAAATTATGACATTTTAAGATTTATTAAAAAATGAAACAAAACTGAGGAAATTTGTCACTAGCAAACCCACCCTAAAAGAAATATTAAAGATAATCCATCAGAATGAAAGATGAAATAAGGCATCCAACAGTAAATTTATATGAATTTGTATTATACTGTGCCAGTTATAATAACAACCTAACATAAACACAATAAGTTTAACATAGCAATAATATAAGTTAAACCTAAAATGCAATGTAAATGTGATCTTTTGGGGGGAGGTTTTTTTCTCCTGATTTAAAAAGACACTTGCATAAAGGGGTGCCTGAGTGGCTCAGTCAGTTAAAGGTCCTACTTCTGATCAGGTCATGATCTCACAGTTCATGCATTCAAGCCTCACATCGTCTCCCTATGTCTGCTCCTTCCCTGTTTGTCTCTCGCTCTGTCTCAAAAATAAATAAACATTAAATTTTTATAAAAGACATCTGCATAATGCAGAAATATTAATCTGTTGTTGGGGATACAATGTATAAAGATGTGAATTGTATGATTAGAATAGCATAAAGGAAAGCAAATGGGTCGTGCTATATAAAGATGATATTTTGTTTACTACTGAAATTAATGTGATAATAATTCAATCTCTAAACTGGTATAAATTATGTTGTTGAATTTAAGCCTTAGAACAATCACTAAGAAAATAAGTAGAAACATATAAAAACATATGTATACTAGGCATGTATGCATATATAAATGACAGTGTGGGGGGCACCTGGGTGCTCAGTTGATTAAGCTACTAATTTTGGCTCAGGTCATTCTCTGGTGGTTCCTCAGTTACAACTCTGCATCAGACTCTCTGCTGTCAGCACAGAGCCTGCTTCAAATACTCTGTTTCTCTCTCTCTGCCCCTCTTCCACCTTGCACATGCTCACTCTCTCAAAAACAAAGAAACAAAATAATGGAATTAAAATGGTACACTGAAGAATATCCATTTAACAAAAAAGTAAGCAATAATAAAGGAGTAGATGACTTAGGAAACACTTAAGAAAACAAATGGAAAATAGCAAGAGGTACAAATATATGCTGATTAATGAAAAGTGGTTAATGGATAGTTTAAAAATGTCAGGGAATCAGAAGAAACATAATTGGAAAATTGGGAAGAAGAAGGTCTTAGGAAGAGAGAAGAACATAAACCTTTTCGAATAGCCATAGACTATAAATATATTTTTGTCACTGTTGAATTCTCCTCAAAGCACAGCATCTACAGAAGAGGATTCTAATCATCACAAAGAGAAGAATAAAGAACAAAAACTCAAAAGTAAAAAGAAAACTCAATTAAGAAAATGATCAAAGGAATGAACAGACATTTCTCTACAGATAATATACAGGTGGCCAATAAGCACATGAAAAGATATTCAACATTATAGTCATTAGGGGAATGCAAATCAAAACCGTAAGAGACACTACTTCACAAACACTATGATGGCTATAATAAAAAGGCAGATTATATTAAGTGTTGATAAGGATATTGAAAGATCAAAATGCTTATATATTGCTAGTTGGAACATAAAATATTGCAGCCATTTTAGAACACATTTTGGCAGTTCCTCAAAAAGTTAATTATAGAAGGATCATGTGACTCACAATTCTGTCTCAGAGAACACACACACAAAAAATGTTCACACAAAACTGTACACAATTGTTCATAAAATTATTCATAATAGCTAGAAAGTAGAAGCAACTCAAATGCCCATCAACTATTGAATTAATGAGCAAAATATAAAATTCATAGAATGGAAAATTTTTGTATATAGTCCTGAAGTCATATTTATATACAGATTTACCCAATTTATTTCTGTATAACTGCTAAGTATTTCTCTTGAGTTAAAGGTTATACACAAGAATTCAATACCGTGTTTTCTTAATAAGATTATGGAATTTGTCACATAGAGGTAGGTTATTTAATAAGTGTATATATGTTCATATACACACTTCTGCTTTATTAGTGAATGTGCTTTTAAGTTAGTCTACTAAGAAAAATATGGACATTTTCTTTTGTCATTTTTGATTGGTTTGAAAATGTACTGAACAAGATCAATATGAAAAGATTTCTCTTTTATTAATAAACATATGAAGTTTTAAAAATGAAATACTATTCCAAGTATTTTATTAAAACATCCTCTATGTTAATCTTGTGCCCTAGCTTTAAACACTTTTAAATTGTTTCCATAGTATACTATTTCTTGTTAACTAAAATTAGGATTATTGAATGACTTTCAAACATGAACAATGAAGTTTTAGGTTTCATTTCTTCACATCTATGTTCACACATATTTTCTACCTATATCTTCAAATACAGTTATACATCACATCTTTGTTTAATGTTTGTTCTTTCTACATCCTTATAATTAATATTTTTCATAGATGAACTCTGTATTGTACTAAGATTTCCTTTCCATTCTAATATAATTGTATTTGACACTGACAACTACCTTATTTTCATCTGCCTAGATTTCTTAGTACCCAAATTTCTCCAGAACACAATTGTAAATCTTTTCTAATATCACATCTATTTCTAATATCACATATATTTCTAATATCTATTACCACATCAGGGAATCTATTTTACATTTCCATCTGGGAATCCTCTGACCTTCAGCTCCTATACATACTGGTTATTTTCTAGACCTGCTAGAAACCTGCCAGTGCACAAATGACGTCCTCATATATTCCTTCAGCATCATTCTAAAAAATTCTCTGTTTTTTGCTTTTTTATTTGACCCATTTATCTGTTGTATTAATTTATATCTATATGTCTAAGAAAGAATGCATGAGAGGCAAATATTTCAGAATTTATAATTCTGAAAATTTTTATATTCTACTTTACTCTTGTTAATTTACTTGCTAATTTATCAGACTTTGTTAGTTAGAGCTGACTTAACAAAGATCACAATCTGAATGGCTTAAACAAGAGGAATTTATTGTCTCACAGTTCTGTAAGCCAGAAGTTCAAGTAAAAGGTATTGTCTGGGTTGGTTCCCTTTGAGGTCTATGAGGAAGAATTCATTCCATGTCTCTCCCCTAGCTTCTGGTGTTTTCTTAGCAATCTTTGGTGTGCTTTGGCTTGTAGAAACATTATCCTGATCTCTGCCTTTATTTTCAATATAGTTTTCTCCTTGTATATATGTGTGGGTATGTGTCCAAATTTCCCTTATTTATAAGGACATCAGTCAGATTAGAAACCCATTCTACTTGTTATGATTTCATCTCAATTTAATTAGTTACATCTTGACACGTTTTCTTTCTAACACTTCTAACAAATAAGATTATGTTCTGAAATATTAGGAGTTAGGACCTCAACATCTGAATTTTGGGTTGACCCAATTCAATTCATAATACAGACCATGCAATTTTTGCTTGTAAATAATTTTTCCTCAGATAATTGAAATCATCTTTTTATAATATCCTATATTTTAGTAGTGCCGTTGAAAAGTTTAAAGCTGTTTTGCTTTCTAAGAACTTGTATATGTATGATGCATTTCCCTCTCCTTTTCTCTTTTCTGATTTTTTTCCCTGGTGTTCTGAAATTTTCCAATGGCGTGTGTTGATGTAGGTTTCCATTATTCTACTAACAAAGTCTTTAAATGAGCTTGTTCAATCTGTGTATCAGTCAAGATTCAACCCTAGAAGAGAAACAGCAGGGGAGAGATTTGTGCATATATACACACATAAATATAGGCATACACATACATATACATACAAAGAGATTTACTCACTGAGGAGCTTAGATAGATCCCAAATCTACAGTGAAGATAGTCAGGACAGGAAGATCCGAGGCTATCAGCCACAAGAGGCATTTCTTCTCTTTCTTGCTAATTGTGCAAATCCTACCCAGATTATCCAAGATAATTTTTCTTAGTTAAAATCAGGTGATTAGGGGTTTTATTTAGCATTTTAAAAATATCTTCACAGCAACACCTAGATTAGTGTTTGAATAACCAGGACTGACTGTAACCTAGACAAACTGAATATGAAAAAAGCTACTATAATTGGTAAACATAATTCTCTTGGTTTTGAGGAATTTTTTTAAAAAAATATTTATTCCATAAAGTTCTCCTCAACATTTTTAATTTTATTTTTTCTCTTTTGAAACTCCTATGAGACGGCTATTAGGAATATTTAATTTAATCTCTACTTTAGAAATGTATTTATTTATTTTTTTAAAGCTTATTTATTTATTTTGAGAGAGACAGAGAAAAAGAGAGAGGAGGGGAGAGAATCTTAAGCAGACTCTGTGCTGTCACGATGGAGCCTGATGCAGGTCTTAATCCCACAAACTGTGAGATAATGATCTGAGCTGAAATCCAGAGTCAGGCACTCAAACCACTGACCTACCCAGGTGCTCTGATCTCTACTTTTTTTTTAAAAAAATCTAGTTTTCTATCTTTTGACTTTCTATTATATTTTCTGTACTAGTCTTCTAATTATATCTTTTACTTTGTTGGTAATTAAAAAAATTTTCTACATTTAATCCACAATATATTATCACTTGTTCTCTAAAATTTCTTATTGTAGTTCCTCAGGTACAATAGCTTGTCAAATCCCTCTTAAATTATTCTTCCTATATATTTGGGGGCACCTGGGTTGGTCCAGTCGGTTGAGCGTTCAACTCGGCTCAAGTCATGATCTCGCTCATGGGTGCGAGACCACATCAGACTCTGCTGACCGCTTAGAGGCTGAAGCCTGCTTCGAATGCTGTGTCTCCCTCTCTCTCTGCCCCTCCCCTGCTCATACTCTGTCTCTGTCTTTCTCTCTCTCTCAAAATAAATAAATGTTAAAAAAATTGAAAGACTCCAATTGAGTCAGAAAGAAAAATAAATAAAATTATTCTTCCTATGTATTATGTATCAATATCAACAAAAATAATACTTTTTTGATATATGTAGGAATATATATTTCTATTCTTATATATAAATACATCTAGTTATGTATATATAGTTTTATTTTTTGCTACTTTTAAGTTTCCTTTTTTGTTTGATTTTTAAAAAATTAATTTGATATAGTTTACTTTTTTTTTTTTTAAACACAAGCTTTACTCTGACTCTCATACTGGAAGATGAGATCCTAATCCCAGGATGCTTGGATTTTTGCTGAAATTTAAGAAGGCACACAAAATAAAAGAAGAGATTAGTGTTCATAGGTAAAACAATGTCTGCTGCTTAATATCCATCATACCTAATAGCTAGGAATCTTATCATCTCATTAGCAATCCCTCCTCCCACTGTGTATTTATTTCTAGTTTCTTCCTAGGCTAATGAATTTTCCTAGGAAAAAGAATTCTTCAGTCATCTTCCTGTAGGATGTTAGCCTGGCTCACAATATGCTTGAACCCTCTGGGAAAGAAAACCAGGTCTGCCTCTTTCTACAAACATTTCTATTTTATCTCTGTGTTCATTGTGGTTTACTTCTGACCTCTAATATACCTGAGTGTCCAGTTCTCTGTTTAGAGCATTTTAGAAGTAAACTCCCTGCATTCTAATGCAGATGGAGCAATTAACTCTTGATGGTGAGGAGGGAGAGAGGACAATAAGAAGTGTCAGACTTCTTATTGTGAAAGTATTTAACCAACTCATCTTTTTTAGATTCACCTTTTCAGTCTCACTTTATGGAAGTTCTTTGGACAGCAATGCTGAGTCTAGCTGGGACTTTGTGACGTGATTTTTTGTAAGATTACCCCCCCCCAACCTTATGCACTTAGATTTCAGCTTCTCCGTTTTGATAAGTCAAGTGCTGATAATCTGTTGCTTTCCTTCCTTAAAACAATGCTGTTAATACTACCCATCTACTTCATCTCTTGTATTATCCTACACCTTGTGTGTTTAAATACTTTTACTTAATGTTTTTGTGGGTCTTTAAGAGGTGCTAAAAATAGTTGTATTCAGTTCTCCAAATTTACCCAGACAAGCCATTTATTTGGGTTGTATTTACCAATACAGTTTCATGAGATTAGTACTTTAGTCAGATATTTTCCTAATTATACTGCATGTGTCATTAGCGCATGACATGAGGTCATCTGCTGATAGAGATTGTATGAGTTTGATGATCTCTGCTGACTCTGTGTTCCTAGCTGATTTGGTTAAAGAGCAGTTCTAAGGCTGCAGCAGAACAGTTGTGAGCGAGTGTAAAGCACTGCCTAACTCTTTTGCAGATATTGATGTAACATGAATTGTTGAATGGTGTAATTTCCACCGTACGGTTGCTATTGATCTCCTCCAGTGAGTCAATATGTGCTTGGTTTATTCTGAAGTCAGGCAGTTGAAGATGATCAGAGATTTCACAGTCAAATCCTATCCTTCGGTGTACTAATAATGTGCAAAAGAGCAATGCTTAATATTCTATAACCTCTTTATTTAACTGTCAGGACTAGTTAAAGGAGTTCTCTGATAGAATCATAAATCAAAATTAAGAGTGGATGCATCATTGTCTTCCCCAACGCTGCTACTTATGCAACACTAGAGAGCCTGTTAGGAATGAGGCTCTGAAGCAAAACTACTGTAATGCCCAAGTTTTCAATATCACCCCAAAACCAGAAACCGCCAGGGAGACCGAATCACGCATGTAAAAGCAAAGGGCATTTATTATTACGGCTTAGGCTCGCCGGGCCTAAGTTCGGGTCTCACAGCCTTCACCAAGGCAGTGGATCCGTGCTGAGAGCCCCGAACAAAGGTGGGGTAGGGCTTTTATGAGTTTGGGAAGGGGGAGTTACAGGAAATTGTGACATAGGTACAGTGATCCTATTATTATTATACAATATTATTGACAGCAGGTTTATCCAGTTACAACATTTAGAGTGTTAACCAATCAGAGTAGACCCAGGACCCAGGACCCTCACATAGGGGTGTAACTATCCTTAAGCAATAACTGATTAGGCCTGCCCTTAGGAATGTTAAGGGTATTACAAGGGTGGTCCCTCTTGCCTGGGGCAATGTGTGCCCTTCTATTGTCTCAAACCTGTGTCCTTACACTACAAGTATTACAATTTTGACTCACCTACCGCAGGTGGTAGTGGGCAAGTTTCCTCATAATTTTAGCTTCAATTTATTCATCGTGTAGAATGTAAATGATAATAATAATATTGCTTCTTGAGTTGTTAAAATAAATGATATAATGTTTGTATTATGTGCTTAGAACATGATAAATCTCAATTTATTATTATTATTATTACTGAATGGGAAAAGAGTTTAAAAGTTGGTAACAGATTGCTGTGGAAAATGTCAACGTTTGACTGTTATCTGAAGCAATCATTTTTCTGGAAGGACAACTATATTTCTATCTCCTTTGCTGTGGTCTTGTCAGGCCTTTCAAATTCCCAAACATTTGCTCTGGTAACATTGGAATTTCTTCACAAAATACAGTTGGAAGAGTTTTCCAAGTACATTCTTGAAAGGCAGTAAATGTTTTTTGGTTTGGGGAGAGTGAAGAAGGAGAGGTGTTACTTCTAGTAACAACTCCATTCTTTGTCACAGTGAAGTCCCTTTAAATTGCAAATGCAGAATTGACCAGTGTAGCCCACAGCCTGGGCCCTTCGGGGCCAGTTTACCCCTCAGGGGGCATGCAGACTATTACTTGTAGTCTAGAGATCATCAAGCCATGTATGTTGCAAATATTCTCTTATGCTTATGGTCTTAAAAACTGCAGCCCAGATTTGTTTTCATTTTTAATGGAAGTAGTGATTTCATACGGAGGAAACTAAGGCTGAGAAAAGTTAAATAATAAGACTTAGTTTTTAAAAATTGCGTTAGGGTTAAGCAAATCTCATAAGTTTTCTTAAGAGAGATTAAGATCTCTCTATCTGATCTTAATTTATCCTGAGTATGTTTTTTTTTAATTGGGGAGAGAAAGAGATAGTATTTTACTCTCAGTGTTTTTTGATGTACTTTTACCATTTTGCATATGAAGAAAAGGCATGTGTAGTAGACTAATGCTTTCCCTGATCCCCAAAGATGTCCAGATTTAATGTGTGAACATGTGAAATGTTATCTTGCAAGGCAAATGGAGTTTGCCAATGTGATTAAGTTAGGATCTTGAGATGGGGAGGTTATCCTGGATTATTTAGGTAGACCCCAATATAAATAAAAAGGCCCTTGTAAATGAAAGAGGGAAGCATGAGAGTCAGTTGTTAGAGTAATGAAGTGTAGAAAGACTTGACTGTCCATTGCTAGCTCTAAAGAGGTATGAAGGTGCTGTGAGCCAAGAAGACAGCATGGAGAAGGTAAGGGAACAAATTCACCTCAAGCCCACCCAAAAGGAGTGTCACCCTGCCAAGTACTTTAGCCCAGTGAAATTAATTTTATAATTCTGACCTCCAGAAAAGTCATATTATAGATTACTATTGTTTTTTTATTTGTTATTATTATTTTTATTTATCATTGAGAGACAGAGAGAGATAGAGCATGTACATGGGAGGAGCAGAGAGAGGGGGAGACACAGAATCCAAAGCAGGCTCCAGGCTCTGAGCTGTCAGCACAGAGCCCAACGTGGGGCTTGAGCCCAAAAACCGTGAGATCATGACCTGGGCCAAAGTCGGATGCTCATTTGACTGATCCACCCAGGTGCCCCAGATTACTATAGTTTTAAGGCTTTTAGTTTGTAGTAATTTTTAGAGCAGCAGTGGAAAAGTAATACAGCAAATGATTTGCCTAAAACTTTACAAAGACAGGGAGGTATAACACTTCAAATCTGTGGATTACCTAACTAGTACTTTTATACCATAATGTAATAATGTCTCTAAACATGGTTTGAATTATATTGTTAATATATTTATATATGAAAAAATAGGAGTCCTCTAACAAATTTCACACAGTAATATATAGTTAACTGGTTTTATCCTGTTGATTTAAAAACATTTTTCATCTAGGATAGACTAGTTAAAGGATATGATAGATTATACATAACATATAAGAACATATAGGAACAATTAATTTTAGCCATATTCATGGTTTACCTATGACTAGTTGTAGAAGCTAATTGATTTATTGGGACTAGAACCTTTTGCTTCTTCACTGTTATGGTCTTTGCTTTTCTTCCTAATCATCCTCTTGTTTACCCTGCCAACCTCCATTTACTCTGTCCTAGCTTTTCAGTGAGGGTTCGGTTGAGGTATGTTTTGTATGAGTAAACAAGATGGTTATGTGGAGACTCCTGCATTCTACTTCTGCCTCCTTTCTTTCATGAAGTGTCCTAGAAATGTGACTCTCTTTGCCAAGATTAGTGGCTCTGTCTCTGCACTTGATCCAATCTTCCTTTAGGAACAGCCATTAATCTCCCTACTCCTTCTGCTGGCATCTTAATATCCTCTCTCTTGTCTATTCTGTTTCTTCTGCTCTCAAACCAGACATATTTTCCCACATCTCCCAATATTAAAAAAAAAAAAAACTCTGCCAAATTTTATGGTGCCATTCTATAAAATCCCTTCCCTTTATTATGTAATTGTGAAAGAGAATCTACAACCACTTTTCCTACAAACTTGTGTTTCTGTTTTCCACAGATACCACCTAGACTTGTTTTACAAATAAAAAGGGGATCTTGATTCAATGCCAAGTTTGCTTTCAGGATAAGGAGGACCCAAACTAGCCATAGGGTAGTTTATGTAAAAATATACTGGAAGTAAGCATCTAATGGCAAATTCAGTGATTCTTTTGCAGTCTTCACCCTGCTTGAAATATTGGCAGCATTTGGCATTATTGATTACACACCATTACCACTAATAAACATATTCTTCACCATCTAAACAGTTGTGAAGCTGGAGGATTGTTGTAATCACTGATTTCTTCCAGTTCCCAAAGTTCAATATTCAACATTCACCAGTTCTATTTTATCAGAAGAACTGAAGACACTGTAAATATTGGAGACACTGTAAAACAAGAATTATTCACAAAAGATTAAAGGAGAGAGAGAAAAAAGAAAGGTATGTCACTTGGATCACTAATGCAGGACCACAAAGAGATGGTTCTGTAGAATCCAGGAACCCAGTGTAGCTGGTTGGAGTCTGTGCTCCTTGTCAGTACTGATCCTGTCACCAGGACCTGAGGAGTTGATGAGAACTTGGAAAGCCACACCACAGATGCCACAGTCTGGTTTAGAACCCAGAAGAAAAAAACGAGGCTCTCTCTCCCCTCTACGTTTTATATCTCCTGATCTCCTACTAGTTTCTCTCCTTGGCAGAAAGAACCAGCAACCCATTGGCAAAAAGCTTGAAAAATCCAGTTTGTGGGATCCCATCCCCTTTTAGTTACAGATAAGAGCTCAACTTGTTTGGGGAAGTAGGGAAGGCAGAGTCTAGATTGCTTGAAAAAAAAATTGGGAGAGCAAAAGAAAAGAAGATGCAGTCATTCAGATTTTTATGGAGAAAAATACTACCTGGCACCCCCACCCTAGATAAATACTTCTATAGAATGGCCAAGATCAGAAAGCCAAGAGCCATGATGTAAATTACCCACACACTTACCAATAGCTACTCAGCATCTAGTCATGCTACTTCTTTCAATCACATTACGTTTTTGTCTTCATATTCAAGACCATATGCAGTAACAAATGACATCATGATTCCATTTAACTTGATACAATTACCACTTCTGTAAGACACTATCTCCCTCTTCTAAAGTGGATAGACACAATGTCCATCAGTCTCAAGATTCGGCTCTGACTAGTGTTAATTTGTCTTTAAGTGCAGTCAGAATTCTCTCCAAATATTTTGTACCCAAATTTTTAAGAAACCAACACCAACATTAACTATATGAAAATAAAAAATAAATGGATTGGAAGGGATAATTTGTTACTATATGTAGATGTTAGTTACTACAGTTCCCATTTCCGAACTGACCATGAAGCCATGGTTGCTATTTGGTGCTTCATTCTTCCATTTGATCTTTGTGTTGTTTTGTCCTGGGTCAACACTCAGTTGGTTAGGATTATTTATTTAGTAGGGTGAAAACCCTTCACTCCTGAAGTCTCTGGTCTTTACCGACTTTTTGCATAGCAGTACAGCACTGTAAAAGTGACCAGAAGCTGATTTTTTTTGTAATTTCATTAAAAAATTTAAAAAATTCTAAAAATTTAAATGGAAAAATATGTTAAGGTAATAGAATAATCATAACTTCTTAAGCAAATCTGTCAATTTGAAAAGCTATGATTATTTTGTGCATTTAAAATTTTTGTCAGTACATTGAAAACTCACTTGTGGTTATAAATGTACACGCAATTGACAAAGATAGTATAACAAATATTTATTTAGTATACTGTAATTTAACATATTAGAAATATTGAGTGGTGTCTGGGTAGCACTTGGCTGAGTGTCCAACTCTTGGTTTCATCTTAGGTCATCATCCCAGGGTCATGGGATCGAGCTCCACTTTGGTCTCCATGCTGAGCATGGAGCCTGCTTTAGAGTCTCTCTCTTCTCTCACTCTATCCTTTCCCCCCAAGTGTGCCAGCTCTCTCTCTCTCTCATTAAAATTAACAATAATAATAATAATACTAAAAGACATGGAGAATTAATGTGTATTGGTTTTTTATAAACTCTCACCAAGAATAGTTTGAAGAGTGCTAGTCTTCTTCCTATTTACAGTATGGAGTAAGCATCTTTTCTATGTCTTGGTGAATTATCATACTTCTTTTTTGAGTTGGCATCAGCATCCAAAACTTTTTCCTTTGCACTTTTGATGTTGTGAAATATTTGTGAAAGTCCCTTTAATGTAGATCTTTCCCGGGGACACCATCATACTTTTCATCACTTTCCTCATTTACGTCAATGACATCTTGATATCCACATGCCTAGTTTCTCCATGGTGGTAGTGTCGGCATTAGTTCTTCTGTAATTCCATTTAAGTCTCACTCACATTTTACTTCCTGCAATCTCATTTTTCATTACTTTTCTGCAGTGTCATCTTTGTTGGACAATTCCCTCTTTTAATAACTCTTTTTTTGTGAGTGGTCTTGTAGGTTTATTCCTGGGACTTAGGGAGACTACATGACTACTCTCTTTACTTTCTGAGCATGAACTGAGTAACACAGGCACAGTGACCAGTCTTCAACAGACTTTGAAAAAGTACATTTTTAGTAATTGATCATGATGCACATGCTCTCTACATAGTGATTTGTGGATTGCAGAGCTGGCAGTGCAGATTTTATATATAGTTACTCAAAGTTAATATGCCATAGTACTTGGAATTTGAGCTGTGTTTTGGGAAGATTGTTAGTTAACTAAGCTACAGAGACTACATATTGGAGCCATGCAAAGGAAAGACTATTTGTTCATATTGCCTCCACTTGATGGAATGCTGCTGCATATCCCATATTTATAGCTTTCTGGATCAGATAATACCTAGTTCTTATGAACAGTTCAGTTTTCAGAATTTTAGACTCCCAGACAGGGCCAAATGTTTCTTAAAAGTTTAAGAGTTATTTGCAAAAGATTCACGATTTTGTCCAAAACTCTACGTCTCTGAGATACTGAGACTTGCCAGAGGCTGTCTACAAATCTCTAAAATCTTTCTATTTGCTTTCTCTTCTGCAGCGCACCTGCTGGCATTGTTTCCATATGCTCATAATCTTAGTTCTGCATTTCATGCTTTCATATCTAGAGCGAAGAGTCAGCTTCCTAAAGATGCTCCCTGCCTCCCATTTTTTCAATGTTTATGACACAGCAGTAACTATAAAATAAAAATATGACCACGTAACTCCTCTGCTTAAAATCTGTCAATGTTTTCTTAGAATTTCATGACAAAACCAAAACTCCTTAGTGTAGATTAAAGGGTTACTCATGATATGGCATCCATTTAATTTCCAGCACCATCTTGTAGACTCTCTGATGCATTCCTTCTAACCACTTGTGGGTTTCTGAATCTGACTTTTTATTCCTGTTCTTTGTACCTGGTGCTCTCACTGCATAAACCTCCAGCTTTATCTGTAGAACTATTAGTTATTCAACACAGTAATCCCAGTAGTGTATCTTTGGGCATGCCTTCAATCGCTCACCCCTTTAGAATAATTTCTGTCTTTTATTTTTGAGAAGTTTATGACTTTGTGTTGTGCCTTATTTTCCTTTATCTTCCACAGCTTTTCCAAAGCAGGAAATATATTTAGTTTTTGTCCCCTAAGACTTAGTACAACAAAGCACACATTATTTTGTATATCTCCTTTCCCTTTGTCTTCTGTGACAGTATTTTCTCTAGTGTCCTCTTTTGTCTTTACTGTTATGCATACTTCTAAATTTCTGGATCTTCTCTTGTGTTGCTCATTGTGTTGGTTTGTTCAAGTCCAGTCAAAGATCTCTTGTTTTTGATGATGTATATATTTTTCCTTTTAATGATTGTTTTATTTAAATACTATCTTTAAATACTGTCTTTGAATTGGTAGTTTTCAAATCCATATCTTCACTATAAATGCTTTTTAAAGATCCTCAGTGCCATTCACAGCTGCTTATTTTAGATCTTTACATTAATCTTCCAAAATATTCATGATAGACAAAAACTCCACATCATATTTCTCTGCCTAGCCTTTTAAGTAATAACATTATCACCCATTCAATGTTTGGAGTCATTCATAGTTGATTTTTTAAAACTTATATATATAAATTTCATTCACATCAAAAAATTGAGTATATTCTATTTTCTATGCAGTATGGCAGATTATAGGAATAAAAAGTTGGCAAACATAAAGAAATACCTTCCTTAAAGAGTCAGAAGAAGGGTGGCAAAAGTGCTATCATGGAGAAATGTTTCTCTGTGAGAGTAATACCCAATGATTATTGAGGGGGGCAAGTGGTCATTGACATCTTTAGGAAAGAGACACAACTTGAGTCTCACAAGTGGCAAAATGGTATATACAAAAACAAGAACTTGTATAAAAATATTTACATGGTCTGAAACCCCAAACCCTTTAAACTGTACCTCTGAAATATCAGTGATAATTTATTATCCATTTTCTATGAGGACCACAGGTCTTCTGCACCAGCCATCATCATCTTAACTCTTAACTTTTGGCTTTGTACCCTTCTCCTAAATATTTATAGTAATAACTTAAAAAGCATATTATATCATTTAATTGCATAAAAATAACTATTAACTCCTATTTTCTGCAAGATAAATATAAATCCTGTACCAGAAATAGAATGTTTTATCTACCCCACCATACCCTTTTCTTCTCTAATATCCCCACTAAAAATTATTGAAAAGAAGCAGCCAAGGCCTCAGTGAGAAGTACACGGACTTTGGAGTAAGCAAAACTACCTACCAAGTAGCCAGTGAACTGTTTACTTTATGACATTGGCATGCATACCTAGCTTTTTGCAGTCTGTCTCTCCAAAGTATTAATTCCCTTTCCTTATAATTGCTTTTTATAACACCCCTTTGGGATGATTCTAGTCTTCTTTAGGGGAATTTTTATTTATCTTTTAAGATTAATTGAATATTTATGAACTATGTCAGTACATTCACTCATCAAAACACGACTGAATTTTTCTTGTTTCCTTGAGACAGTTAACTATGCTTTCTTCCATATTTTACTATGAGAATCATGGCTCTTATAACATTGTTTTATAATCGTGTGCTCTTACCATATTTTGTACAGTGTTTTAGCTCTTTGGGGCAGAATACTTCTCCTAGAGTAACGGCTGACTTATTGTTTATATTCAGTAACAATTTCTTGACAAAGCACGTAAAGGTTTGGCCTAAATTACTTTTATAAATCAACATTTTCCCATAAAGATTTAGATATTTTAAACATAGAACATCCAACTTTATAAAAGTAAAATATACTTTACAAAGTATGCCAAAAAAGACTATACCTTAAGAAGCTCGAAAGTACTATCTAAAATATTTAACTACTTCTGATACACATGTTTTTTTCATTCCTAATTGATATAATGGAAAGTGATGTATGAGGCATATTAAAGCAAAATAGAATAAAGAAACAGACAAAATGAGATTCTAGAGCTAAGAGTTTCCCAATTTTCCCTGGTTTATAATGAACATAGGACATAGTAGGCTGGGTGGTGGAATGGTTCCTCACTCCCACAGGGAGCTAGAGTGGTCAGGAGATTCCGTAAATTCTATCCTGTCACTTTGAATTATAGGTGAAAAGTGGAAGCCTGGTTATGGATAGAGCAAATCCTTATTCCACAACTTTCTCTTCTTCCCCGGGAGTAGATCCATCACAGTTTGTTTCATAGGAATACTTGGAGGAGTACTATGAAATTTCTGGTATGTTACACACTCACAGCTACTGTCTACTCACACTCTCATACCATGGACTTTCCCTTGCACATGGTTGTATCAAAGACAAATTCTTTAGATGGTCTGAATTCTTATCTGTAACATTTTTTCCTGTCAGCAATCTTCACAAGCTGTTTCAACCGAGAAAGATGAGCAAGGATCTCAATGTGAGAACAATCACGGAGACATTTTCCTTGAAGACGTCCATTCTCTAATGTTTCTCTTGACATCTTAGGTCATTTCTCTGAAGAACCATCAATCTACACAAGTGCAGATTTCCGTGCCTACAATACTTATTTAAGTGGGGCAGAGTCATTGCCTATGTTAGATAATGTTTTTTTATCTTAATTTAAAATTCTATATAGTATTACTTTAGTCAAGCTTTTTTAGAATAATATATACTTTGACAGTTATCTTCCAAGAAACAGGAGCACTGAATTAAGTTGTACTGTATTATGCATCAACCAGCTCAGAAATAAGTCAAGGAACCAATTAACATCTTATCAGATTTGATTGTAAATAGAACATTACATTCACATAGGAAGAGCCATTCATTCTCAAGTTTAGTAACTTTTTTTTGGCATTATGTGAGGTCATTTATAGCTATAAAGGTAGCTCTATGAATAATTGTGTAGTAGAATATCCATTTTAACTGGATGGGCTAACAATTTAAGTGGGAAACTGATTTGACTGACATTTTCAGTTACCATTTGTTTTTTGGCAAGCTGATTAAATTAATAAAAATTCTATGGCCATATTCTGTGAATGTGAATTATAAGGGAGAATGTAATTATTGAGAAAGCAACACATTTCTTTCTATGAGCAATAGTATATTTCAATACATTTTTTATTCATTTTTACTAGCAATAAACGGTCTTAATCAGATTGCAAAGAGGATATTGAATTAGTCAATTATAGAGTACAAAAAGGCTACAAATGAATGAAAAGAATAGAAAAGCTATCCTGATTATTTGAAAATAGACAACAATTGCATTGTCTTCCACAGATAATGTGCAATTTCTTATGTCATTAATTCATTCTATTTCTTTTAACCAATGACTAATTCAAAAATATTTCATGAGTTCCCAGTGCTTGCTAGTACTCTGTTGTTCATTACAGAATATGAATTTACTAGTAAGAAATATAAATCTATTTGGAAGAAGCTCTAATTTGAGGTTATACAAATGATAATATAGGTATGTCCTACAAGCAAAGATATCTTTGCATTGGGAATTAGGAGATGACCTTTCTTTACCATAATTCTAGATCCTTCCTTTTTCAAAGTTTCAAAGACACAAGGATTAAAATGTGCTAATTATTCCTGAGAGTATTCATAAACATATATTCTCAAAATAGCAATTCAGTCCTAATATGTAACAAGATCTAAGACCACTTGATATAAATCATAACATGAGCACAAGCAATGACCTTGCTTATTTATCATATTTCCCTCTTCTCATGTAGAGAAATTGAACCGTCTAAATGGGCATAGGAATGTGAGATGTTTCTGTGTGTGTGTGTGTGTGTGTGTGTGTACAAGAGAGATACAGACAGACATCTTTTAACACAGTTATCCTTTGTGTGACTATGCTCTCATAATACAAGGACCTTGAGTGGATTCATAATGCAGTTAACCACAGTACTGATAGGCAAATTTCTTCTTGAGTAGACTTCATTTTTAATTCTTGTTACTTGTGTTCTTTTCTTCCTTGAATTTCATGGATCATTTTATGCTTAACTCTTTTGTGGAACTCAATATGCTGTATAATATTTTAAAATTAAATAAATAAAAGTTATTAGCTCTATGTGTTAGAAAAATGTTTGGGTAATTAGAAAAATGTTTGGGTAATGCCCCTAGGCATTCGGCACTTAAGGTACAACCAACCTGCATTCTAGGCATGTGAGGTTTATTTCTAAAACTGAGTTAAATTTAGTAATTGTTATTTCCTGGGGTTTTGGTGCAAAATCTTTATGTAGATCCATTCTCTGGTAAATTTGTTTGAGGTGTGATTAAGGCATGAGAAATATTCTTGTGCCTTAAAATAAGACATAGGAACTAAACTTAAATAAGATTTTCCTTGACTTATTTCTTAGTACTCATACTTCAAAATGGCAGTTTAGTGTTTAAAAAGGAAAAAGAGGATACACTAATATCTGACTATACAGTCTCATTGGGGAAAGAACCCAAAAGAGAGTAATAAAACAAAACATTGCAAAATAACATCCCACAGTAAAACACCACCCAAACCAAATCAGAAACATACATTTCTCATTGTGGGCCTCAGACCTACTACTAGAGCACAATCCTCAGACCTTGATCCCAATGAGAATTCTTTTTCTGTAGATGGAGAGACAGGAGAGGAAGACTTTCATGCTTCCTTGAGGTTAGAACACTTCACATAATCTCTACATGAAATTTCTGTCATTGCACTTGAAGATCTGCACTTAGGACAAAAGCATTGCTTTCCTTGGAAGAGGGGATCACCTCCTTTGAAAACTTATTCCCACACCTTCATAACACCAGATTTATTATTCTTGGCACTGTTCCTTTGTTTCAAATAGGATCAATAGGACAAGCAGCTTAACAACTCAAGAATGTATATGATCGTCTTTTAGATGTTAGCCTGAAAACATCTGAAATTTATCAGGAGATTACTAACATTAAGTACACTCCAAGGACACATTAAATATTTGACCAAAAATGTACACTGTGGTCCAACTCCCTTTTCAAACTATGCATAGTTATAGCCAGATTTGTCAGATGTTGCAATGTGCATCTTAAAATAAATTGGTCTATAATATGCAGTTTTAGTAAAATAAAATATGCAAAATTTGTCCTCATTATCTGAAATTTTAACAATTTCAAGTCTGTTTTTTAGAGAAAGTGAATTCCCTGAATTAAATATATATCTGTGTCTGTACATATATATGTATGTATGTATGTATATGTTCCTTTTGCTTATTTCTTCCTTTTCTGCTTATCCTGGCCAGATTCCTTATTGGATGAGTGATTGTGAATTTGCTTTTCGAGACACATTATTTTTGACCCTAAAAGCTATCAAAGGCATTATAAGAATATAAGAAATACAGGGCAATAAACTGCATGAACATTAATGCTAAACTCCTAAGTAAATATTGCCACTCCAAGTCAAGAATATAAAATTGCCTTAACATTAGATAATGAAGATAATTTACCACATTAACAGAAATCACATAACTATCTTAATAGATGCAGAAAAATACATTAATAGTTTAACAATATTATAGTAAAAATATTAGTGAAGTAGGAATAGGAGAGGAATTTCCTTAATATAAATGACAGCACAACTAACACCACAAGTTAAAAATTTTCCTCTGAAATTAAGCTTTCCTTCTGAGTGCGGATTTCTGCTGTCATCACACATATTCAACACCTAATCATCATTTTCAGGTACTATAACAAGGTAGCATGAAGAAGTACATGGTATACCTGTTACAAAAGAAGAAACAAATATGTCGTTGGTCATAATTGCATGCTTTTAATATGCAGAAAAACCCAAGAACACAGGCTAATTATGGCTTATAAGTAAATTAGCAATTTTCATGGGAATCAATAAATTGTATTTATATATACAAACATATAGAATATGAAAGTCATAAAAATATACAACTTAAAATATCACAGAATTTAACTAAGAACAAAACTAACAAGAGGTTTTATGTATTTATATGTACAAGTACAAATCACTATTAGAGGCAAAGTCAAAGTGAACCCAAATAATTAAAGAATTGAGTCATGGTTTTGTACCGAACAATTAGAGATTATAATTGTGTCCTTTCTGCCTCAAGTTTTTGAATATGTAATGCAGTTCCACTCAACGTTTTAACAGATGTGTGTGTGTGCATGTGTGTGCATGTATATATGTGTATGTGTATGCATGTAAACAAGGTTATTTTTTTTGTTTTTAATTTTGTTTTTAATTTTTTTTTAACATTTATTTATTTTTAAGAGACAGAGAGACAGATCATGAGCAGGGGAGGGGCAGAGAGAGGGGGACACACAGAATCAGAAGTAGGCTCCAGGCTCTGAGCTTGTCAGCACAGAGTCCAATGTGGGGCTTGAATGTATGAACTGTGAGATCATGACCTGAGCCAAAGTCGGACGCTCAACCAACTGAACCACCCAGGTGCCCCTGTTTTTAATTTTTAAATGTTTGTTTATTTTTGAGAGAAAGAAAGAGAGACAGCAAGTGAGTGGGCTGTGGGCAGAGAGAGAAACCCACACAGAATCTGAAGCAGGCTCCAGGCTCTGAGCTTTCAGTACAGAGCCCAACATGGGGCTAAAACCCAGGAACCTTGAAATCATGATGTGAGCCGAAGTCAGACACTTAACTGATTGAACCACCCAGGCACCCCTGGTAGGGTTATTCTTAAATTTATGTGGCAGTTCAAAGGTCAAAGACTACCCAAAACTGTTGAGAGCCAATTCTGAACTCACTTAGTTGAGAATACTCCGTGTGAGGTTAAGGCGGGTTTGCTCCGCCTCCCGTCGTCAGATGATGACCATATTCACCCCCACTCAATTACTTTTGCTTGAACACCGATCCCCCCCTCCCACCAAGGCACCTTGTTGATAGGTTTGGGGAGTGACTTGTCCCCTTATTCTGGCCCTAAAATGCTGACTACACCTTGTGAAGGAACTTATTGTAGGGACTTCTTTTTTGTGATTATGGGAGCAAACATTGCATTTCCTGAGACTCCTGTTTTTCATATACTTCCCCTTAAGCAAATAGGCTATTCACCCCTGCTCACAAAGAACCAACTTTTGCCTTTTCTATGCTAAAAACATTGTCTTGTATTTAAATGCTAAAGACACTTTCCTTCCCCATATGATAAGCATCTAAATCAGCTACATCAGTCACTGTTGATGAAGATGATGATGAGTCTTCTACAAATCTATGTTCTGGGTAATTTTTTATACCAAAGAAATTTGTCGTCAGAAATCATTGTCTAAGGCAAATGCCACTTCTGTGCTGTGCCCCATACACTTAATGATAAATAAAGCTGAGCCTCAGTCAGTGCAGTGATGCCTGCCTGGTGATCAGAAAGAGTATCATGGCTCTCTCATCCCTCTCCCTTTCACTGACACCGTCCATCCTTCAGGAAACCCTGGGCCTGCTGGAGCTGGACTCTGGCACAAAACAATCGTGGAGAAGGAAAAATTTGGAGGACTTGCATTACCAGGTATCAAGACTTAAAATAAGTTACATGGTTTTCAATAGTGTAAAATTTCATTTTATCTCCATCTTTGGGTTATTATGTATACCTATATTCCCCAGAATTTAAACTAAATCTTCAATTACATCTACCTTCAAATAATATATGTCATTATACCTTCTATTGGATACTTAAACCTCATACTACTAGTTCTGCCTGCTTTTTTTTTTGTTATGTTGTTGCCATACATTTCACTATTATGTATGCTATAAATACCACAATGTGTTATTGGCATTTCTATTTTATATACTAATTTTAGAGTAATTAAGTGAAAATTTTAAAGTATTTTCTTTATCTTCATCTTATCCAGAGATCTCAATTTCCTTTTTGTAGATCTAAGCTTCTGTCTGTTATCATGTTCCTTTTGCCTTCAGTACTTTCTTTAAGAAAAAGAATTTTAGGTCATGAATACATTTCTGGAAATGTATTCTCTTAGGTGTTTTTGTATCCAAAAAACCCCTTTATTTCATCATCTTAATTCTTGAAATATATTTTTGGTGACAGTTTCAAATTTTTCACAGTACATTAAAGATCTTACTCTATGGCCTTCTGGCTTCATCTGTACCTTATGAACATTGAGGTTTGCTGTGCCTCTCCAGCACCAGAAGACTTTTCTTCTATAGTAATAATAGCTTTGGGTGGGGAATTGTCTATCTCTTGAATTGATGCCGCCACCCATCCTTCAGGATCCAGTCACTAAGGGAAGCTTTCTCTAGTTTCCTGCCTGTAACAACCTCTTTCATGAGCTTGGTCTATAAGAGGGCTGTGAAAGTCTTATTTCGTGAATATAAATTCTTCTTATTGTGGCTATGACTTTCAGAGTTTCTATATTCTTTATATTCTTATTCTGACTCCTACTTAGCAACTAGCAGTTGGAAAAAAAAAAAAAAAAAAAAAAACTGGATTCTTTTCATCCTCTTATATAATTTCTGGCCTGGGGCTCCTTAGGTGTCTGACTCGTGATTTTGGCTCAAATCATGATGTCAAGGTTGTGAGAGGGAGCCCTGTGTGAGGCTGTGTGCTGACTTTGTGGAGCCTGCTTAAGATTCTCTGTTCCTCTTCCTCTGCCCCCTGCTCCTGTTCTCTCACTCTTAAAAAAAAAAGCTGAAATGACTTCCTCTTATGCACAGCCACAGGCCAGCCAGGCTCAGGCCCTTTCTTAACTTCTAGGGTCTTAGATTTCAGGCTATTTAGTTGCCCTGTGATCTCAGCACTCAGATGGGTTCAGAGAGCCTTTTCTTATTGTTAGGTTTGGAGTGATACTAGTTCTAGCAATTTACATCCTAGGCAGATTGGTTCTTTTTCTAATGAACAACACAAAGATCTTAGAGTGTTTTACATCTGAATGTTTTACCCTCTTCCCAGTTTACTTTTTTTTTTTTCTAATTTGCTATATCTGTTTTTTTTCTGACTCAAGATAGAGATTTTTATTTTGCTATTTGTAGTTTTTGTTTGTTTAGACCCAATAAGAAAGTGTACTATTTTGTTTGCTTACTGTTATTACTATTATTTTCTTGCATTTCAGACCATCTTTTTGGTTTCATTAAAGCACTTTTAGGGAATGCATTCCTTATTTTCATGAATTTGTTAATAATAAATAGCACTATGTTTGAAATATTTTTATTTAATAATTTTTGAAATATAGCTGCACTAATACTCAATTCAAGGTTAGATTTTTTTTTCCTTCCAAGCACTGTAAGGATCTTCCACTGATTTCTGGCTTTCATTGTTGCACCAAGAAGTTGAATGTAAGTCTAAATATTTTTATTTATGGACAGTCTATCTTTTATTTATTTTTTTTTACTTTTTTCCTGCAGTCATGCTACTGTATATCTAGATAAATTTATTTATATTTATCCTATTTGCTATAAATAATTTAAATAAGAAATATATAAGAAGTACAATAAGAAATCATGCCTTTACTAATTTGGCAGATTGGTCTGTTACTTCTTTGACTATTGCTTTGATTGTTTTCATAACTCTAATTATTTTATTTGCCAATTAGTTTTAGGACTTCTGCATGCTTGAGGTCGAGGAAGAGCCTCGTATAGTTTTAATTTTTGTCCCAGTTTTGTATTCACAATACATAGGAGGAAGGATATCACATATCACAAAATAAAGAGACATTCAAAGGAAGGAAAAAGTTTACTTCTGTGTTTCCCTTTCTCAGGATGGTAGGTCACTTTCAGGCTATATTCCCCTACGTTAAGGGATAGTGTCTGAGAAATGGAGATAGATTGAGAATTTTCCTTTCTCTGAGACAGTCAGGGAAATACATTCTAAGCTAAACTGGGGAGAAGAGAACTGATTATTCATAGCATCCTGTCATACACCCTGTAGACTTTCAACAATATAATTGATGATGATGATGATGTGACAGTCATATGTGTACTTCACTTTAGTCTTTAACATTATAGCTTTCATTATTCTGCCTACTTGTAACAACGTAAACTACAAAGTCAGTCAATAAAAACTGGAATTTCGGGAGGCAAAAAGATGTCAGATTTCAAAATAATAATTATTTCTTTCCTCTAGATTCCTCCTTTATTCAAAACCACTTTCAGTGACAGCTTTTTTCTTTATTTTTCCTTTACAGAAATCATCGCTGATTGCAATGAGCTCTGTCTCCAATTTTTGTGACAGGCATCTGAGAATTACGGCACTAGCGTTTACCCTCTTGTTCACGTCAAACTGTTCCTCCTGTTCTTGGAATAATTCAGAAGACATGATATTTGAGCACTGTGGGCTTAAAAGACCAAGGGAATTTTTATTGATGTCAATGGTAATGACCTATTGTTTTTGAAAGAAAAACGCCTAACCCTGTAGAGCATCTCTAAAGCCAATATGGACACTGCTTTAAAGGCAAACAAGATGACTCATTGAATTGAGTAAATTTCAAAACTCATATGGATACTGAAATTTTACCCCAATTATTTCATTTTATGTCTTAGGAAACTAAGTCTTCAATAAATTATAATTTTCTCAAAGTTTAGTTTTTCTAGCAACTAATATACACGGTTTAGTTGCTAGAAATTTTAATCTCTACATCATAATAGATTTATTAATACGTCAATTTTACTGATGTTCCTTTTCTTCAGCACAAATCAGTTTTGTGTGAAGTTGTTCAGTACAGAAAATATTATAATTTAGAGGGCGATTTAGGAAAGGGGTAGAAATATATGTTATCCAGTCTATTGCTGCCAACAGCTTAATTTGTCCAGTGACGAGTATGAAGCAGAGTCTGGCTTTGTTTTTCACATATTGACTCCTACTCAACTATTTTTCTTAGTGTTTTTCATGGAATTTCCCCAGGGAAATGGAACAATAGATCACCAACCTTGGAAAATTGTTTCTCATTTTTGTCAATTTTCCTGCATGAGCTTTTGAAAGATAAAACAAATTCTTGATAAAACAGTATATATGTATTTTTTCTTTTGCAACTTCAAGTTTTTCGTTTAGCCCCAGTATCTCTATTTTCTCTGTAAGCCATGTCTTACAGATAGTAGGTTCCTAAATTTTATAGGGGAAAAAAAAACAATTCAACTCCTTCACACTAAGAACGAATAATTCATGATACTAATGTTAGTGATGTTTATATTTAAAAGACAGACTAGCTGAAGAAACTTTTTGTTTAAATAGTAAAGTTTCAGATGTTAGTGTCAGAGGGTGCTGGATGATTTGTGGATGTAATACAGAGCCAGATAGGGTAGAGACTTGTAATTTTTGCCTCTCATCACTACTGAAAAATGTGTGTTCACTTCAAAGGTGATCATTTCAAAGGTGATTATTTGATTGTAGACATAAAATTGTTGCTGTGTTTTAGATTTCTGATAAATTATTTAATAAGTTATGGGGTGCCTGGGTGGCTCAGTCATTTAAGCATCCGACTTTGGCTCGGATCATGATTGAGCCCCGCGTTGGGCTCCGTGCTGACAGCTCAGAGCCTGGAGCCTACTTTGGATTGTCTTCCTCTCTCTCTGCCCCTCCCCTACTCATGCTCTGTTTCTGTCTCAATAAGAAATAAATGATAAAAAATGTTTTTTTAAGTTTATGATGGCAAACATAATTTGCTAGAGCAGTTGATCAAATACCCATCACTCCCTCTTACCTTTCAAATTTAGCAGACACTAATTTAGACTTGATTAAATGCTGGGCACTTTCCAAGTACTTTACAAATATTAACTATTTTGTTCTCATTGAGAATAAACCTTTTTGAGGTAAGTCCTATTATTATCTCCAGTACATAGATGAAGAAACTGAGGTTAAATAATATTCTGGGTCAAACACGTGTAGATGAGTATCATCTTTCATAGGATACTGAAGGCAAATAAGTTCATATTTTAAATACTAAGGCAATTTTTCAAAGAAAGAAAGAAAAAAAAAACTTTACTTATCATTATTTGGAAAAGAGATAAACATAATCCTGGATGGTTTAGTTATTCATTTATACCAGGACACCTGGAGTGAAAGGTGAGATGATTAGAGAACCAGATTTGGTGAGATATTCTCTTTCCCAGGACATTTCAGAAGCATAGAAGTAGATGTTTTCTGAGACTAGAAATTCAATCAAGTATTACTACATAATCTTGGAATGTGTGAAGGTCTCAGCACTGGGAGTATTTGCATAAATATTCTATAATACAAGGGAACATAGAGCCCAAGGGCTGTTTTTAAGGAATTCCTTTTTGAGAGATGAGATCACTCACTCTGATATTGAAGCATCTAATTTCTTTCACAGTCACATCTACTTACCTGTGGAATATAATCTTATTTTTTTAAGAAAATAACTCTGCTATATCTGCACTTTAAAAATTGAAAGTTATAAAACAAAAAAATAAAGATGTTTGATAAGGTTTCTATATTGGAATTGCACAGATATTTAATATGGCATTCCAAAAATGCCAAACTAACTGCTTTGACATTTTTGGATAAATTATATTAATTTCTCATCAGAATTTTTAACTTTAAACAAGTCCTTATTTCTCTGTTGTCAAATATTTTAAGACATAATTTAAGAGGCTAAGAAAAGCACATAAGTAATATTCCTATCAATTAGAAAAAAAAATAAAACATTGACTTTTGGCACATTTTTGACACATAAAGTTAACTTTATATCAAACTGTTTAAATGCTTTATTTGATCACCAACATATGCCCCTTTTGTTACATTTTAGCAGGACTTTCCTTATCTGATTCTTAAGATTTTTTTCCTTTTAAACTGCTGAAAATAAATAATAATCTATGAAACAGACCTGTGATTACAGTAAGGAATATATACTTTTTTACAGGAAGGAATATATACATTTTACCTGAATCATTTGGAGTTTACCTTTCTAAGTACGGATAAGAAACACATTAATTTTATTTTTACATAATAAAGCTCATTCAGTATTTATTGAAAATACCATAGCTATACAGGAAACACTGTTCTTACAAAGGGAATGAGAATGACAAATGGGCCACTTTGTTGTATATTGTACAATTGTTCCTCATTATCACTCGTTGAGCCAAAAATTGGTAGAAAATGTTATAATAGATATATCTACAAATCCATTACAAAGGTTAAATAGATATTAACAATTAATGCACACTTCTTCAGATCACTTTCACTCTAAATATGTGCTTATTTTTCCTTAATGTAAAATGCAATTCCCGGGCTCCTGGGTGGCTCAGTCAGTTAAGCGGCCAACCTCAGCTCAGGTCATAATCTTGAGCTTTGTGAGTTCAAGCCCCACATCGGGCTCTGTGCTGACAGCTCAGAGCCTGGGTCCTGCTTCAGATTCTGTGTCTCCTTCTCTCTCTACTCTTCTCCTGCTCACGTTCTCTCTGTCTCTCAAAAATAAGTAAACATTAAGAAAAATTAAAAAACAATAAAATGCAATACCAGGACCTAAAGCTTGTGCTCCGTCTAAGAGCTCCATACATAAATGTATCCTTTAGGGTTTTTGTATTTATACATCTAAAAATCCTATATTCTACTGTTTTAAAGAGGTTTAAAGAGGTTTAAAACCTTTAAATATTTTGTATTATTTAGCACATATATAGACTTCTAACTTTCCTATATTTGCTTAACATTGTGATTTAAAGTTTTTTTAAATATTTATTTATTTTTGAGAGAGACATAGCATGCACAGGGGAAGGGCAGAGAGAAGAAGAAACAGAATCAGAAGCAGGCTCCAGGCTCTGAGCTTGTCAGCACGGAGCCCAGCGCAGGGCTGGAACTCACAGACCTTGAGCCGAAATCAGACACTTAAGTGGCTGGTATGGGGATTACATTAAACCTGTAGATAGCTTCGGGTAGTATGGACATTTGAACAAACTTTGTTCTTCCAGTTCATGACCATGGAATGAATGTCTTTTCATTTATTTGTGTCCCCTTGAATTTCCTTCATCATGGTTTATAGTTTTCAGAGTACAGGTCTTTCACCTCTTTGGTTAAGTTTATTCCAAGGTATTTTATTATTTTTGGTGGAATTGTAAATGAGATTGTTTCCTTAATCTCCCTTTCTGCTGCTTCATTATCAAGATAAAAATGCAATGGAATTCTGTACATTGATTTTGTATCTTGTGACCTTACTGAATTTATTTATCAGTTCTAGAAGTTTTTTAGTGGAGTCTTTCAGGTTTTCCTTATAATATCATGGCATCTGCAAATACTGAAAGTTTTACTTTTTCTTACCAATTTGGATGCCTTTTATTCCTTTCTCTTGTATAATTGCTATAGCAAGACTTCCTGTACTATGTTGAGTGAAGGTGGTGAAAATGGATATCCTTGATGTGTTCCTGACCTTAGAGAAAAAGCTCTCTGTTTTTGACATTTAGTATGAAGCTAGTTGTGGGTTTTTCATAATATGTTGAGGTATGTTCTCTAGAAACGTACTCTTTTGAGGATTTTTATACTGAATGCATTTGTACTTTGTCAATGATTTTTCTGCATTTATTGAAATAATCATATGATTTTTATTTTTTGTCTTATTTATGTGATTATCATGTTTATTAATTTGGCAATATTGAATTGGCAAACCTTTGCATCCTGAGAATAAATCACACTTGATGGTGGTGAATGATTTTTTTAATGTGCTTTGGATTTGGTTAGCTAATATTTTGTTGAAGATTTTTTCTTTTTTGCTCACCAGAGATATTAGCCTATAGTTTCTTATTTTGTTGTGTCTTTATCTGGTTTTGGAATCAGGGTGATACTTGCTTCATAGAATGAATTTTGAAGTTTTCCATCCTCTTCTATTCTTTGGAAAAGTCTGAGAATAATACGCATTAATTCTTCCTTACATGTTTGTTTAACTCACCTGTGAAACCACCTGATCAAGGACTTTTGTTTGTTAGGAGTTTTTTGATTAGTGATTCAATTTCATTGCTGGTAATTAGCCTGTTTAAATATTCTATATCTTCCTGATTCAGTTTTGGCACATTATGTGTTTATAGGAATGTATCCATCATGTAGATTTTCTAGTTTTCTGGCATATAATTTTTCATATTTTCATATAATCCTTTGAACTTCTGTGGTATCAGTTATTTCTCCTCTTTCATTTTGATTTTGGTTGAGTTCTCTCTCTCTCTGTCTCTCTCTCTCCATTTATTTCTGGCTAGAGGTTTATTGGATTTGTTGACCTATCAAAGTACCAGCTCATGCTTTCATTGATCTCTTGTACTGTTGTTGCTGTTGTTTTTATTTCCCATAACATTTATTTCTATTCTAATCTTTATTATTTCTTTCCTTAGACTGGGTTTAGTTTTTCTGTTCTTTTATTTTTTCTTCAGGTGTAAGGAAAGGTTGTTTATTTGAGATTTTTCTTGCTTCTTGAAATAGACCTATATTGCTCTAATTTGTCTCTTAGAACTGCATTTGTTGCATCCTAAAGATTTTGAATCATTTTTTTTTCCATTTTCATTTGTCTCTATCTTTTTTTTAAATTTTCTGTTTGGCTTCATGATTGATACACTCAACGTTTAGTATCACGTTATTTAACCTCCATGTATTTGTGCTCTTCCTTGATTTTTTTCCTGTGGTTAATTTCTAGTTTCACTACATTTTCATCAGAAAATTTGCATGGGATGACTTTGTTCTTTTCGAAGTTTTTGAGACTTCCTTTGTGATATGTTCTGGAGAATGTTCCATATGCACTTGAAAAGAATGTGTATTCTGATGTTCTAGGATGGAATAGTCTGAGTGTATCTATTAAACCCATTTGGTACAGTGGGTCATCAAATGCTACTGTTTGCTTGTTGGTGTTATGTTTAGATGATCTGTCCATTGAAGCAATTGGGGTGTTAAATCCTATTACTTATATTCTAATGTATATATTAGCATATATGTTATATATATGTACACACTATTATATAACAATTATGTCCTTATTATCTATTATTTACCATTTTATGTATTGGGGTGCTCCTCTGTTGATGAATAAATATTTATAGTGGTTTTATCTTCTTGCTGGTTTGTCCCCTTAATGATTATATAATGTCCTCTGCCCTGCAACATTTCTAGATAAAATTCTCCTGGTAGGCTTATGGGATTTCCCTTGTAGGTAACAATTTATTTTCTCTTACTGCTTTTAAAATTCTTCATCACTACTTTTTTTCATTTTAATTAGCATGTGTCTTGATGCAGACCTCCTGAGGTTGATTTTGTTGGAGGATTTCTGTGCCTCCTGGATCTGAGTTTCTTTTCCTACCCCCCAAGTCAGGAAGTTTTTAGCCATTATTTCTTCAAATAAATCTTCTGCCCCTTTTCTCTCTTTTCCTCTTCTGTTTTCCCTATAATGCAAATGTTATTACACTTGATGTACACTATTACACTTGATGCAATCAACTGAGTTTCCTAAGTCTATTCTTATTTTTGAATATTTTTTTCTTTTAGCTGCTCAGTTTGAATACTTTTTATTACTTTGTCTCTCCAGGTCACTGATTTGTTATTCTACTTCTTCTAGCTTGCTATTTATTCCATTTAGTATATTTTTAATTTCATTTATTGTGTTCTTCATCTCTGATTGGTTCTTATGTATCTCTCAGTTAAGAGTCACACTGATGCCCTCCACTCTTTTCTCAAGTCCAGTGAGTGTCTTTATGCTCATTACTTTAAATTTTGTATCAGGCATATTACTTATGTCTGTTTTCCTTTGGTCTCTTGCTGTGATTTTTGTCCTGTTTTTTCATTTGGAGCATATTCCTCTGCCTCTGTCTCCTCATTTTGTTTAACTCTTTGTGTCTCTTTCTCTGTGTTAGTGAGTCAGCTACATCTCTTGCTCTTGAAAGTAGTAGGTACACTGTACACTTTTTTTTTTTAAAGTTTATTTCTTGATTTTGAGAAAGAGGAAAAACATGTGCATGCATGGGAAGGAGGACAGAGAAAAGGGGGAAAGAAAACCCAAGAAGACTCCATGTTGTCAGTGTGGAGCCTGATGGAGGGCACAATCTCATGAACTGTGAGATCATAACCTGGACCTAAATCAAGAGTCTGGCACTTCACTGACTGAGTCACCCAGGCACCCGAGGGTGGATGCTTTTAACAAGGTTGTGCTAGTCCTCTTCCACAGAGGATATGCATCCACTGCTGAGATGAGGGCAGCCATGGTCTGTCAGCAAAAGATGCGAGGGTAGAGGGTCCAGTTTTAACAAGAGGTGCATATCCTCTGCAGAAGATGACCAGCCACCAGCACAGGACTGAGGCCCTGCAACCTGTGCAGTTGGAAAACTTAGTTCTGGCAAGATTTGTGCAGGTGTTCTGGCAGAGGGGACCTGTAGTGCTAGGACTGAGGTAGACCTGTTTGGAGGAGGTAGGGCATGGTGTGAGCAAGTCAGTCAGTGAATGCCAGTGCTGTACTGATTCCTGGAAGTGGCTGTGTCTATTCTGGAAAGCAGGGGAAGGAAATGGTGCCTCCTCGCTCCCATATTCCTGGAGAAGTCCCTCCAGGAACTCTGAGATTAGTAAATAACTCTCTCTATTGTATGCCCTAGATGATTTTCAACCTGTTGCTTCTGTGCTGTGTCTCTGAGGGCTGTTTGTTATGCTTTCTCTTTAAGAATGGGGACTTAGTTTCCTGTCATCTTCCAGGGTCTCTCAGAACCAAATCCTCTGATTTTTTAAAGTTCCAGGCTTTAAGTCCAGCTGGTTGTAAGAACTTAGGTAATCTGGCCCCTCTGATATTTATAGTCAAATGCTATTGAGATTCACCTTCCCCGTGCAGGCTGCCCAGAGTGATAGTTTGTTTCTCACCCTTCTCCACACCTGTGGCACCCTCCTTCTGGTAGTCAGACCCAGGGAGTTCAGTTCCCCACCACATCTCTGTCCTCCTACCCTTTTCAATGTTGTCTTTTCTCTGCGTTTAGTTGTGGAGTTTGTTCTACAGGCTTTGGGTCCTTTACTGGGTTATTTACATTGACATGAGTGTTACCAGGTTGTGTTCCTGGGACGTTGAGTTTAAGGTCCTCCTACTCCATCATCTTCCCAGGAAGTTCCTGTTTCTAGTTTTTTATTTTTACTTTTTTTTTAAACTGGCAAATTGTATTGCACTTAACATTGTTAGTATTTACATGCTTCCTTGGCAGGGCTATAGTGTATGTAGAGGATAAAGGATCATAATTTGGGAAGGAAAGGAATAGGTTTTGGCAAAACACTGTCAGGATTATTATAAACATACATATATAATAATGTGTGTATATATACACACATGTAGATAGATTGGTATAGATATAAATTACATAGACATAGATACAGATATATTGATAAACTCATGCAATAGGATTGCTTTCTTCTTTTCTTCTTTTTTCCCTCCATCCCTTAATCCTTTCTTCCTTCTTTTTTATTCCTTTTTCACCTTCCTTCACGTCTTCCTTCCACAAATAGTTGAGGGCCTGTTATGTGTCAGGCACTATTTTAGGCACTTGGAGTATATCAGTCAACAATGTGAGAAAAGCTGAACACCTGGGCTCAAATCTAGCTTCTGAGATATGCAAATCTTTATATTGTTGCCTTCCAGCTCTACTGGTCATTTTTACATTTTTAAGTGTTAGGGAAGCTTTATCTATTTTTCTGTAAGAAAACACAAAAATTTGAAATGCCTCAAAACGAATCTATCTAGTAGGGTTTAATGCATAGCAAAGACAGCATTGTGGATAGAGAAACAAGGTCAAAATGGCAAATGTGACTAAGTTCATGTTGTGTCCTGAAAGTTACAAGTATTCTACATTGGCAAAGTACAGGAAATAAGTATAGAGTTCCAGTAAAGTTAAGTCTGCAAAACAGATTGTGCCACAATATAGATTGGTGCTTTGAGGATTAGTCTCAGATTAAGAACATTTTTTTAAGGTGGGTTAACTATTACTGTTCATTTGTATTGCTTAAATTTTATTTACTCAGTAATCTTTCCTGTGCAAACTTTGCAAAGGTAAACATCCGCCTTATACTGTGGGAATTGCTGAAATTATGAATATGATTTTTATAAGATATAATGATCCCTATATTCAGCTTACTCTAAATATACATTGAACCCACAGAGATTTATTCCACTTTTTCATCCTGATAAATTCCAAGTATTTCTACCATTTTTTATGTAACTGGACAAAGATAATATCACCAATTTCATGTAGAAGAATGAAACATGAGTGTTAGAATTTTTTACCCAAATATTCTTATAAGATTTCTCTTTCTATAGCAAATAAGAAAAATATAATTATAATTTTGTTTTTTCTGTCCAATTATATTACTTCCACTACATGCTTTTTATTTTTCAACTTGTTTCTGACACTTTAAACCAATGTGGGTGGACAAATCAAGTGCTTATTTTTACATTGCCCAGGTTGGACATGAAAAGAACCATCTCAGCTACAATAATTAACTTGTCATTCATATGGTTGTGTAATATTAACAAATCTGAAGACATTCCTTAGTAGAGGTTGAACTGAAAGTCTTTCTTACTAGGAATAAAATTGTATTTGAAGTGCATTTAAATGAGCATTTTACTCTGATATTTAGGCAGCAGGCATTGCCCATTCATCTTAAGTCTGGGCTTCTACTTTCTGCTGATACCATGAAAATCTCTAGAGATGTTTATTGCAGAGAGGATTAAAGGCAATGGCAAAACCAGGAGTCACTAAAGGATAATGATGTGGGCATAGGAAAGATACACATGATAGACCAGGGGAATTGGTAATGACGGAACACTTCAAACTACTAATGCATAGTAAAGGCAGTAAAAAAAAATGTGAAACATAATATATGGGATAAAGCGAAACAATCTGAACTCATAATTAAATAATTACACAGAAATCATAAGTAATTCTTGACTTAAATTGTGTGTGTGTTTTGGTTTTTTATTTGATTTGTTTGCCTTGTCTATTTTGATTTTTTTCATGACTTTTCCTTTTGCATAAAAGATCTTGTGCATCTTTCTGTGCCTTTCAAAAATAGCTTTATATAGAAGCTTTCAGGGAAATCTAGTCTTTCTCAAACAGGTAATTTTAATAACCTAATTAGATTGTCTGAGTGCTTCACTGTTACAATGATAGACAATATATAAACAACCCAGGCTGTCACCTGAACACTCAGCATAGCTCAATTTGCATTTGAATAGTTGCCAGAATGTATTTTTTTGCTTTTGGATCTACTGCATCGTGCATTCTTTTAGTCTTTTGTAAAAGCAAAATCTGCAGCAAAATTGCAGAAAGCCTTGTTAATTCATTTTTTAATGAATAATGCCCTTTGGCATTCTCTTTGATAGTCATGGTTTGCTGGAATGAACAGCGTACACTTCTCTTTTTGGATTACCACAGCCCTTTTCAAGCTTGAATATGCCTTGGGGGTAAAATAGAGGGTTATCCATTTGTACACAGGAGGGAAAGTACTTAGATGAATACCAAAATAGAAGTATTGGGGTGCATAACAAATTTGCCTAGTGGATATTGAGGGCTAAGTAAGTTTGTCCATGGAATGTTTTAATAGGATGTATAGATCAATGTTTTGCCTTCACATACAATATGAATTAATAAATCAGGTAGTTTCCCAGACAACATCACAAATAGTAATTTCCAAACTATGTTTGGGATTCCTTTTTTGTTATTTGTATACTTTTATTAGCCCCAATTCAAGTCATTTTAATAAATATTCATTGAATGGCTACAAGGGTCCAGTTACTGTGCAAATAGCCGAGGGTATAAGCAAGAAATGCAGTCTTTAACTTTGGGATGTATATCATATCAGAAGAGAAAGAGCAGTTTCTAGCTAACTATGATTAAATGTGATAAGCAGCATAATAGAGACATTAACAAGCACAGTCATAACTAAATGGAAAGAGCAACTTTTTTGCACAGAGGGCGAGCTGGACAGATTGTATAAAACATGAAACATTTGAACTGAGAATTGAAGTACTGGTTGACTTGTCACAGGTGTAAAGAGATGTCAGAGCATTTTAGCAGGAATAGCATTACAGGTAAGATCCCTGGGTAATGGAAATACTTAGGTAATAATGAGAATTAGGATAAGGAAGGTCTGGAGAAGTACTGGGGAATGGCAAGAGATGAAGCTGGGAGAATTAGATGTCAGTTTCTGCTTATATTTGTCTTTGTAGAAATAGCCCATCTCAGGATATGACAATCTGGGACTCATGAGGATCCCTGGAACAATTTATGTATGTTCATCATTTTTTTAAAACAGATGTCATTGAATACCTATGAATATTTTGAGAATTTAGAATATGGTTTTAAATTAGTTCCTGATCATGGTATTCCCTTTTTTCTATTATTAACTGTGGTATATTTTAAGGGTAACAGTAATATAAGCAAAAATGATCAAAATTACATAAATTCAGTAGAGTTTATCACTATGTGGAAAGTTAATTGAAGCTATATATTTTTAGTACTCTGATAGATACAGTATTGTATCTTCTTATACATTGAGATCTTTATGTAGTGTTCTCTATCATGTATTTCCTCTCTGCTACTCAATGGCAAAATTAAAATGTCAACAATCATGTCTTTTACAATAGACAATATTCCTGAAAAGTTGGAATAATCTCTTCAGTACATAATATGAAGTCTCTACTCCTTTATATCTCCCTCTCCATGTCTGATAATAGTTATCCACATTGTGTCTTTATTTTCTCTTGTGGCTTAACAATTTAGTGATGATGGCAGTATATATTCTGTTTCTTTTGCTGAATCTGTAGACAAAATGATTTTCACTGATATCAAATCTCAAAACAGTGACTTCAAGGATATGTTTTGAACAGGAGACATTCACTGAAAAAAATAGCTGTGTTTTAGATAGGTGACTTTTATACAAGCTTTGATAGATTTATTTTTTAGCATTCTTTTCAGAGAACAGTAAACTTTGAAAAACATGTCAGAACACCACTGATTTTTATTTGTGAGTTTCTTAGTCATTGAACAAGGCTATATTTTATAAGATTGAAAGTTCTTTAATTTTCAAGTAACAGTTTTCTCAACATTTCCTATAACCTGAACTCTTATAGAGAAGTAGGAGATGCACACATGAGATTGACCAAGCAAAAAGTAAAAGTTGTTAAGCATGCACAGGTACCAGTCAGGTTTCAGTTAAGGCAACTCCCATCATTGGCAAAGATGGATTATAAGCAGAAATGGAGGCCAGAAAAAGAGAATCCATTTGAAATTTGAAAAAAAATGTGTCTAAATTTGACATAATTTCAATATTTTGATTGAACTACCCTTTCCAATGTTCATTCCAACAGAAGGTCTTATGTAAATAAGAAAACACACAATGGGAAGCAGTGAAGCCATGTGGTTTTACAGACACAGTCAAGCAATATTATTCTTAGGGTCCTAATAACTTCCATTCTAAGATGAATAATATTCATTGTAAGCCCTTAAACTTATTCTTAATAATTTGTATGCACATATGTTCATGTTTTACAAGGTGATAGGAACAAATAGAAATCCAAGAGACTCCTTTGGTCTTTAGGGAGGTATGATAAATTTTCTTATTCAATGGAGTTAATAAATTATAATTCAGCTGTTTTTATACCTGTATTTTGTATATACAACGTGTTCTTTATGGATAGCCAATATACTACATTTTAAGCAATAATTTTTTCAGTGTAATGAAATGGAAATGAGAGTGATTCTCCAACCAGGGAGGAATCTATCTGATGTTCAGCATGGAGTAATGAAAAGACCTCAAGTGGCATATGCTGAACTCATGTCTGAACTAAAGCATTTACTGTACATATCACTTTGAATATGTGGTTTACACTCCTTCAACATGTTTCCACTTTGGAGATCATCTAATTCATGTCTTCACTTTGAATATTATCCTCATAAGATCATTAGAATATTAAAGGAGGTAATATAAGTTATAGGACTCAATAAACTAAAAAATGATAGTTTTAATCCTTTTTTTATTCACATTATATATACTCAATGTATGGTGTTCTTCAATACACTGACACAAATGGGCTTTGCGCATTGACAACTTAAATTTCTTAGATATTGCTGAAACACAAAAATTAAAATATTATATAAATATATATTTAGAAGCCATATTTAATCTAAAAGGAATAATTATATAGCAATTTATTCTTAGATGCTACTTTTCAGAATAGTGTTCATTTTCTTACTATTTATCAATAAAATATTTAATAATAAATGTGTTATTTGTTATTGACAATAATTGTATTATTGATATTGATATGAGTATGAATATTTATTTTATATAATAAGTTTCAGGTTATTTTGATGGATTTTATACTTACCTCTTTAGAGATATAGATTTGTACATTTGTATGAAAACACAGCCTGTAAAAATAAGTGTTGATAGGGTTAGTGGAAGTATGATTTGCTGGAAGGATTTTACTAAACTAAAACAGCTATGCTCTATTTGGTTTTCAAGATCTCCTTCAAACTTAAACCAAGCTGGCCATGATTTTGAATATACTCCAAAACTAATAAACAGAAATGGAAGATGCAGAGGGATTATGGGAAATAAAACAATATCTTACAAAAATTGTAATGACTAAAATGAGAACACTCCATATACTAATAATGAAAGTTATCTTTTAGAATTCTCAGCATCCTGTATTTGGAAGGTAATCAGAACAGCTATCCCTGTTGGATAAAATTTTCTTTTATACAAGTGTTGTCTGAGAGGAGCCTTTTCACAAACAAACAAACAAACAAACAAAACTGAGCTCAGTTAAGCCATTCAAGATCCACATACAGAATGATAGACAACAGAAGAATTAATGCTTATGAATTGCATAATAGATGCTATTAAACCACACAGCAAATGTAGAAATTGTTATTGTTTTTTTTTAACTAAATGGATGAACAAATTAAGTCATGCTCTTGCTAAAGACTTGCCTCAAGCTCAAAAACCTAAATAGTAGGAGATAGAATTTAATTTTTTAATGTTTTTTAAATTTATTTTTGAGAGACAGAGAGAGGCAGTGTGAGCGGGGGAGGATCAGAGAAAGTGGGAGACACAGAATCTGAAGCAGGCTCCAGGCTCTGAGCTAGCCCTAAGCACAGAGCCCTACGTGGGGCTTGAACCCACAAACTGTGAGATCATGACCTGAGCCAAAGCTGGATGCTTACCTGACTGAGCCACCCAGGCGCCCCAGAGATAGAATTTAAACCCAGGTTTCTGGTACAAAACTTGTACAGTTAGCAACTCTTAAAGCTGTCACCATAGTTCAGAGGTTAGGTTTAGCCAAATTGCTTTCCAATTGATTATTTTAATGCATAGAGAGAGGAGATACTAACATAATGATATCTGTGTGAGAGAGGAATAAAAGAAAAGAAAAGCAGTGGGGTCTAGAGATTTATTTTACAATGAAAGAAACAATGTCTAACCAAATGCAATGATTAAGCAGGAGGCCAATTTACAAATACCAAATACCTTCTATGTGTATGAAGTTATGCTGGATACACATGACTCAAATTCAAGCTTGCTTATGTGTCATTGTGGTAGGACATAAATGTATTTTTAAAAGTGACAATATACAAAGTAGGATTCCATTATGCTGAAAAAAGATGAACTGTAAATGCTCTAGAAATTTGGAGAAAAATAACATTACTACATGATAATAGAACAAACATAAATGAAGTTACTATGAATTTAACTCTGAATAATCTGTAGGATTCAAATTGATAAAGAGGATGGGGGTGTATTTTGAGTGAGATGGCTATGTGAAGCGAGACTTTGACTTTGGAATTCTTGGTAGGTATGGAGAAGTAAACTGAAGAGAAGTGATGGAGAATAAGCCACTGCACCATGCCTGGTAAAGAATAAAGGCTCAATCCACATTTAGTGAATTGGAGCATGATATATCTCCAGTAAGGATTTAAAAGCCATTTCAATAAATTAATCAGATAGTAAGATTTGCGGAGTACTGTGACAGTGACTAGGTCTGAACTAGTTGAAAGGGAAGAAGACCTGAGAACCTGTCAGTTATCATAAGTCATAGAAAGGCTAAAAAAGAATGTCACATCAAAATCTTTAACTGGTTGGCAGTGAGGAACTGTCCATGTTTTAGAACAGAGAAATGACATGGTGAATAACATTTTAGAAAGGCACACCTTGTGTTATTTTTTAGGTCAAGGGCTCATTTGAAAATTTGACATTTTATTGAAAGCTAAGGAACATTTATCCTCAAAATAACTATATGCATTTCTGCAACAAGTTTCCTGTTATAGGAGCTCATGGATACTTAGGACCTAAGTTAATAACATTTTTTTTACAGAATAGAGTATGTTTTGTGGTGACTGAAGTAGAGATAAGATATGAGGCTCTAGCAGTTTAGGTATAAGTTGATAAATATCAATTAAGATGGTGAAAGTAAGAACGGAAATGAATGAATGGATATCAGATTCAAGAAGGAAGAATTCACAAGACTGGATATAAAATATAAAAATATAAAATATATGACTTTTCCACTTAAACTCTACTGCCTAAATGCCAACTCATCTATTTCTTAATCGACTAAGTTACATATATATATGTATGTATATATATATGTATATGTATGTATGTATATATAAATTCTAAGAGAATTTAAAAAATCATGGTGGAGATGTGTTAGGAAGAAAAGAAATTAAGATTCCATATTATGGCCATCAATTTTAGGACTGTTTTCCCTAACTCTACAAAAAATACTGGTTATATTTATTAAAAAGATTTTTAAATGTTTATATTTTAGAGAAAGACAGAACATGAGTGGGGGAGAGGCACAGAGAGAGGGAGACACAGAATCTGAAGCAGTTTCCAGGCTCTGAGCTGTCAGCACAGTCTAGCCCGATTTGGGGCTAGAATTCATGGACTGTGAGATCATGACCTTAGCCAAAGTCAGATGCTTAACTGACTGAGCCACCTAGGTGCCCTTACTGGTGGTAGTATTGTGATAGGGATTGCACTAAATGAGTAGATTGCTTTGACTAGTATAGACATTTTAACAATGTTCTTCTAGTCTATGAGCATGAATTGCTTTTCCATGTCTTTGTGTCCTCTTAAATATTTTTCACAAGTGTTCTATAGCTTTCAGAGTAAATAGATTTTTTTATCTTTTTAAGTAGGCTTATTCCTAGATATTTTATTGTTTTGGTACAATTGCACATAGGATTGATTTTGATTTCTTTTTCTGCACCTTCATTATTGGTATATAGAAATGCAACAGACTTCTGCATATTGATTTTATATTCTGTGACTTCTCTTGATTCATCTATTTGTTCTAGTAACTTTTTGGATGAGTCTTTCAGGTTTTCTTCATAGCACATTAGGTCATCAGCAAATAGTGAAATTTGACTTCTTTCTTGCCAATTTGTATGCCCTTTGTTCTTTTTTTGTCTAATTGTGGAAACTAAGGTTTTCAGTACTATGTTAAATAGTAGTAGTGATAGTGGGCATTCTTGTCTTGTTCCTGACTATAGGAGGGGAAAGGCTGTCAGTTTTTTCCCCATTGAGATTGACATTAGCTGTGGATTTTTCATATATGGCCTTTATGACAATAAGGTATGTTTCATCTATCCCTACTTTGTTGAGGGTTTTTGTCAAGAATGGATGCTGTACTTTATGAAATGGTTTATCACTATCTATTGAGAGTATCATGATTTTTATCCTTTCTTTAAAAAATATTTTTTTTTTTATTAATGAGAGACAGAGACAGAGCACAAGTGTGGGAGGGGCAGAGAGATAGGCAGATACAGAATCTGAAACAGGCTCCAAGGCTCTGAGCTGTCAGCACAGAGCCCAATGCAGGCTTGAACTCATGAACTGCAAGATCATGACCTAAGCCGAAGCCAAATGCTTAACTGACTGAGCCACCCAGGCGTCCCTCTTATCCTTTCTTTTATTAATGTGGTGTAATAAATTGATTGATTTGTGAATATTGAACCAGCCTTGCAACCCAGGAGAAAATCCCACTTGATCATGGTGAACAATTCTTTCAATGCGCTGTTGAATCTGATTTGTTAGTACTATATCTTGTTGAGGATTTTTGCATCCATGTTTATCAGGGATATTGGTCTTTACTTCTCCTTTTTGGTGGGGTCTTTGTCTTGTTTTGGAACCAAGGTAATGTTAATTTTTTAGAATGAGTTTGGAAGTTTTCCTTCCATGTCTATTTGAGAATAGGTATTAACTCTTCAAATGTCTGGTAGAATTCCCCCGAGAAGCCATCTGGTCCAGGACTCTTATTTGTTGTGAGATTTTGGTTACCATTTCAATTTCTTTGTTGATTATGGGTCTGTTCAAATTTTCTATTTTTCCCTGTGTCAGTTTTGGTGGTTTGTGATCAACTAATTTTTGACAAAGTAGGAAGAAATATCCAATGAAAAAGAGTCTCCTCAACAAATGGAGTTGGGAAAACTGGATGTTGATATGTAGAAAAATGAAACTGGACCACTTTCTTTCACAGTACCCAAAAATAAACTCAAAATGGATAAAAGACCTAAATGAGAGACAAGAAACCATCAAATTCCTAAAGAAGAACACAGGCAACAACCTCTTTGACTTTGGCCACAGCAACTTCTTCCTAGACACATACCTGAAGATAAGGGAAACAAAAACAAATATGAACTATTAAGACTTCCTACAGATAAAAAAACTTCTGCATAGGGAAGGAAACATTCAACACAACTAAAATAATGGGAGAAGATATTTGCAAATGACCTATATGATAAAGGGTTACTATCCAAAGTCTATAAAGAATTTATCAAAGTCCACACCCCCTCCCCCCAAAAAAACAGTTAAGAAATGAGCAGAAGACATTCTTTTCCAAAGAAGGCATCTACATGGCTAATAGACACATGAAAAGATGCTCAACATCACTCAATATTAGGGAAATACGAGTCAAAACTACAATGAGATATCACCTCACACCAGTCATAGTGGCTAGAATTAACAACACAAGAAGCAACAGGTGTTGAAGACGATGTGGAGAAAGGGGAACCCTCTTGCACTGTTGGTGGGAATGCACACCAGTGTAGCCACTCTGGAGAGCAGTATGGAAGTTCCTCAAAAAACTAAAAAATAGAAGTACCCTACAATCTAACAATCACACTATTAGGTATTAAGACAAAGGATACAAAAATACAGATACAGAGGGGTACATGCACCCCGATGTTTATAGCAGCATTATCAACAATAGCCAAACTGTAGAGAGAGCCTAAATATCCATCAATTGATGAATGGATAATGAACATGTAGTGTATGTATATGTATGTACATATATATAATGGAATATTTCTCAGCTATCAAAAAGAATGAAATCTTCCCACTTGCAATGACATGGATGGAGTTAGAATGCATTATGCTAAGCAAAATAAGCCAATCAGAAAAAGACAAATACCACATGATTTCACTTATGTGGAATTTAACAAACAAAACAGATGAACATATAGGAAGTACGGGTAAAGAAAGAGAAGAGAGGGGAAGAAATCACAAGGGACTCTTAGTGATGAAGTACAAAGTAAGAGTTAATGAAGGGAAGAGGGTGGGAGATGAGCTAGATGGTTGATGAGTATTAAGGAGGACACTCCTTATGATGAGCACTGGGTTTGTATATAAGTGATGAATGACTGAATTCTGCTCCTGAAACCAATATTGCACTTTATGTTAACTAAAATTTAAATAAAATAGAAAGTATGAAACTTAAGAATGCTGTAAATGATATACATCATTCAATCATATTTTACATATGAAGAAAACCAGAACCTATATTCTTTATATAGTCACTTAGAAAGTGGTACTTTGTGCGTTAATTTTAGAATTGATCTTTCTCACTAAGGAAACATTTGGATATGTTTTTAAAATGTCAACAGACAAAAGAAAATGTCATGTCAGATTTTAATCTTTCTCCCCACTTTATTCCTGACATCCAGAAAAGACCCACAAAAGCAGGCAAGAGATCAAAGGAAGAGATGGCTTTGAGCTACCCCGTTTTTGCTCGAACACAGCTCTGTCACTGCCACAGCATTACCAAACACGTGTAAAAGTGTTGATATGTCACGAATTCTGTCACCATTTGCCCCTAATCTTTATTTCTCTTCACTAAGTAAAATGGATGAACAAATATAAAATATAGAATCATGTAGACAAATACTTATTAATATCTTTATTTAAATAATCCATATGTGTCTGAATATGTTACAAAGGGAGTTAAATCACAACTTTTAAAGAGTTATTGACTAAGAAAGAAAGAAAACAAAACTGGGCAAATCGAATGAAATTTTTTTACCTTTCTTCTAATACATATTGTTTTAAAATTTCTGATCACAAATTAACAAAGGCCTTAATAAAAAACTATATTGTGCAGGTATTATTTTTTTTCTTAATCAAAGTCTTATTATAGCTTGTATTTTCACTCCCAGAAATAAAAATTTGAATGCCAAATAGGATTTACTCTAGCTACTGATAATTAAATTTCACCTTCAACTTGTATACTATCTTTAGTTTTAATATAGTTTTGCGCTAAACATCAGACACAACTTTTTTTGTACTTTTTCCTGAATTTTCTACTAATTATGGAAATTTTGCTCAGATAAATGAAAATAGGTAAATTTAAGACTTTAACTTGAATGTGAAACAAATTCTATACCTATTAAAGAAATCACTTTAAATTTATGATTAGGGTACAATATTTGGCTTCTATGGAATAGTACTAAATAACTTTTAAAATGTTTGGATCCAGGGGTGCCCAGGTGGTTCAGATGGTTATGCATCCAACTTTGGCTCAGGTCATGATCTCACTGTTCATGAGTTCAAGCACCCCGTGGAGCTCTGTGCTGACAGCTCAGAACCTGTAGCCTGCTTCGGATTCTATGTCTCCCTCTCTCTCTGCCCCTTTCCTGCGCACATTCTATTTATCTCGAAAATAAATAAACATTAAAAAACTAAAAAAAAAATGTTTTGATCCAAATGCTTTCTTGATGATAAAAGTAAAAATGTTTATTTTATTTTTAAGAGCACCTTAACTCTGTAGGGTACAGTAGTCTGTCCTCTTTATGTTGTGAATAAAGGTAGAGTAATTTAATTTTAGGATAAGATGAGAGCATTTATAAAAAGGAAATAGGATTAAGTTTCCCCAGAGATTAATATGTCATTTATTTTGAGTGGATAAACATCTCAGTCTCCTTTGTGCATAATTATAAGGTTGTTTTTAATAACCCCATTTAAAATAGATTAGTTTGAAGGTAGACACCTTTCTATGCATTATATATGGAAATAAACACTGCTGCTACTACAGGCAAACCCCAAGGGGGCAAATAAGAGCTGGAAAGAAGAAAAAATAAGAAAGGTAGACTAATACCTAAAAAATGACAATGAATAACAGAGATGTTTAATATTTAAAAACTTTGATAACTATATGTTGCAACAGACCAGATTCTATATGACCTTTGGGCATGCTGAACTGCTCTATCAGCTTTCTTCTCAGGCCACTAGTACTCCCTTGCTTTGAATAGCTTTCGGTCTGCAGATGGTGGCAAAAAATCTTTTCTCAGCTGAATGGACTCTATCCCTTATTTGTAGATAACTATAATAACACATTCAAAAAGAGTTCCGTTCTTCATTTTATTACCTTTGTTGTACCCATACAGACTGGTATCTTCTAACTTTAGCTACAGATGAAGGAGGGAAATGTCAAACAAGAAAAATATTGTGAGTCCCTCAGCAGTTCAAATTGTATCTAACTGAGGTACATATGGTGTGGTAGATTTCTCCAACTGTACAATAGCTCTTAGCCAGAAGCTTATGGTTTGTAAATATATGGTGCACACATTGAACCAAATAATCTGATTTAAAAGTGGGCAAGGGACCAGAGTAGACATTTTACCAAAGAAGGCATACAGATATCCAAAAACACATGAGAACATGCTCAAAATCCCTATTCATCAGGGAAATGCAAACCCAAACCACAACATGGTATCAGAATGGCTAAAATTGAAAACAAAGAAATAAGGGTTAACAAGCATGTGGAGAAAAATGAACCTTTGTGCCCTGTTAGTGGGAATGTAAATTGGCACAGCTACTGTGAAAAACAGTATAGAGGTTCCTCAAAAAATTAAAAATAGAAATACCATATGATCTAATAGTTCCATTACTGGTTATTTACCCAAAGAAAATGAAAATATTAATGTGAAAATATATACACTCCTATATTTATTGCAGCATTACATATAATGGCTAAGATATGGAAGCAACCTAAGTATCTATCCATAGATAAAATGATAGGAAGATGTGGCATACGTGTGTGCACACACATACATACACAAACATAAAATATGGAATATTACACAAAAAGGATGAAATCTTGCCATTTGTGACAACATGGATGGATCTAGACTGGATTATGATCAGTTAAATAAGTCAGACTGAGAAAGACAAATACCAAATGATCTCACTCATGTGAAATCTAAAAAACAAATCAAATGAATAAAGAAGAAACAATAAAATATTTTTTAATTATGACTTATTTAAAATTTTGTAGATCCCAAAGTTTCATTCCTGACCCTTTTACTTGCCTTTCACATTTATTTGAGAAATACTGGTTAATTTTGAAACATTATGATCAATTATACATTGGTGCAGTAAAATGCATTTATCCACCATTTGGGACCAGTGGATCATTTGTCATTACTCAGTTCAATTAGTTCTTCTATGGTGCTTTTCATCTTCCAAGTCAATTATTTGGTTTTCCTTATGATTTATGTCATATGTGAAGGATACATATTTCATATATCACTTATTTGATATATATATGCAATATCTTTGATTGTACCTTACTATATTTTACAATGATTATTAGAATTAAACACAGCCACAAAGTTCAAAACTCTGCCATTACTCTATCTTAATATGGAATACATGTTCTGCTAATATTTCACTAATTTTATGTATCTGTTAACTACTAGTAATGCTTCTGGCAAAGTAGTTTTTGGAAAAATTATAGATGTAAATGTAACTGATCCTTTGAAAAATATTTGATGTTTTTAATTTAAGTGTGATCAAAAACACAACTTACTTTTTTTGTCTTTCACTTGCCATTTTAAGCTCTAAGCGGTGCAGATTTTTTGCTTCCATTGGATAAAAAGTCCTAGAGCATATGTACTCTTTCTGCTTATTCTTAGGTGACAAAAATTCAAAGAGTTATTTGAAATGGAACAATATGGTCTCATTCAGACCTTAGAGCATCCGTTTCAATATATTAATCACCACTTTTCCTTTTATTCCAAAGTGAACTTTCTCTTCTTCTCTTGCATGTAGAGCCTGCTCATTGTAGGCTTTGTCTTTACATTTGGTAAAGAAGTAAATCTCATTTTAATCATCTTTTATATTCTTGGCATAGCTCTTCAAAACCATGGGGAGAAAAATTCAAGGAATAATGAAACTCTTTCCATAATGGTATTGTTCTTATTCCCAAGTTAGGTTTTGACTCTCGGGACCTGGATGTGCTTGAAGCAGATCATTCTCATTGCATTCCATTGTGTTCCATAGAGACTCCTCAGCTGGTATCCCCCCCTGTGATTTTCCAGAGGCTGCTGCTGCTGGATTTCGGTGGTTCATTCCACACAGACTCTCTGCACTGAACTTGTAAAAAATGACCCCAAGCCTGATAATTGCTTCAAACACTTGCATTCAAACACTTTGTTTGGAATTTCATATAAACTGTGTCATGGTCCCACAGTGGAAAATTTCAATTAAATATTAAATTTTATATAATGAAGAAAATGAAAGTTGATTCCCAGTGCCAAATGGCCTACATGGAGATAAAAACTGTTAATAGATTTGTGCATACTTTGCAAATATTTTTAGGTATATAAAAGCTTATCTTTACACACATACAGACACACACATATGTCTGTATGCATTTACATGTGCATTGTCTTGTGTATATAGACACACATATACATCTGTGAATATGTTTACTTTAAATGTTTATTTATTTTGAGAGAGAGAGAGAGAGAGAGTGCCTGTGCAGGTGCATGTGTGCATGGGTGGGGCAGGGAGGGGCAGACAGAGGGGAAGAGTGAGAATCCCAAGCAGGCTCTGCACTGTCAGCGCAGAACCCCATGCAGGGATCAAGCCCTTTAACTGTGAGACCATGACCTGAGCTGAAATTAAGAGTGGGACACTCAACCATGTTTAACCGAATGAGCCGTCCACGTGCCCCACATCTGTGTATATTGTTACTATAAATGCATATATACTATATATGTATATGTGCAGTATACCTATATCCATATGTCAACTTCAGCAACGCGCTTCGTGCACATCTTTCCAAGTCTGCATGTTTACTGGAATGTGCAATGTCTGTTATGATTTTTTTCTTTTCTTTTTTTCAGCACTTAATCAGGGCATAGGCATGTATTTGAAAGAGACCATCTGTTTCTTAGACAAGCCATGAGTGACCTGCTTAACTAGGAAGCACCAGAGTCCAGGTGGACAGACTGTGGCAGTTGTGTTAACAAGCGCTAATGAACGAGGTTGGCTGTAACTGTCCTCTGCATGGAAAGGACACAAAAATTAACACAATATGCATTGAAACATCTTTTCAGTGGCTTTACTGGTCAGAAAGGGTGCTGACAACCATATGCACAATGTTGTACCTTTTTATATTGCTTATTTTGGCATTATTTAGACATATCATTTTGTTAAAATAACAATTTGTTAGATGTGTTAGATAAAATTATATAAAATATATCTTTCTACACACACACAAACACACCACATACACATATAGTGTATTTTTAAGAGCTCTTTTTCTGGCTGTAGTATTTTGGGATAATACACATAAACAGTAAATATAAAATATCATCAGTGATGCCTGAGTTACTCAGCAGGGTAAGCATTTGACTTCGGCTCAGGTTATGATCTCATGGTTCGTGAGTTTGAGCCCCACATGGGGTTCTGTGCTGACAGTTCAGAGCCTACAGCCTGCTTCAGATTCTGTCTCCCTCACTCTCTGCCCCTCCTCTGCTCATCACACTGCCTCTCTCTCAAAAATAAATAAACGTTAAAAAATCATCGCCCTCTAGGGGCACTATGGTGGCTCAGTTAGTTAAGTGTCTGACTTCACCTCAGGTCATGACTTCATGGTTCACGAGTTCAAGCCCAGTGTCGAGCTCTGTGCTGACAGCTCAGAGCCTGGAGCCTGTTTTGGATTCTGCGTCTCCCCCTCTCTCTCCCCTTCCCCTGCTCACTAGCTCGCTCACTCTCTCTCTCTCTCTTTCTCTCTCTCTCTCTCAAAAATAAATAAGCATTAAATTTTTTTTAAAAAAATCATCATCCCCACTATGTAAAACAACGTTGTGAACGGTTTAACATGTTTTCTTCCTGTGTTCCTTTGTCAATTATATCTCTATAAGAAACAAGATAAAATACATGTTATTTACTACTGCTTAAAACAGTAGAATCATTTTGATTTTTAAAAATAGCATTTTTGCCTCTTAGGTGATCTTTTAGGATTAGCATTACAGGAAATAATGTGAACATCTTGGAATTTTTTGAATTATGATTTATTTTCTTATATTTATTATATTAAAATTTGAAAAAATTCACAAGCCTGTGTGTTTTCTTTATTATTTTGTGAACAGTCTGCTCTCTTTTATAACTCTGTCACTGTAGGTACCCTATATTCTATTTTCCATCTGTGTTTTCATCTCAGACTATTGTCTTCATTTCTATTTGTATACTCTGTTTTTCTCTCACACTGTTGTTTCTTATGGAGTTGGCAGTTTTGGGATGTACTATCACCCTGCCAAGAAAGAGAGCTTCCTGGCTGTTAGGCACAATACGTTCCCCTTCCAGGAGACAAAATTCACCTGTATTTCATCCAGGTTTTTAACAGCACATTTAAAGACACACACACACACACTCACACACACACACAGACACACACACACATACACACATTACCAGCCCCATTCCACGTCCAGCCATTTGTCTGTTCCACTTCAGGATGTCCCACAATGTTCTGTATTCCATTACTGCTACCAAAGATAACTTTGCTTCTCCTAAACCCTGAGACATTTCAGTGCTTTCTACTACTGGTACCCCATACCCAGCAAAACTCTCTTTATTTTCATCCTCTACTAGGAACATTTTTTCACTTTCTTGGCTTATATTGATCTAGAATCTCCTCTCAAAAAATTAGTATTTACTCTTTCACATACTATTAGGAGTGATGTCCCTTTTTATATACCATTGTTGTTTATAGTCTGTTGTTTACCTGTTGATCAGTAAACTACATTCTTTCATTGCCTCTCTTTTACATTCTGCCAAGCCACTCCATTTCCTGATTACTTGTAGTCCTTACCTTGACTTCCTTTTTCCTCCCCACCACAATGGGTTATATCATCAATGTGGACAAATCCTTCAATGTAAGAGCTTCTCAGTTTCTTCACTGACTCTCCTGCACCAAACTAAGCATACTTCCTTCACCTCAGTCACTCACTCCCCAAATCACACATTCATTCCAGTTTGTTGCAATGGAACAGCATTAAAATCACTAAAGAAGTATCTAACCCCTAAACCACAGAATCCTATTCCTACACTTGCTTCAACTATTCCCCCAATAGTTTTGAAGTTACTGCCCTCGGAGTTAAAGGTGGAACAAAGCCTCCATCCTGCTATATCTGAATGCATTGTCTCACGTCCTTTCCACTTTAAGAGAGTAACTCATGACCCCTCTTACCCACTCCATGAGCTATTAGATTCTATAATATCTTGTTTTCTTGGAAAATTTTACACTATTATCTTTGCCTCTCTACCTCTCTCCTCTCAACTCCTTCTCTCTTCCTCCTTTTCTCCTTAATATTTGTCCTCTGTCGGTTGAATTCTCTTTATTGCTTTTGCAAAATCTAAAATCTCTTTTGCTAAATGATAAAAGAAAAAGAATCACACACATTCTCTTCACATTTTTTTTTCTAACTTCATTCTTTCTCTTTTTTTAACTCTCTCTACACCCATTTAGTACCCAACTAACTCTAATGGAATTTATTTCCTTATAACTCCCTTCTGTTGGGAGCTGTCTGAACTCACCAGTAGAGTGAAAATTCCTGGTGAGGGTACGGCAAGTTTGCACGGTCTCTTGCCCCCAGACAGCTCCCAAAATCTTCCCTCTTGAAACTTTTCACTTCTGCTTGGGCACCAAACCTCAGAGTGCTTTGCTGATTCGTGTCAAGAGCGGCCTGTCCCCTAGCCCTGTCCCTGAGGCATGATTGCAACTGGTCAGGGAAAAGATGAGTAAACTAGATACACCCTAATGTAACATATAATTTTCCCCTAAGCAATGAACTGACAACTGACTGCCTTCTGGGCCTGAATGCCTTTGTGAAAGTCACTACTGCATCTTTGGGACTGTGAGAGCAGGCATTATGTCTCCTGAGAACTTGTTTTTCTGGGAACTTTGTCTTAGGGTTATAAACAGTGTAATGACCCTTACTCATTAAAAAAATGGTCTTTACTAAGCAATGCTGTTTGCCTCTTAGATAAAGGTCACTTCCTTAAGGCTAGACCTGAGGTTTTGTAAAAAATACCTATGACAACATGAGTGCCTGTAGCTAAGTTTTTTATGACAATCATTACTACTAGAATTGTAACTTCTGCAGAACCCATGCCCTGGAAAATTGTAAGAATTATCTATGAGAAATCATTTACTGCTCTTTCTGGTCCTTGTACCTTTCACCATAAATAAAGCTTGAGAACCATACAGGGCAGAGATGCTTGCCAGAATGGTAGAGACACCTGCCAGGTGGGCAGGGGTGCCTGTCTGGTGATCAGAATGAAACTCAAGGCTCTCTCACTCTCTCTGGCCTACATTGTCATCCTTCAGGGGAACCCTTGACCTGCAGGAGCTGGACTTCAGGACCCCTCAAATAACTCTTGCAAAATTCTTCTATACTCTCCATATAGATAAATTCAAAGGCCATTTTTCAGTCCACAAATTTGTGTCCTTTCAGCAGCAATTAACTTTGTTTACAATTTCCAGTTTTTGAAAACTCTTCCTTTAGATTTCAAGACCCCACACTGTCATCAATATTCTCTTATCTTTTCTGGCAAACTCTTAACACTCTCTCCTTCTACTCAACTATTCAATTTGGACGTTCTCAAGCCCTATACTTCTGTTCTCTTCCCTTCCCTTCTTCAATATCCTTCCTTAAATTATCTGTTCCATTTCACAATATTAATCTGTACTTCACATGTAACCTGTATACTGATGATATGTAAATTTATACTTGTAGCGTAGACATTTCTTCTGAGCTTCAGAACAGTGTATCTAAAACCTTACCTAACATTTGCACTTGAACATCATTTTTTCTTTTATTTAAAAATTTTTAATTTAAATTCTAGTTAGTTAACATATAGTGCAATATTGTTTTTAGGACTAAAATTTAGTGATCATCACTTACATATAACATATTGTAAAACACAACAAGTGCCCTCCTTAATACTTACCACCGATTTAGCCCAATCTCTGCCCACCTCCCCCTCATCAACACTTGGTTTGTTTTCTAGAGTCCCTTATGGTTTTCTCTCTCTCTCTTTCTCTCTGTTTCTCTCCCATATGTTCATCTGTTTTGTATCGTAAACTCCACATATGAATGAAATATTATAGTATGTGTCTTGCACTTGAATATCTTAAAGATAGCTTTAAGACATAATCCATTATGTCCTGTAATGTATTAAAGGTTTTCCCCTGTAAAATAAGATTTATTCCAGTGTTTTCTTCTATTCTATCAGTAAATGGTAACATTTATCCATTTATGCAAGTCATTAATATAAGACTCAAACCAGACATTTTTCCCTTTTTTTAAAAAAAATAGTTTATTGTCAGATTGGTTTCCATACAACACCCAGTGCTCTTCCCCACAAGTACCCTCCTCCATCACCACCACCTCTTTTCCACCCTCCCCTTCCCCTTCAACCTTCAGTTTGTTTTCGGTATTCAATAGTCTCTCAAGTTTTGCATCCCTCTCTCTCCCCAACTCTCTTTCCCCCCTTCCCCTCCCCCTGGTCCTCCATTTTTCCCTTTTTTAAACCCACATCTAACCCATCATAAATCCAATTAATTTGGCAACAAAAGTATGTCTTTTTTTTTCTATTTCTTTCCAGCTATATTGCTAACATGCTCATACAAGCTCTTGAAATGACTTTCTGACTGGTCTCCCTGCTTCCACTGTAGACCATCATCCATCCACCATGCTGCCGTCTTTTCTTTTGTGCAGTGATCATTTTCTAAAATAAATCTCAGCATGTCTTTCCTATACTTAAATGGTGTCATTTTGCTCATGGAATAATAATTAAAGTTATAACTATGTTCTTTAATATCAGGCAAGATCTAGCCTTAACTACTACTTCCTGGTTATCAGACTTAATGCCTTCTTTTTTCTACCCTCAGTTATCTGCATTCATCTCACTGGCCCTCTTTTAGTTTTTTAAACATGGCATGCAAATTTTGTGAGGTGAACGTGATAACCACTATACTACAGAAACTGGTGTTTCTGCCTGGTTACATCATGCAAATTTTGTAATGGTGTCTTTATGCGTGTTGTTTCTCTTAAACTTTACCTTCTTAGTTAATTCCTACTCTTACTTTAGATGCATTCCTAGCTCAATTGTTGCTTTCTCAGGGAACTGATTTTTGCTATTATATACCTACACTTCTAATACCATCTACAGATTAAAGTTTTAATTTAATATTAATCTTATGACGGTTTGATCATTGTTATTCTTCTTATGTAAACCATGAAAGCAGGAGCCCTCTGTCTGTTTATGTTTAGTTTTGTAGTCAGATGGCCACCAATCAAAGTTGAATCTTGGATATGTTATAGGCACCTAAAAAATAATTTTGTGAAAATACAGATGGCTTTTACTTTTAGTAGCCATATTTCTTTTATGAGGATGCCAGGCTGTTTTTATTTTTTTAAATGATTTCAATGAGTGATATTCTAGAAGGTCAGTAGACCTCTCCCTTTGCTTTTAGTTTGTATTTCCAATATACTCTAAATTTGAGTGTTTTCTCTTGCCCCTGTCTAGAATGAGGAAGATATATGTATATGCAAATACAGTATTTATCTGCAATTCATATGTTCTGTATTCATCATCTTGGTTATTTTGGAATTCCTGATTCAGTTCCACTGCCTGGAAGCAGTCTTAGTAGACAAGTTTCCAGGTCCAGAAGAGATTCATCAGTACATCCTGATAGACAAGGCTGTACCACACTACTCTTTTTTTTCCCCTGAAAATTTGCTCAAGTAAAAAATACAGCATTGTTCAGAATGATACAAGGGGCTTCCTGACATTGGTCCTTATGAGAGAAATTTACTTTTGTGAATCTCATTTTAAGTTATTTATTTTTTAATATTTATTTATTCATTTTTGAGAGAGAGAAAGATAGAGAGAGAGGCAAGCAGAGAGAGAGGGAGACAAAGAATCCCAAAGAGTCATTACAGAGCCCTATGTGGGGCTTGAACTAACCTGAGCTGAGATCAAGTGTCGGAAGCTAAACTGACTGAGCTACCTAGGCACCTCTGTGAATCGCATTCTAAAATGAAAGGTCACTTCCAGTTTCGTTCCTAATTTTATTAGACATTTCAGTATTTGAACCATCAAAAGAGGAAAAATGGAAGAAGGACACAGTTCTTTGCCTTCCTCACAGTGTACTACAGTAAAGGCAACATGTACTATAAACAAATCCTTATTTTATTAATGTAAAATGAGTGCTCACAGAGCAAGGAGCAAAAGGCAAATAAACCTCATACAAAACTGAACAAAGTGAAGAATGATTTTAAAAGGAAAACAAGCAAAATTGCTAAACATATGAAAAGTCATTTAAAGATCTGCAAATGGGAGCAAGTGACACCACTTAAATTTGCCCCCTTTGTAGCAATTAAATGTTTAGACCACAGAGGATTGCATCCTCTTTCCCTTGGCTTTGCTCTCCATTCCTGTTTTTGTTTTTTTAGAGTTTTTTTTAAAGTTTTTTTTTTTTTCTTTTTACCTTTCATAAGCCCATCAGGTAATCCTGGGAAATAGGTACCATCATATCTTTTTTTTTTTTTTTTGTAAGAGTGATATTTTGATTAAGGATAATGAATTTCCAGAACCTTATGAAATATAAAATGCAAAATATCTGGAGACACAAACATAAAACGTTTTATCTTCCAGACCATTCAGTAAAATACAAATACATTTATACAGTGATGTTCACTGTATCATTTTTAAAAGTCACAATTCCAATATAAATCAAAAGGAGCACTTTCTGGGGAAGTACACAGGAAAATTTTAATATTGTTACCTTTGGACAGTATCATTTGGCAGGCTGAGAGAGAGGACTGTACTCTTCACTTTCCACACTTTTATACTATTTAAATGTGTGTTGGGGCATCTGGGTGGCTCAGTTGGTTAAGCATCTGACTTCAGCTCAGGTCATGATCTCACAGTCCCTGGGTTCGAGCCCCGTGTCAGACTCTGTGCTGCCAGCTCAGAGCCCGGAGCCTGGAGCCTGCTGTGTATCCCTCTCTCTCTCTGCCCTTCTCCCATTCATGCTTTGTCTCTCTCTGTCTCTTAAAAATAAATAAAAGTTTAAAAAAATTTTAAATGTGTGTGTGTGTGTGTGTGTGTGTCTGTGTCATCATAAACTTAAAAATGTTAGAATGAAAACTGTACAAACAAAATAGGTTTAAAAAAAAGAGAGAGAAAGAAAAAGGAAGTGGCAGTCCTTGTGCTGTGTTTTCTCCTTCTGTTTGTTGGCTTTGGATTATTGGCATGCTGGTTATTTATGAGTGTGGTGGTCAGGGGGCCTGGGGAGAGCAGAGCGTTAGAAACACAAGGGAGCATCAGTCACCGTTTGTAATTTTAAATTATATTAAAGATAGAAAATATACTGCTCAAGTTTTTAATCAATTGGTTCTCCATTTCAGTTGGCTTTATTATAAGCTTTTGACTTTTTTTTTTTACAGCTATTTTAGTAAATATATAGAGGCTCGGTAATAAGTAAAGCTAATGAGATAGCATTTAAACTGAGGTTGATACATGAATTAAATATCCTAACATAACAGTGTTGAGACTGAGGGCAGCTTAGACAAGCTCTCATAGGCTCCCTTGGACTTGGTACAGGTAGGTGTATGTTTAGGACCAGAAGGAATAGCATGTTCTGTGTCACTCCTCGCACTGTAATTAGCCTTGGGGAGGACACATATTTGTATCTTGGTTTCTTAATTTGTAAAATAAAACAATAAGGGTAGTCCTATTAACTTCAATGAGATGAAATTTAAAAAAAAATGTTATGTATTCCACAAGGGCAGTGCGATTATTAGCAGTGCAACCAATTTATGGTCAGAAAGAGTAGCACTCGAAGGAGAGACTACCTCCAGTTGTCCCAATGCTGCCTCCTACAGGCCATTCTGTATTCAATGATTTCATGATATCTATCTATCATATTATTATTATTGTTGTTGTTGTTGTTGTTGTTGTTATTATTATTATTTAGAGAGATGGAGGGTATGTGCAGTGGGGGAAGAGCAGAAGGAGAAGGAGAGAATCTGTAGCAGGCTCCACTCACAGCATGGAGCTCCATGTCATGACTGTAGGATCATGACCTGAACTAAAATCATGAGACGGGTGTTTAACCAATTGAGCCACTCAGGTGCTCTGATATATATGTTTTTAAATGAGTCACTTCATATTACTTTTATGCTTGCACATCTCCAATCATTTTCACATTAGAATGAAATATAAACTCTATCATAAGTTAGATGAATAGAAACAAGCCCCCCTGCCTAATTCCTTAATCCCATGCCGTATTCTTCCATTGCTCGCGCTGCTCAAGGCCGCTTAATGTGCTTTAAGTAACCAGTCTCCTGCTCCTTGTTCTTCCTCTCCACACTTCCTAGAATATTTTTAACCTAGATATTTGCATTGCTCTTCCTCTCACATTATTTATCTCCACTTAGATACTATCTCTTCCATAACCACACTATTGAAATAGTTCTGCCCATCAGTCTTTATCTCTTTACCCTGAAATAATGTTACATATTAAAGTGTTAATTGTTAATTGTCTGAATTATTCTATTAGAGCAGAGACACTGCTTTTACTAATTTATCCCTAGAGATTAAAACAGGCAAATAATAGATTCATAATACATATTTGCTGAAGGAATAGATCCATGAGTACTTGGATGAATAAATATTATGTGATAATAAAAACTACTTAGCTGTCCTGTTTCCATATAATGTGTAGATTTTTATTTTTTCTCTTTATACCTAATTTATAAAGATAGAGCTTAATCTCATTTGGATAATCCATAATAAATATCCCTAAAATTGGCAATTTTGATTCAGAGTTTCATTGAATTAACAAAATGCAAAACTACTTTTGTCATATGATCTGCTATCAGGACAATTTGACACTTATTTGCCATATCCAAAAAGTAATGCTTTTTAAAAATATTAACATGGTCAATTAATAACTCCGTTTCCCACTGGTATTTTTTGCTGCAGCACAGTGAGATGTGATGACATATATATAAGCTTCCCACACAGACATAAGCATGCAGGTGCACACTCTATCTCCTGCATTTCCTAATGCCACCATCTGTCCTGTTGTGTTAAGATAGCAGATAGAGAGTGTAACAGTTCACCAGGCCATTGAAGGATGGCTCTCGTTTTCACTTAACAGTTTTATGTAGGAACCACAGTGTTGGCATCTGGACCATGCATCTTCAATTGAGCTCAAGTGCTGCTTTATGAGCTTGGTAGAAATAAATTTGAACTTGGTGCTTTCTTGTTTGTCTATTCAGTTTTAGTTTTAAATTTTACACACACATGCATAAGTGCCACTCTCTATGCTATATACACGGCTATAGCTTCTTATCTCTATTTATTTACATAAGAGAAGTTTGCAGGCCCCTGGGTGGCTCAGTGCCTAGGTGGCTCATGGCTAGTGAATTCAAGCTCTGCATCTTACTCTCTCCCTTCAGCATAGATCCTGTTCAGATTGTCTGTCTCCCTCTCACTCTACTCCTCCCCTGCTCAATCTCTCTTTCTCTCTCCCAAAAAAAGAAAAGACATTAAAAAAATAGAGGACTGAATAATAAAATCACCAATCATTGGGAAATTAACAAATATTAATGAAGATAAATGAAATATATTCAATCACACAGCCATTTGCTTTCTCTTCATCTTTTTTTTTCTTTTTTAAAGCAGGTTAACTGCTTATAGATCGTATTTCATTTTATCATGAGAACAACCATATGAAGGAGATAGGGTTGTCCTTCTTTTATAGTTGAGGTAAGTGAGCCTGACAGAGTTAAAATGACTTTGCCAAACTCACATAGCTGAAAGATAATAGTCAGGCTATGAATTCATGATTAACCCAAAGCCCGTAGATTATTCATTACTACCACAGTGTAATCTTGGAAAAACCACTTATCCTCTCTGAGTTTTACACCTATAAAATGGAATATTTACATTATTCTTATCCATTTTTGGATAAGGTTGGGGTACTGGAAGGTTTTTGTCTAACATGAACTTCTTTCCTTAACTCCTGACAACGCAATGCAAGATTAGGCCCTAATCATGTGTGCTACACTTATTGACTTTCTTTTTTATGTGTTTGGGGACATCAAAAATAACAATTCCAATACTTTTCATTTAGAAAGTAAGAGATTTGTTACTTTTGACTAAACGGATTCTCATGCAGTTAAAATCATGTAACACATATCCACTAAGGGAGAACACCACTTTACAAGGTCTCAGACGACTATATAAGGCTCTCACTATTCAGAATCTCTTCATCTATTTTGCACAGTCCTTGATTATCTGACTTTTTCCATTTAGGAGGATAGAACCAGGAACAAGGGCTTTGAAAATGAGATAAGAGCAGATACATACTCCCTAATCTGAGTGACTTCTTGAGTTTTTGTTTCTGCCACTTATTGAAGAACTGGAGAGCAGCCAGACAAAATGACCAGTTCCTCATTTTTCAGGTAAAAATGTCCTATGATTGATGCTCCAATTGCCAGTTAAAAGGAAGTAGCAAAAAAAAAAAAAGTAATCTATTGCCTGTATTTCAAACATCAGTGTATAGTTTCTATTGATTGACAACTCAGGCTTGGGGTGTTTAGATTAAGACTTCAATTCAAAGGCTGAAACGTTAGGACAAAACCTCCCATATTCACCTAGAATAGGAAGGTAAACCAATATATCAAGACAAACTTGAGTGTTAATATAGGAAATGGTAAAGATGGTAAATTGGAGAGCATATATTATGTCTAAAGATAGCAGCCACAAATAATGTGCAGCTGATTGTTGCTAGAAAGAATGTAGGTCCAGATTTGCCAGATCTAAATTTTGGAGAGAAGGGGAGAATTTGGACATTAATCCAAATATTATTCTTAGTTATTTTACAAAGTCTAAGCACAAATTAAAATATTATTATAATACCATAGAAGAAAAAAAGGAAAGAAATAAAAACAGCAAATTCAGTCTTCTTGCCACTACCTTGAAAATGCTGGAATAGAGAATGGTATCATATTTTTCCTAATCTTTGCTAAGATGTTTTCTCAGTGTTTATTTGGATTAATAGCTGTAGCCATTTATCAGAGACCAACATACTATTTTAAAGTGGGACAGCATACCAGGGATTTAGAATGATGCGCATAATTTTAGAGTTTGGATATGTATGTGGTACCTGAACCATCACAATATATCTTGAGGACTTATACTTTAATATATAAGGATACATTAATATGCAACTAAATGAGATGATAATGCTTGTGAGTCAGCTACTACATTGTCTGATTATAGGAGATGTTTAAATAGAAGCTATGATAGTATTTTTAGTAGTTATTTTATAAAATACAGATTTGTTAAAATTTGTTAACTTTTATAAACTGTGTTAATAATGATTAACTAACAAATTCATAGTATTTGGCATTTGAAAATGTAATCCTAACTGTGAGATAAGGAAAATAGTTATTATTTTGGGTTTCACTTTACCAGATGAAGAATATAATACTTGAAGTGTATGGAGGAGAGAGGGAGACAAAGAGAGGAAGAGAGTTAAAATGATGGAAGAGAGCAGAAGGGAGGGAAAAGGGGAAAAGAAAAGAGAGGGAGGAGGGTTTGGATTTGAAAGCTTATTATCTGACTCCAGACCCCAGGCCTTACTGAAAAATTTTGGTGTTAACTCCAAATGTAAAAACTTAGATATTATCAGTGAAAATCAACACTCCTTGGGTCTGTCAGAGAACTAAAATTATAGTGCAAATCACCATCCTGACTCTAGAGAGGTCGTTGAAATCAAGGGTCACATATGAGATCTGCTTACTTGTAACAGACATCACTAGAGTCAAAAACTGGTCTCAATACTTACATGGCAATTTTGACAAGTCTATAGAGCCTAAATATCTACTAGAATGGAAGTGAGAAACTTCTGGTGCCCTCAAGTTTAGAAGTATTTGCAGAAATGTCTTTTATCTCTATAAGTTCCAAAAAGTTATGATGAAAATCCAAAAAAGATTTCGTGGTTCTATCCAGAGGAGAAGAGAAATAGTGAAATATGTCCATGCATCCTACATAAAAATGCCCATTTCTCCATGAATAAAATGACCTTAACAGAAAAAGGGCATTTATCTTCATTCTTGCCCCCTTTAGCCTTCCTGTCTCACATTAAGTATATCTCCAAAAAACTATTGCTAATATCATCCTTATTGTTAACAAACTGAATGGCTTCCTCTAAGGCCAAGAATAGGCCAAGGTTGTCCTCTCATACTGTTCCTACTCAACATTGTTCTGGAAGTCCTAACTAAGACAATGAGATAAGAAAATAAAACAAAATTCATGTTTGGAAAAGAATAAGTGAAACTGGATATGTTGCAAATGATCTGCTATCCAATTTGTAAATCTCAAAGAATTAAAAAAATATAAAATCATTCGACTAATAAGCTACATAATAAAGTTACATGACCCCATGTTAATGTTAAACAAAATGAAACAAAAATGTATTGCACACCTAAATGCCAACAATGAGCAGTTGGAACTTTAAAAAAACAGTACCATTTATAATACCACAAATTATGAAGCATGTAGGTATAAATCTAAAATAGGTGGAGGGTTATATAGAGTAAACTACAAAACTCAAGAAACAAAGGATTTGAAAAATAGAGAGTTCATGCTCATGGATAATAAGACTTACTATTGTGATGTCAGTTCTTCCTCATTTCTTTTTTTATATCAATTACAATTCTAAAGTACAATCCAATTCTTTGTAGATATTTGCAAACAGATTTGGAACTATATATGATCATTATAAATCTTAGAATAGGCAACATAATACTGAAAAAGAACATAGTTGAAGGACTCATACCATCTAACTTTAAGACTTACTATCAAGCTTCAGTAATCAATTCAGCATAGTGTTTGTGAAAATAATAGATTATGGAGAGGATGAGAGTCTAGCAATAGAAATATATAAATGTAATAAGCAGCTGATCTTTGGCAGAGGAACAAGGCAATCCAGTAGATAAAGGATCATCTTTCCAACAAATTGTGCTGGGGCAATTGGACAACCAAATGTAAACAAATATCTTAGACAAAGACATTATACTTTGTATGTAAGTTAAATCAAAAAGCATAGACCTAAATGTAAAGTAGAAATTTAAAATTCTAAAAAAATACTTAAGAGAAATCCTATATGACATGGAGTTTTGTTATAAGTTTTTAGATGCAATATCACAAGCACAATTAAAAAAAAGATAAATAAATTGGTAAGTGTTATAGACTTCTGCTCTGTGAATGTATCTGTCCAGAAGATGAAAAAAAATCCATAGATTTGGAAATAAGAACATATTTGTAAAACACATATCTAATAAAGAACTGTTACCCAAAATATTTTTTTAAATCCCTTAAAATTTGACAATTAGAAAACAATCAACCCAATTAAAAAATGGGCAAAGAGTCTGAACAGACTCCTCACCAAGGAAGATACACAGATGGCAAAGGAGTATGTGAAACAATGTGCTACATCATTTATTATTAGGAAATTGCAAATTAAAACAGTGAAGAGATACCACTACACACCTATTAGCATGTCTAAAATCCAAAAACTGACAATATCGATTTGCTAGTGAAAATACAGAGTATCAGAAGCCCTCATTTGTTGCTGGAATGAATGCAAATGGACATCTGCATGGGAAGAGTTTAGACAGTTTCTCACAAAGCTAAACATAATTTATCATATGATCCAGCAATCAGAGTTGGGACATCAATATGAACTCATGTTTAGCTGAATATGGAAGCAGATAGTTACATATAGAAATATTTGAAAATATGCATATGTGCACAGATTGGTATGCACACATGTAATTCCTTGTTCTGTTAGCTGGGAGGACCTAGAAACAACAAAATGCTAGGAGCAACACATGTTGTAACCACTTAGATCTTGGTTTCTAATACCACTCTCCAAAAACAGGGAGGACTCCTTGAAGAAATTGCTGATTCTACAATTTTTTTCCAAGATCTGAAATCATCTTTCAGTGATGGAAATTAAAGGAAAGTGGAAACAAATAAGCAAAAAGCTAAAAAATACTAAAATGATGGGAAGCAGGAGTCAAAATCCAAAGCTGCAACAAATTGGTCAACAAAATGAATGAAGTAGTCTTGGGTTATTAACCAAATTTTAAAATAAATATATAGGAGTCCATACTAAATAAATAAATGAATAAATAAATAAGCATGAGATAAAAGAACATTCTGTGCAAAAGAATTCCAAATAATTTATATAGATAATTAAATGGAGGACAAATCTTTACTCTTTAAATGTAGGCTATGCGTAGTGACTTTCGTCTGAAATGTACATCATGGAAGGGGAATGGAGTGAAATACAGTGGAGAAATGTGATAGACGAACACTACATTAGCCAGGTGATCAAGGTTAAAATCACAGTGATAAATCATATTGGTATACTTTACCCTTGGTATAATCTTTGACCTTTCTCCTTCCCAAAAATATCCTTAGTATAAACATTAAAAGAACATCAGACTAAACCCAATGTCCCAGTGGGATATTCAACAAAATATCTGACTAGTGCTCCTCAAAACTTTCAAGTTCACCAAAACAAGGGGGAGAGGTTGAGAAAATGTTACAGTTAATAGGAGCCTAAGGAGACATGATGATTAAGCATAATGTGATATCTTAGACAGGAAAAGAGGACATTAGCTGAACATTGAGAAAACCTGGATAAACTATAGACTTCAATTAATAATACTTCATCATTATTGATTCATTAATTGTGACATTTTACAAAACTAATACTTTTAAAAACCATCTAGGTGATTCATCCCAGGCTCAATCATCCCAGGCTCCTCTGGACAAGATCCTGGAAAAGTTTATTAAGAGTATTCCAAAATTAAGAAAATATAAAATGATTCTTACCACTTGGGACCACTGCCCTAGATAAACCTTAGCATATAGGAATAATGTGAATGCAAAGAACATTTTATTGAAGCTTAGTTAATCACAAACAAAAAGATTGAACTCAAATACCCATCAATAGGGAGATGAATAGATAAATAGCAGTACATTCATATAATGGATTATTTAAATTTCTTAAAATGAATGAACAGGTAGACATAAAGGTATACATCTCAAAAACAGATTCACAATAAGAAAAGGACTATATTTTCAAGAAACATTATAACAGGAAACACAAAAAACAATACTAAATCTTCCCTATAGATACATATATAGATAAAATATGCAAAATATATTCAAATGGCAAACACCATACAGGCATATCTTGGAGATATTGGAGGTTCAGCTCCAAATCACTGCAATAAAGCAAATATTGCAATAAATCAAATCAAATCAATTTTTTTGTTTCCCAGTGCATATGAAAGTTATCTTTACACTATACTGTAGTTTATAAAGTGTGCAATAGCATTGTGTCTAAAAAAAAACAACAATGACATACCTTAATTTAAAAAGTAATGTATTGGGGCACCTGGGTGGCTCAGTTGGTTAAGCGTCCAACTTCGGCTCAGGTCATGATCTCACAGTTTCTGAGTTTGAGCCCCACAACGGGCTTTATTCTGACAGCTCAGAGCCTGGAGCCTGCTTCAGATTCTGTTTGTGTCTCTCTCTCTATCCCTCCCCTACTCATGCTGTCTCTCTCTCTCTCACTCTCAAAAATAAGTAAACAGTTAAAAAAATTAAGTAAAGTATTACTAAGAAATGCTAACCATCATCTGTACTTTAAGAAAGTCATACTCTGGGGGCCTGAGGGCTCAGACAGTTAAGCATCGGACTCTGGATTTCAGCTGAGGTCATGATCTCATAGTCCATGAGATCAAGCCCCATAGTTAACCTGCTTGGTATTCTCTCTCTCTCTGTCCCCTCCCCCTGCTCTCTCTCTCTCTCAAAATAAAGAAATAAATTTTAAAAAGAAAAGAAAAACATCACAGTCGTCTTGCTGATGGAGGGTCTTTCCCTTGAAGTTGATAGCTACTGACTAATGAGGATAGTGGTTGCTGTCTTATGTGGGTATGATTCATGACTCCCGAACAATCACAGTAGAAACATCAAAGATCACTAATCACAGAAAACCATAACAAATGTAATAATAATAAGTTTGAAATATTGTGATAATTACCAATATATGACACAGAGACATAGAGTGAATGAATGCTGTTGGAAAATTGCACTGATAGACTTGCTTGACTCAGGGTTGCCACAAACTTTCAATCTGTAAAAAAAAAACAAAACAACAAACAAAAAACAATATCTGCAAAGTGCAATAAAGTGAATCACAATACAAAGAGGCATGCCTGTTTTTCAGAGAGTAGATACAACCACTGGAGTGCACTAAGAAGAATGAGGTGGATGAATGGATGATAGAAGACATGGAGTATTAAATTTATTAATATCTTATTTTAAAAATAATCTGAAGTAAGTATGTCAAATCATTGGCAATTTATGAAGATATACAACAATTTTGAGTTTATGTAGTTTATATAAAACTATAATTTTACATCTAACATCTATATTTGGACAATTTTATTAGATTTTATATTTAGTAAATGAGATAATGTTAAATTTTCTGTATGAACAATAGCCACAAATAAACCATATGTTCTGTGATATGGATAATTTTCATCTTTTGTTAATAGGAACGCTTTTCATATCACTTTAATACTTTGTTGCCCAACTATAACAACCACTAAGTAAATAAATAGCTAATTAATCATGTTTAGTCTATAAAATAGTTGTTAGTGTTAATACTAGAAAACAAGCACTATAAAGGCAATATACTATACATGAATTCAATAAAGATGCAGAATACAAAATCAACATAGAGAAATCTGTTGCATTTCTATACACCAATTATGAAGCAGCAGAAAGAGAGTCAAGGAATCAATCCCAGTTAAAATTGCACCCAACAACCAGAGATACCTAGGAATATACCTAACCACAGAGGTAAAAATATGTACTCTGAAAACTATAAATTGACAAAAGAAATAGAAGACAACACAAACAAAGGGAAAAACATTACATACTCATAGATTAGAAGAACAAATATTATTAAAATATTAAAATATCTATACTACCCAAAGCATTCTACATATTTAATGCAATCCCTATCATAATACCAGTGGCATTCTCAAAGAATTAGAACAAGAAATCCTAAAATTTGTAGGGCACCACAAAAGACCACATATAGCCAAAGTGATCTTAGAGAAGAAGTTGGAGGCATCACAATTCCATAGTTCAAGATTTATTACAAAGCTGTAGTTGTCATGACAGTGTGGTACTGGCACAAAAACAAATACACACATCAATGGAACAGAAGAAAAAATCCAGACATGGACCCACAACTATATGGTCAACTAATCTTTGACACAGCAGAAAAGAATATCCAATGGAAAAAAGCCTCTTCATCAAATGTTATTGGGAAAACTGGGCAGGAACATCCAGAAAAATGAAAGTGGATCACTTTCTTACACCATACACAAAAATAAATTCAAAATGGATAAAGGATGTAAATGTGAACCAGGAAACCATCAAAATCTTAGGAGAGGATACAGGCAGAAACTTTATTTACATTTGTCAAACCAACTTCTTACTAGATATGTCTATTGAGCAAAAGGAAACAAAAGCAAAAATAAGCTACTGGGACTACATCAAAATAAAAAGTTTCTGCACGGTGAAGGAAACAATTAACAAAACTAAACAGCAACCTAGGGATGAGAGAAGGTATTTGTAAATGGCACATCTGGTAAAGGGTTACCATTCAAAATCTACAAAGAACTTGTCGAACTCAACAACCAAAAAACAAACCAGTTTAGGGGCACTTGGGTGGTTCAGTCGGTTAAGGTCCAACTTTGGCTCAGGTCATGATCTCACAGTTTGTGTGTTTGAGCCCATGTTGGACTCTGTGCTGACAGCTAGCTTAGAGCCTGGAGCCTGCCTTCAGATTCTGTGTTTTCCTCTCTCTCTGACCCTCCCCTGCTCACACTCTCTCTCTCTCTCTCTCAAAAATAAAAATAAAATATTAAAAAAAATTAAAAAGAGCAGAACACATGAATAGACATTCTTCCAAAGAAGAAACTAGGTGGCTAACAGACACATATAAAGATGCTCAACATCACTCAGCATCAGAGAAATAGAAAATCAAAACTATAATGAGATAATCACCTTACACCAGTCAGACTGGCTAAAATTAACAACATAGGAAACAACTGGTGTTGGTAAGATTGCAGAAAAAGGGGAACCCTCTTGCATTGTTGATAGGAATGGCAACTGGGGCAGCCACTCTGGAATACGGTATGGAGGTTCCTCAGAAAGTTAAAAATAGAGCTGCTTTATGGCCCAGCAATTGCACTACTAAGTATTGACCCAAAGGATACAAAAATACTGACTTGAAGGGGTACATTCACCCTGATGTTTATAGAAGCATTATCAACAATAGCCAAATTATGGAAAAAACCCAAATGTCTATTGACTGATGAATGAATAAAGAAGATATGCTATATATATATATATATATATCCATATCTATATATATATCTATCTATATCTATCTATATCTATGTATATATACATACATACACACACACACACACACACACACACACACACACAATGGAATATTACTCAACCATAAAATAGAAGGAAACCTTGCCATTTGTAACAACGTGAATGGAACTGGAGCATATTATGCTAAGTGAAATAAGTCTGTCAGAAAAAGACAAATCCCATATGCTTTCACTCATAGGTGGAATTTAAGAAACAAAACAGAAAACATAGTGGGGAAAAAGAGAGAGGCAAACCAAGACACAGAGTCTTAAATAAGGAGAAATTCAGGGTTGCAGGGTGGGGGGATGGGTTAACTAAGTAAATAAGAATAAAGAGGGCAGTTATGATGAGCACTGGGGGTTGTATGTAAGTGATGATTCACTAAATTCTATGTATCTATACTAATATTACACTGTATGTTAAGTAACTGGAATTTAAATAAAAACTGGAGAAAGAAAAAATAAATAAAATTAAAAATAAAAGAGCATCTACCAAAAAACAAAATAAGTAAATAAAGTAAATAAAAGGTCTACCTATAAATCAATAAGCACTTAAAATCTTGCTGGCTACACAAGTAATTGCATGTTAAAAACAACAACAAAGGAATGTAAAAAAATTCTTTCCCTCTACCAAGGGTTACCAGAAGGACTTATTCTTGTGATTTTAGTATTTTGGACACAGTATTATGTATCTGTCTTTCCTGCTTCACTTTGAGGTCCTTAAAGGTCAACCTTGGTGTCTTCATTTTCGTGATGCTAGCATATAGACCCCTATCTAACACATACCAGTGGCTCAGTATATGTACGAAGTGAATTCATGTCAGCTGCAGTAACAAAGAAAAAAAAGACTTAAAAAGGGGACAACAGGCAACAAAAGGAATTTATATTCTAATTCTAGCATTTGCTCATAAATGACCAAATTCTGGAAACTTGAAATAGCAAAAACAAATCGAGAAACAAAAACCCACAATTATAAAAAAATAACTGTTTCATTGGCTTTTTAGGGATTGCTTTACACACATCCTCATAGGATCACAACTAAACATTAAAAAGCCTTCTGCTATTTTAAAAATCCAGATTATGATTGTACTTAAAAAATATATTCAGGTTAAGTTTAACTTTTCAATATGTAGTCCACAGAGCTTGTGACATGGTACTACATTCAATGAGTATACATGTTTGAGTGGTATTGCAGGGAGAAATGTTAATAAAAGATAATCTCTTGTTAAAAGAATAATGGAGGCTAAGAACTTCCATTCTATAAATGGAAAAACAAGTGACATTCTTGGGATTAAATATCTGTTTCTAATTAAAAGTATCACCTATCAGAGTAAATTTTCTCAGTGTACAGAGATGCACACTTCGTGGTATATTCAGAAAGTTGGCACACAGAATATGTAGTCACAGACACTTTATTCAAGGAGATGCATGGGGCTGTTGGATACGGAAACTGAATGTCTACAGAGTGTGCTATTAAGACTACAATTTGATGTTCTTTTACTGCAGGTATTACAGCACTAACTACCACTTACTCTTTAATGTTCCTTTGCTTTCTCTTGTCCACTAGGTAATGCGTTTTAGAAGAGATAGTCTTTTATCTATCATCTGCCTCCAAAATACTTAGTTAACACTATCTGCAGTGCAGGTGTTTAACATTCGAAACCATTTCTAGCCAATAGTAGTTTTAAAAAAAGAATGGCATTTGACAAGCTTAAAAATTATCTTTTCAGAATGATTCCCTGAAGGCATATCTTTGTGTAATATGAAAGAAAAATCTAAAAATATTTTTGATTACTTGGCATATTTTGTCCAAAAGTAGATTTATATTAGAGCGAATCCTTATTTTTCTTCAAAAAAAGCCTAACCAATGTCTATATGCATTTTGGCTGATTCCAATATTGTAAATTGTGGAGTAAATTTCAGAGCAGATCATGAAGAATGATAGCAACATTTAAATGAAAGATTGCTGATGCATCTTTTTATTTTTTTACCACCATGGGAAACAAGATGCGTTTTTTTCCTAAAAGACATTAGACTGATTATGAATGGTTTAGATATGAAGTGTTTCTTCCTGATATAAGATACTTTCCTTATTTCTTTTTCTTTCAGTCTATGTGTATTTGATCTCATTAGTAAGGCTTTACTAACAGGCCATATAATGTTTAACTTGAATTGTTTCCTACTAGTTAGAGATATTCATATTTTTTATATAGATGCCAACACCAGGTGTGTATATGTGTGTGTGTGTGTGTGTGTGTGTGTGTGTGTGTGTGTGTGTGTTTCCTATATGGGCAACTACTGTTCTTTATCATTCCATTTCTTCCAAAGAGAGAATGATAGAGATGACCTTGATTATACCTTGTTCTTTAGTATTTTGTGATATAGTTTGCCAAGTTGACTTGCTACATAGGAAATTTAGATCTGCTAGGAAATATTACCTCTTTTTAATCCAAATTACATAGCAATGAGGGAGCAGGGTTTTGTTTTGATGTAGCAGGTTTTTCTTTTAAAAATCCATGGTATTATAGAGATAATGACTCACCGTGACCTTACTCACCTTACTCCATGAGTAGGACGTAAGACAATTCCAGTTTAGGCTGTCACAAAATGAAAAGATTTGGGAACTTTATTTATTTATTTTTATTTTCTTTTTAATTTTTTAATGTTTTATTTATTTTTGATACAGAGAGAGACAGAGCATGAGAGGGGGAGGGGCAGAGAGAGAAGGAGACACAGAACTGTAAGCAGGCTCCAGGCTCTGAGCTAGGTGTCAGCACAGAGCCTGACACAGGGCTCGAACCCACGAACATGAGATCTGACCTGAGCCGAACTCGGAGGCTTAACTGACTGAGCCACCCAGGCACCCCAGGAACTTTAATACCTAGTCTTTTTTGGTTAGGTTCCATATCACACCTGTTTTCTGTTAAATTTTATTCTATACATTATAGAATTATAATCAGTTTTACAGACACATACATATATAAATATGACTATGGTTGGAGTATTTCTTCAGAACTACTATTTAAAGAAGTCACGATGCTATGTGTGTTCAAATCAGAAAACTACTTAAGGATATGTTCCTGCTAGGCAGAGAAATCAAATATAAAAATAATTATCTAGGTGATAATCATATTTATTTGTAAAATTTTCCTTTTGGATTTTGTTATTAATACAAATATAGGAGTGGAAAGCATCAGAAGATCTCTGCATGAATAGAAGGATTGGAACCATTAATAATCAAAACTTTTAACCTATTTATAACATTTTGAGTAGCCTTCTAAGCTAATGGTAAAAATATATGCATAGTAGTGGCATGGAGAGCATTATAGTCATTTAAAATTGCTTATTTATCTTCTGAGTCTTTCAGTATACAGTAAAGTATGAGTAGGTCAAAAGTTGTTTGTAAGTATAATTAGAATTTTCAAGGCATCATCTGTTAATGGATACAAAAGGAGTTAAATCAGCAACAAAACCCAAATTTGAATGGCTGATTGCTTCCTCTTGTAATTTAAAGGACCCTGCTACATCTGATTATCGGAAGGGATCTCACAAATACAGAAGCCCCATGATGCCTGGTTTGATCCACCTGGTAGGACCAAGTTCCACCCCACAGTAGTCCTCAAGGGCTGTCTCTGCTCTGTGCTGCTCCATGAGGTATTAAGGGTACTGCCATTATTATCTAACAAACATTATTAGGGTCCTCTGAATATAATATTGTAGTTCTCTGCCAAGATCCACAAAATGACAAATCTGAGCATTGGTCTGAAAAAGTCAGAAAATGGTCCTCCCTATGTTACGGTAATGACATGCTTTTCAGGCCATGGGATTTTGCACATTTCAGTGATACATCTCATTTGAGTTAGTCTATAGCGTGTCCAGGGCTAGATCCAAGTGTATTATATGGCAAATTTGCTTTAAAGTACTTTGTAGATATATATGTGTCACATGTTTTTCATCTATCTTTTCAGTAGTTAGTTAACAAATGAACTACCTTTAACTAATCTGAAGCTCACATTCTAGAAGGATTTACAAAAGGGCTTAGCAATCTTTATCTGTAACCAAGACAAGGTTTTACTAATTAGCATAATGGATGTTACAAATTGTTTTATAGGTTTAAAGATTGATATTTGAACCACAAATTAGAACACTTGGGTGGCTCAGTCAGTTAAGTAGCTGATTTCAGCTCGGGCGACGAGCTCATGGTTCATGAGTTTGAGCCCTGCATCCAGTTCTGTGTTACTAGGGCAGAGGCCTGTTTGAATTCTCTGTCCCCCTCTTTCTCTCTCTCTTTCTGCCCCTCTCCTGCTCTTTCTCATGCAAACACATACACTGTCTCTCAAAAATACATAAACATTACTTTTGGTTTTTGAAATGCACAAATTGACTATAACCACCGTCCTTTGCATGGAAGGGGGATGGCCTGTACTCTTTGGAATGGGCCTCTTAAACTGGGATTCAGTCCAGTTCTGTGTATAGATGCTTAATGGAGAATTCTGCTCCTGATTCTGGCTAGAAGTTCGGGTGTATTGTGCCTGAAGAATATTGATGTACCTGCCTATAGTGAAACTGTCATTCTGGGCACTCTCAGACCACCTGAAAGGACAGAGAGTTGAGATTACAAAACAGGCTGTCTGACCATTTCTGTACCTGCTTACTAATAGATGTTTATATATGTAGTAGCATTCAGTCTGTGACCTGGTTCCATCCCACATAGCTGGAAAAGAGGAGGGGATGGGGAGAGTGCATATATGGAACCTAGGCATCTCCTACTGTTCAAAGTTAACAACATTTTCTACAAGAATCCTAATAAGCCTTACTGTTGAAAATGGCTTGAATCAGTTTGCACAAGAAGTGCTCAAAATCTCTTGAGAGCTGTGTTGCTGGACTCCCTGGTCCCACAAATTTTCTTATTCCCTAGATAAATTATCTTGAAGGACTTTCCACAGTACCCCTGTAAATTAAAAAGAGTTAGCCCGGGGTACCTGGGTGGCTCTGTTTGTTGAGAGTTTCAGACTTTGGCTCAGGTCATGATCTCACGGTTGGGGAACTGCACCCTCACATCGGCTGGCTGCTGTCAGCTAGGGCTCACTTCAGATCCTCTGTCCCTCTCCCTCTGTGTCCCTCCTCCACTCATGCATGCTAGCACACGTGTGAGCTCTCTCTCTCTCAAAAATGAATAAACATTAAAAAAAAGTTAACCCAGTCCAAAAATACATGCCCCAGTGCATACTCAGTTATATCTGCATTTCCAATGGAACAAAGCTTTGTTTCATTTTCTAGCTCCTCTATGCACATTCAGATCATTTTTAATTTGCCTTTTCACCAGTTTTGTATATTGGTCCAGAATGAGCAAACTACTTACAGCATACCTAACGTTAAGTAGAAGGTAATATTGCCACCATATCAGAAAAATATATAAGCACTATACTATCAGTTATATATGATTGGTGGTTTAGTTTATATTCAGTGTGAGAATGAGCTACACATAATTTGAGAGGATCATTAATTTTTAAAGAGGACCTATGTTCAAACAGACTCATGAGAAATATTCCTAGTTAGTTGTCAGATTTGACATGTGAGGATCTGAGCAAATTTTCGTTAATAGTTGGGTTAAGAATAAGTCCGTTTTGGGGCACCTGGGTGGTTCAGTCGGTTAAGTGACTTTGGCTCAGGTCATGATCTCACAGTTGGTGAGTTCTTGGAGTCAGGCTCTGTGCTGAGGACTCAGAGCCTGGAATCTGCTTGGGAGTCTGTATCTCCTCTCTCTACCCCTCCCCTGCTCATGCTCTGTCTTTCTCTCTCAAAAATAAATAAATGTTAAATAAAATTTTGAAAAATAAGGCCTTTTTAGAATATGTACTTTTTAAGGAGCATTTATTTTAATTATAAATAAACAAAACATTTCTATCCCTAAAATTTTATTTCTTTTTCTTTTGTGTATATGGGAATAGTGGAGAATGCCCCTCCCCACTCTTTTAAAAAATTTAATGTTTATCCATTTTTGAGAGACAGGGAGTCAGAGCACAAGTGGGAAAGGGGCAGAGAGAGAGAGAAAGACAGAATCTGAAGCAGGCTCCAGGCTCTGAGCTATCAGCAGTCCAATGCAAGGCTTGAACGCATGAGCTGTGAGATCATGACCTGAGCCCAAGTGGGACATTCAGCCAACTGAGTCACCCAGGAGCCTCTGCCCTTACCTACTCTTTGTGCCGAAGCTCTGTCTCAGAATGTCAGATTATACAGGATGCCCATTAAATTTGACATTCAGATGAACAACAAATAATATTATAAGAATTCCCAATGCTATATTTGAGATTTATGTATACTAATACATCATTTTTAGTATCAGAAAGTCAAATTTAACTGTATTCTTATTGGTTATATTTGACAACTGTATCCTGTATACAACTGATAATAACCATATGAGGAGTATTATGGAGGTGATCTATATCAGTAGCAAGATACCGTATGCATATCATATGCATGTGATATCTTAAATACATACATATGTGTATATTCTCAATGATAGTCTTGTGAAATTTAGGCATAAAAATACTTTCTTCAATGTTGAAGCAAGTGTCTTTTATATATTTTTCATACCTATGTGATATGAGGTCATGTTCTCTTCCTGAATGAAGACTACCTGTACTAATTTTGAACATAAACGTCACACATCCCCTTTACCCAATCCTGCTTTCCTTGGATCTTTTAGTTTAAGAATGCTTTAACTTCAAAAGCCAAAATAAAGCCAGAAATAAATCCCTCTCCTGGGCTGACTGTGAACCAAACTCTAAGCTCACTGATTTGAAGGCTCTGCTTCTCATCAACTATATCATCTTGGCTTTCAGTTTCTTTTCTCCTTCTCTTCTCATATGCTGTATTTTACGTCCTGTGCCCTTAATCTGGTTAGCTGAATTAGTTCCCAAGAATTAATTCTCCATTTTTCTTTCCTGAGTTTTATCTGTGAGATTTCTGGGTCTAACTGCAAATTTAGGCTGTTCATAAAATAAAATGCTCTCTATATTAGACTATTTTTCTAGTGCCTCTATCCTCTTTCCTTTGCAAATGTGAGATATTCTATATTCCCATCAGTCCTGTTAGGGACCAAAAAAGCCTCAGTGCACTTGTTTTTAATATGTTGCATTCCAAGACCTTTCTCTAAGGAGCTCAGTGTACATTATAAACATTATCTAATTAGTTCTCACGGCATCTGTGTGAGGATTTATATCCTCTTCTTTTAGTTTCCAAATGATAACACAGTCACAAGGTCACAACAGCAAGTTTGGAAAACTCATATTCTTAAAGGAGCTCATAAAACTTTCCATCATTCTTCCTACCCTTCTTTCACTGTAAATCCAGACACACTTCCTTTCTTTTTTTAAAAATTATTTTTATTATTTTATTTTATTTTTTAAGTAGTTTATTGTCAAATTAGTTTCCATACAACACCCAGTGCTCTTCCCCATAAGTGCCCTCCTCTATCACCACCACCTCTTTTTCCCCCTCCCCCTCCCCCTTCAACCCTCAGTTCATTTTCAGTATTCAATAGTCTCTCAAGTTTTGCATCCTTCTCTCTCCCCAACTCTCTTTCCCTCTTCCCCTCCCCCTGGTCCTCCATTAGGTTTCTCCTGTTCTCCTGTTAGACCTATGAGTGCAAACATGGTTTCTGTCCTTCTCTGCCTGACTTATTTCGCTTAGCATGACACCCATGAGGTCCATCCACTTTCCTACAAATGGTCAGATTTCATTCTTTCTCATGCCATGTAATACTCCATTGTATATATATACCACATCTTCTTGATCCACTCATCAGGGACACACTTCCTTTCTATTGGCTTCTTCCCACATTTCCCCTTTTCATCATCCTAGTTCACACCACTACATCATTTCTCTTTTAAATATACACTCTTTTGATATTAAAGACTGAATTTAATTTATAGCTTCAAATGCCAGCTCATCAGTTCACTGCATTACCATGGCAAATTAGTCAAACTTATTGAGCCTGGCTTTTTCAAATGTAGACACTACTTCTTGCAGAGTTTTAAGAATTTAAGGTAATGAAAATAAGAACTTTTGACACGTTGCTCAGCATTTAGCAGGCCTTGTTGTTATTATTCAAATAAATAGATTGAGTAATCAGTAAATAGTTGCTTTATGGAAGGAACTAGTGAAATTTTTGTGGAAATTCAATTTTGGATCCTCCTCAGTTAATTCCTTAATTAAGACAGCACTCTTAATTTATATTTGAGACTTAGGAAGATAAAAATAATGACTTCAAAATGAACGATCCTATGTGCTAGTGCTTCCAGATTTTACCAACATATTAAGTTACTTTGTGTACAGGAAAGTACATGTCAGAGTTAAGACTTCTGGATTTAAATTTTCTCTATGGTTTTGGGCTCATTATTTTACTTCATTCAATCTTAATTTTCTCATCTATATAGTAATTGAAATAATAATCCTTAATTTGCAGTAGTAAAGATTGAGATAAAAGTTGAGGATATGTCCAGCATATTTTGGTACATAGGAGGCAATAAACTGTTAGTGAAAATATTAAGGAGAATATCTTTAGGAAATTTTAATGGTAAGTTCTTGAAAGTTCTTAGTGATCTCTAGGCCTACTTATTAGATATTCTTGAGGACACTAGTCAGTAAACACCAAGGTTATTTTTGTAATAAGATTTCATAATTATATACTTTATTTATATTTAGAATGATGAGGGGCACATTGGTGGCTCAGTCCATTGGGCATCCAACCCTTGATTTTGGTTCGGGTCATAATTTCAGAGTTAGTGGAACTAAGTACCATGTCAGATTCTATTCTGACAGCAGGGGAGCCTTCTTGGGATTCTGTCACTCCCTCTCTCTTTCTGCCACTCCTTGGACCATGCTTGCTTTTGCGCTCTTGCGTGCTCGCTCTCTCTCTCTCTCTCAAAAATAAGTCAAGATAAGTCAAGAAGCATTTTAAGAAGTAAATAACATAATTATTTATTACACAAAATTTAATTCTTGGGAAAATCTTAAGCTTCTGAAGTGATATGTCCTAATTCTGGCATAAAGAAGTGGCAAAATGAAATGTGTTCATGCTTTCATCAGAGTCTCTCTGAGATTTTTAGTCATTTGGAAATGAATCTGTATGATACCTAACACATTGTACCTGGTGCTAAGTAGAAGTTCAATAATACTAGTTCCCTGTGCTGACTGCAGGGCTCATCCTTCAGATTTCATTTCTCCTGTTTATTTAAGTGTTTACTACAACATATTTAGAATTTACTAGCCTGCATATTTCATAGAAAGACAATGGATATCACTTTCCTTTTGACCTGTCACTTTAGAATTTCCATTTCAGTTGTAAAAATTAAAATTGGTTTATATGAATATTCCAAAGTATAGATTTAATATTTTGCTCTAAACTACAGTTCATATAAACCAAATAAATAAATAAATAAATAAACAAAAACAAAGAACTCAACTTTAATCTTAGACACAAATGAAGGAATGGTATCTTGTATTTATTTCTACCTAGTAAATTTTTGTTAATTCTTCTTCATCTTTTAGAGTGACATATACAAACTAAACATTGACATCAAAATAAATGCATTTAAATATTTTAGGACAGTTTACTTTTTACATGTGCTCCTAGTCATTTCTAAACACTCTAAACTCCCTGACTATCTTAGTAAAATTTTTATGCCTAAGGAAAGTTTATTAAAGCTATATATTTTATATTTGAATAGCACCTGTTATGCATTATATTGACTCAGTGAAGTGGTTTTACATCATAAGCATGAAGGATAAGAAAAACTTTCATTCAACTTAAATATGCACAATATATGTTTAATCACACCCTCTGGTGCTATTGGTAAACTTCAAACTCAACCACTAGTAGTTATGAGAAAATGGGCTAAATTCTGCCTACAGATATTCATGCAAAAATCCTATAGAAATCAATTACAGTTTTACTGGAGTTCTATGTGATTTTCAGAGAGTAGAAATTGGCTTAAGCCTATTTAAGTCACTGCAATCTTAGCATGGCATGTGAGTGGAAAATTTCTACTGTGCAAAGTAAAATAGAGAACTAGTCAAAATAGAAAATCTTCCCATCCTTTATTCTCTTCATTCTTCTTATTCACTACCTTATTGAACCTATAAATGACTTGCTCCTGTACTTACATTAACTTAAATTAGTGGTAAGAATCCTAATTATAAATTTCTTCTTCTGGTTTTGAACTCCTCTAAATAAAATATAACCTGCTGTAGGCAATAGGCAGACCATCTGTCAACCAGATGATACAGAAAGAAATGGGAAGCATGGGCCCCTTCTCACATGGTATTTTAGTTAGTAAACCAATATCTAACTTCTCTAACTTGGCAATTTCCTTATAATCACCATAGAACAGAAATTTTAAGGCATTCATGGAGATAGAAATGCTTCATTAGATCTTCCCTACAGGACTGAGATATGTGCTCCCCGAGTTGGTGGGAAATCTATATAACTATATCACAACCCTCTCTGGGTTGAGAAAAGGACCTGGCTCCCTGAAGGTTATAACCCCTTCATGGGGTAAGTCATATTCAATACTGCCTGATGAAGTAGGTGCAAATTCTGATCCCATTATCTCAAGTTGAGGCAACTCTATTTTCAGAGCTCACCATGAAGTGGTCTTAGCCACCTATTAAAACACTTCACATTTCAACATCACCTGCTAATCCTTGCCCCCTATTACTTTATTTTAGGTGTAGATCCTCAATGTATTCTCAAATAGTCTTTCTGCATGCAATTCAATGAACTTCCTGGCTATTAATCTTTAGGGTGCCCAAACAACAGCAGGGTGGGGAGTACCTCTGTGAAGAACCGGAGAGACACTAATGACCCACAACCATGCTTTCACTGTGGCATTATCTGGATATATTCTTTGAACGTCTTGATGGTTGATTTGTTAGAGGTTTTTAGGATTACCAAGAGAAAAACTAAGGATGTTGAATTGTGTGAAGTATATTCAAGCAACTTCATATTTAGTGGTTCTAATGAGGGTATGTTTGGAAAAGTAAGTTGGTGGCACACCACCAGGCCAAGGAGTCTGTTAATTTATTTAAGTATAGTCAACAACAAAATTGTTTTGAGAAGGAAACTGATGGGATAACCAGGGTGTTTAAGGAAAGGAGATTTCATTTTTTCATAGCCATTATTTCAGAAATTGCCTTCACATAGAAAATTTTTGACATTTATAAAGTTTGGTTGTAGAATTTTAAATCTCTCTTTCCTCTATCTTTAAAATTTGGGGGTTAATGAGGCCTCTTTTTTAAATAGAACAAAGGTGACTCATTTGAACTTTTTTTGGTATGAATTGATTACTTTAATGGAGATAAACATAAATTTTAGAATTGGAGAAGTCAAGGCTGTTCTGGGTTAAATAGCTCATTTGGTTATTATTATTTTTTTTAATGCAAGCATTGGGCTAGATGTTCTCTGGATAAAAGCATGGTGACAGCTATTACTCTAGAACAAAGGACTATCAAAGCATGACTGTCCTCTTGAGAAAAATCAAGTATAGGGGTACCTGGGTGGCTTAGTTAATTAAGTATCAAAATCTTGATTGTGGTTCAGGTCATGATCTCACAGTTGTGAAATTGAGCCCCACATTGGGCTCCGTGCTGGGTGTGGAGCTGGCTTGTGATTCTCTGGCTCCTTCTCCCTCTGTCCCTCCCCCATTTGCATGCAAGTTCTGTCTTGCTCTTTCTCAAAAAAAGAAATAGAGTATCAAGAAACTTAATATTAAATAGAACATTTAGCAAGGAAATGTACTCAAGAGAAAGAAATCCATAGATTATGATTGAATTAGATCTTTTAGTTGTCTATGACAAAAATTTACTATCAGTGACAAAAACAAATGCACTTTTGTGATAAAAATCTAGATGTATGATTTGACTAACTAAAAGGAAACTCATGAGAACCTTGTGAAGTATAAATTAAGATGAAATAGAAATAATTTAAATCAAATATAATCTGTCATTTTACCATTTCTTCTAGCTCACTGTTTTTTTAAATCTGAAAATCACAATTCAATGCCTTCAAAGTATCAGAATCTAATAATTAAAATAAACTCACAAGTAATCTAATAGCACAAACTATAATAAACCTCATTTGTGGTAAATTATGAATAAGAATTCATTTCTTGCCCTAGCCTCACGTATTCTTCTTAGTTATGGAGTATTAAACAAACATGCATTTTTTCTTTGTTATAAGCATAAAATGTACAATAAGCCACCTTAATTGTTTGAATATTCTTCTAAAGCAAAGCATCTTTAAAATAAGTCAAAACATTGATTTAAATGCTATAGATGGATACTTGATGAATGGATCAAGAAGATGTGATATATATATATCATATATACATATATATATGTATGTGTGTGTGTGTATATACATATATACATATATATATGTATGTGTGTGTGTGTATATATATATATATATATATATATATATACACACACACACACACACACACACACACACACACACACAATGGAGTACTACATGGCAATGAGAAAGAATGAAATCTGGCCATTTGTAGGACAGTGGATGGACCTCGAGGGTGTCATGCTAAGTGAAATAAGTCAGGCAGAGAAGGACAGATACCATATCTTTGCACTTATAGGTCTAACAGGAGAAACCTAACAGAGGCCCATAGGGAGGGGAAGGGGGAAAGAGAGTTGGGGAAAGAGAGGGATGCAAATTATGAGACTATTGAACACTGAAAACTAACCAAGGGCTGAAGGGGGAGGGGTAAGAGGGTAAGGGGGTGATGGTCATGGAGGGGAGGCACTTGTGGGGAGAAGCACTGGGTGTTATATGGAAACCAATTTGACAATAAACTATTATAAAAAATAAAATTTTAAAAATGACAGACATGTATTTTATGTAAATTTTATGTAAATTAAGCTGTTTTAAAAACATTCAGGGAAACCGTGAATAAATTCTTCTATAAATAAATAAATAAATAAATAAATGTCTTCATAAACAAGATTATTCAAGTCAACAGAACCCATCAAATGTTGATATGACCAAGTTTATTTATGAGGATTTTCCATCTTTGAGGACATCTTGTGAGGCCCTTTCACATTAATTAATCTATTCCAGTGATTCAATAAGTTTGGTGCTATAGTTTTCTCCCTTTTTTAGTTAAGGAAACTGAGCCTTAGGAAACTAAAATTAAGTGCTCAAAGTCACAGAACTGTAGAAAGCGAAAGAGTCAGGATTGCACTATAGAGATATACAGATTTCTGAGTATTATCTTCTAATCTTGATATTGCTCATTTTACATTTTAGTGGACTCTTTCTTACATGTGATTGTATTGTATTTAAAAGGCATCTAGATCTTTTTATTTTAGGAGGAAATTGGCTATATAATCATGGACATTGTGCTCCATGCTACTGAGAATAGGGAGCCTGAAATATAGGCAGGTTATGAAAGCAAATTAATCAACTTAACATATTGTAATGGAAACTGTGCGAATAAAAGATATCCAAATCAGAGTCCCATTTAAACAAGCAAAGAAAAATAAATCCTTGTTGTATAATTCATGATTCTCAGTTAAGCAGATGTGAGAATAATTCCCTTCATAATTGACTTTGCTGTAATAATTTGAGAACTTGAGGAATCATTCAATAACCAATGAATATCACTATTAGGACTAAGCACTATTTCAGATACTGAGTAAAATGGAAAAATAAAATAGTTACTTCACAAAAGAAGCTAATTCCCTAGTGAGGGACACACACTTAAACAATAGAATTGTATCACCTTATAAACATTTTCTGCAATAGAAGGCACTACTGCTGTGAAAATACAAATACGATCTGTGTGATCTGGCTGGGTCATTCTGGATGGTTTTATCCTTTTCTTTCACAAATAATAATAAAGATCTACGTACATAACATGTCTTTGCCTATTGGGATATAAGGATAAACAAGGCTAGTTTCCTGAACTTTAATAGTTAATATTCCAGAAGTCAAGGGGAACAAGTATTTAGAAAATAAATGAGTGCTATAATTCAAGGTCATATAAATACTTATAGGGATAAACATTTGTCTTAAAGTCGAAGTTTCACAAAATAATGTGTGGGGTAATAGAAAGGGACAAATGTGAACAAACAAAAGTAGGAGAGAGCACAATTCACAAATTCTGCTTCCAGCAGACCAGGCCTGTATGGGTTGACAAGAGGAATACTGGAGATGTAGGTAAGGCCAAAACAGAAGGCCAGAAAAACAAGTATTTAGGACATCTGGACTTTTTCCTTAGATCATTGATTTTTTCTTTATGCAATTGATTCTGAAACTTCCATTTGCATAAGAAGCAAATATTTGGATTCTTTGGGTTCAAATTATAACTCTGAGAAAAATTTTCTAAGAGATGTGGAGAACTGCAATTAGATTATTGTGGAAGCCAAGGTAATAAGTGATAGAAACCTAAGCCATGACAGTAGCTAAAGAGGATCAAAAACATGGAATCATTTGTAATCATCAATATGATTAAAAATTTATTGTCTGTTGGATGAGCTGGCAAAGAGAAGAAATAAAAAATGAAAAAAATTTTTAATGTTTTATTTATTTTTGAGGGAGAGAGAGAGAGAGACAGCGTGAGCAGGGGAGGGTCAGAGAGAGAGGGAGACACAGAATCTGAAGGCAGGCTCCAGGCTCTAAGCTGTCAGCACAGAGCCCGACGCGGGGCTCGAACCCACGAACCGTGAGATCATGACCTGAGACAAAGTTGGATGCTCAACCGGTTGAGCCACCCAGGGGCCTCTGAAAAAATATTTTTAATCACTTCTTCACTATACTCTTGTGCACTATATATGGTTGTGTTGATTTGCCTACTAGTTTATATGCATAGCTAGCCTAGGTGTAAATCACAGCATCTGACCTACTGTGTGAACCATGTTAGACACAATTTTAGTTAAAAGAAAATGTTTTGTGGAAATAGATAAATGGCAGCCTAGGGGTAAATCACACTTTCTCACTTACTGTATGACTGTATGACTATTTTGGGGGGAGAAGATGTGTTTTATGGCATCTGATAAATTTCATTAAACTTTTGTGTTATGTAGAAGGAGCAAAATTGCATTCCCCTCATATTCTTGAGATTTGACAAAAAGCTTTGAAACATATCTGTACTATTTTGCCACATATTAGTAATACCTAACTCTACAGCTGCCTGCTGAATTTGAAGTGTATCTCCAAATATTATTGTGCAGCACTGCCTGAGATTCACAATTGAATAATGTTATTAGCAATGCTATTAATATAGATTAGACATTCAACTAAATTTACAGGTTACAAAAAGAATATCCCAATATTCTGTTTTCCTTTACTTCTCCTTGTGTTATTTTATACTTATTCTCATTTATCTTCAGATCAATCTGAAAAGATACCTTCTAGTCAAGAATATGTCCAAGATCAAGAGTATGGGAAAGATGTGAATGAAAAACAAAACTACATTAACTATTTCCCTCAATTTATTTAGTGGTGTGTGTCAAATTGGTTATTCTTCAATAAAATTAAAAGTTTAAATGTCCTCCAATTGGGTTTTGCTAGCTCTAGTAATTGGGTGATTTATATAATTCATATTTCTCTTGTATCTTGTTTCTGAGAATGCTGCAATCATTCAGGCGTAGATTAAACAAAGGGAAAAAGTCCAAACCTTCAGCACTAAAAACAAATAATAATAAGCTTGTACCTTGGGGAAATAGTTTGAACTGGAGGTCTGTCTCTGACTGAACTTTTCAATTAAATTGGTTCCTGTTTTCTTTCTTTTCTTCCATATGTTTGGTTTGCATTAAAACTTGACATTTTACTCATGCTGTGAGTGAACTCCAAATGAAATCTGTACCCAATGTATATAAGTGATAAGAGATGTGAAAAATGTTACATTTTTTCTTTTCAAGTTTCAAAAATTTATTAGGCAGTATTTCCTGAATTTATACCTGCTTGAATGTATTTCATTGGAATTATATGTAATTTAAAATTATTCCAGCACTTCTATGTGATATGGTTTTAAATAATATACTTGTTTAAATTTTGGTTAATTTTTCATCATTGCAATACATTCTAGTGTTGCTTATTATGTTACCAAAACTGAGTAAGACAAAACAATTTCCGTCAGTCAACATACGCTCTCATCAGCCCGGAAGTTAAGTGTTCACCATTTCAACCGGAGCAAATGCCTGAGTTATTTTCCTCCCACTGCTTCATAACATGTAGCTATGTTTTAGCTAAATTTGGCTCATTATTCTTTCCTGTTGCCTGGAACTTTCCTATGTCTTCATTAATGCTATTTTACTGACCACCATGTTTTTTCCACTTCAGTTCCTTCTTTTTTACCGTGTTTCAGCATCTGACCCAGATTTTAAAATGATTAAAGTTCCTATAACCAAAATCATCCCGTTCCTTCTTAAACCGCCATAATATGATACATATTTAAGTCATATAGTATCATAATGGTGAACTTGTTTAAACGCATATCGGTTTGGAGTTGTCTCATCAGTCTTGTCTAATTGTCTATAAGCTATGCAGTGACGGTGACAATGTATTACTCTTCTTTTAATCTGACTTTAGCACAGTGGGGAGGGGAAGAGACTCCATAAATCCTGGAACTGAAGTATTCTTCCCTGAAATCTTGTGGCTTAAAAATTTTTTTTCTGCTCTGAGTCTCTTCTACTCTCCTTAAATATTTTATTTACTCTTTATTTAACTACTTTTAACATACAGTTATAAGTACAGCTTTTAAATCACAATATTACTACTAATTATTAACAACTATAATGTTAAATATTAGTTTATATATTATTAGTTTTCTAAAATTTGAGGATATATCATACATATTTTGGATACACGCAGATGCATAGCACATTATTAAGCATATAATAGATGCTCAATAAAGTACTGTGGCTTAATGGGTTGAATTTATGTGATGATTTTGATTTTATTTAGAACTTAAGAGAGTCCATTTGATGCAAAATCAAAGTTTTTCTTGGTACTTTGAAGAGAATGGAAGTTTTTTCAGATTATAGGACATCAAAGGACTTAAAGTGGAAGAGTTAAAGGTAAAGCAAAATAATGAATTATGCAAATACCATAACCAAATGATTATTAATACAATGTGTTTATTTTACTGGGAATTACCAAACCTTATGATATGTTTATTCAAGACATTTACAGTGAAATGTATAAGAAAGAGTCAACGTAAATTTGGATCATCCAAACAACCAACCAATTAGTAAAAGGCTAAATTGAAAACAATCTCCTGATGGATTTTGAGTTAAGTGTACCAAAATAGAACTCATTTGGTAGACCACTGACCACATTTTCCTTTATTTTTTCTTTTCTTTCTTATTCTTATTCTTATTCTTATTCTTATTCTTATTCTTATTCTTATTCTTATTCTTATTCTTATTCTTATTTTACTTTGGTAAAATATAGTGAAAGAGAAAACAGCATTAATTTAATTTTTGTGTGAGATCGAGAAAGCAAGCAAACCAAATATGAATAGCTCTGGAAGCTCCAGGTTCACATCTTTTCTTGCTGTGTGTTGAGCTGTTGATTTCTTTGTTTTTAAGCCATGTGTTTATGACCTACGGTTTGCCAGCCTCAAAGCAACAGCCCTTTTATTCTTTTTTAACCTGCAGTGTCCTTGCTTCCAGAGCATTATGCCTTTATTCACCAGCAGGCCTGCTTTAAGACTACAATGAGTCCAACTTCCTGCTCAAAAAATGTGTTAAAGCTTCTGGCTGAGCCTTCAGACATTTTTGCTCTTTCTCACATGAGAGAAAAGGCACCAGGCCACTATGCACTTGCATGAATCTGTCAATTACCTAGAATCTGGCAGTAAATTTATGTTACATAAGGGAAGAAATATGCTGAGAGATTGCAGTTCCAGCATAGAAATTGCTATTTGTTTCTGTATGTATGCATGTGTGGTGGTTTATTTTTTTCTTGGTGTTTTTTGTTTGTTTGTTTTGGTTTTTTTTTTTTGTGGGTTTTTTTGGGTTTTGTTTGTTAGGTTTGGTTTTTTCATGTATAAATATTGCTGTTTGATCCCTTAAAATGGAGAGGGGTAAAAAGGAGATGATATGCAAACTGAAAAAGAATTCACAGAATAATAATGCTAAATAAAGCTTTTCATGGACAGATTATTATCTCATGAACATGTGGATAATAGAAAGTTTAATTTCCAAGACATAAATATTTATATGAATTTTTACAGTGGATGAAACCTGATGAATTGGACTCTACTCTTTTCAAACATTCTTAGTAACTATTTATTGGGGGCAATTGCCATTTTAGAGTGGCTTAAGGATGATTTTGCTAATTTAAGTGGAAAATGAGTATGTAGGTGGGGGATGGGGTAAGGAAGGTAGGGAGACCAGAGTGGAGGAAATCAGAGCAGATATGTTGTCCTATGTGAAATGGTAGATGGGGTGTTAGTATTGACACCATTTGTAAACTTGAAGGTGATACTTTCTAATTTAATAACATTCTTGAGGGCACTTCGCCTGACAGCTAACAAGTATCTACAGTGTGGAGACCTCAATAGTTGATTGTGATAGAACGTTCCACTTCGTTATCTCTGCACCCATTGTACACCTATATTCCAAACGTAGAGCTCAATACTTTTAAGAAAATGCAGTTCCTAAGAAGGCTTAAAGATCCAAACAGACCATGCTGCCTCAGGGAAGAGAAAAATAAATGTTTCTAAGACATTATATTAAATATCGTAAGCACCAAATGATCAAGATAGGCTTTTCAAACCTTTTAGGTGCAAATCAAACTTCCCTAAAGAAGAAACTTACAGATTATTCAGTATTGTTTTTGGAGGAATGTATTACCCAGCTGAAATTTAAGACATTTTTCCTTCCCACTACTTCCCCGATTTGAACCAATTTATCTGGGTTGCTAGACTGTTGATGATTCATCCTTGGGTGTTTGTTCTTGGCAAAGTTCCTAACTTGATGTGAATTTCAAAAGTAAGTGTAAAAGTAACTGCTTACTAGTAAAATCTCAAGTTCTTTACTTAAGTACACTTCACTAAAAATGGTCCAACGTAAAATTTAATTCGAAGTTAGGCACTCTTTACCATCCAGCATGCTGAGGAAGTTAAGGCAAGTATGTCTATTCTTTTGAACTTCTGCTTATTTTTTTATAAATCAGTCTAGAATCAAACACAGTTTTTAAACATTTCAATTATCTACCTTTGGAGTTTATTCATGCTTTTCATCATTTTAATTAAATAAAATAAGTGAGACAGATTATTATCACCACAAAATGATTAAGAAAGTAAATAAAAGTGTTAAGATGTTAAATGGAATTGAGATATGTACATATGAAAATAAGTATTGATTCACATGCAGTTATACGAAATAATACAGAGAGATCCCCTCCACTCTTTACCCAGTCACCCTCTTTGGTAACCCCTTGTAAAAGTATAATACGTCATCACACCCTGGATATTGACTATAATATAGCCAAGATACACATAATTTACATTACCACTGAAGCCCTCAGTTTGCCTGTTGAGAACCACACCTACTGCATTCTGATCTTGATCTTGTGTGTTTCATTTTTGTTTGCTTCTCTCGTTTCATTGTCAAGAATTCCTTCAGAGTGTTTGACCATTTTCTAGTATTCCATTTTGGTTTATTTATAGTGTTTTTGGGTATATCTCCTTAGGTGGATTTTATAGTGGTCCTCTAGGTATACACTATAGACACAAAATTATTGCAGTCCTGGTACTGACATTTTACTAGTTCAGATATTGTTGAAACCTTATCTTCTTTTATGTCTCCTTCCTTCTCATTTGTAACATAAGTTCTTAAATATTTATTTGATATACATTTAGAACTACATGGGACATTGTGATAATTCTTGGCTTATTGTACATCTTCTTTGGATAAATAAATATTTGAATCCTTCACCATTTTAAAATTGAGGTGTTTTCATATTTTTGAATTCTAGGAGTTCTTCATATATTCTGGATATTAACCACTTAACAGATCTATAATTTCAAATATTTTCTCCCATTTCATGGAATGCCATTTTATCTATTGATTTTATTCTTTGATACACTAAAGTTTTTAATTTTTATGTAGCCAACATATTTATGTTTTCTTTTGTTGGCTCTGCTCTTGGTGTCACATGCAAGAATTCACTGCCAGAGGCAACACCATGAAGATTTTCTCATATGTTTTCTTCTAAGAGTTTTATAGTTGTAACTCTTCCTTTTTTTTTTTTTTTGATCCATTTTAAGTTAAATTTTATGTATGATGTAAGGTAAGGGTTTAGCTTTGTTATTTTTTATGTGTATATCCAGCTTGCTCAACACCACTGTTTAAAAGACTGCTCTTTCTCCATTGAATGGTCGTTGCATCATTGTTAAAAATAATTTGACCACTTTTGTGAGAGTTTATCTGGACTTTCCATTTTATTCCATTGGTCTGCATGTCAGGTTTTTTTTTTTTTTTTTAAGTTTATGTGTTTTGAGAGAGATAGAGACTGCAAGCAAGAGAGGGGCAGAGAGAGAGAGGGAGACAAAGGATCTGGATTGGGTTTTGTGCTAATACCACAGAGCCCAATATGGGGCTTGAACTCAGGAACTGAGATCATGACCTAAACCGAAGTCAGATGCTTAACTGCTTGAGACACCCAGGCACCCCTATGTGTCTGTTTTTATGCCAGTACACTCTGTTTTGATTACTATAGCTTTGTAACAAATTTTGAAATCAGAAAACATGAAATTTCAATTTTTTAAAGACTATTTTGGCTATTGGGGATCTTTTGAAATTTTATGTGAATTTTAGAATGGCTTTTTCTATTTCTGCAAAAACACCATTGGACTTTTGATCAAGATTGCACTGAGTCTGCAAGTCATTGCAAGAGGTAATTCTTGAGCTCATTATCATTGCATAGTCATAATACTTCCCCTAAAAGAAATAAAATAGGAGCTCCTGGGTCGTTCAATTGGTTGAGCATCCGACTTCGGCTCAGGTCATGATCTTGCAGTTCATGGGTTCGAGCCCTGCATCAAGCTCTGTGCTGACAGCTAGCTCAGAGCCTGGAGCCTGTCTTTGGATTCTGTGTCTCCCTCTCTCTCTGACCCTCCCCTGCTCACACTGTCTCTGTTTCTCAAAAATAAGTAAAACGATAAAAAAAACCCCACATCTTGAAACAAAAATAGAAATAAAATAAAAATGTTTAGTAATGATTGCTCTAATAATTAGTCAATAATCTAATCTTTTAATGTATTCTAGTAAATACTTCTTGGTTCAGGTCAGCAGAGAGCAAATTTCTAGACTGTTTTATATTACCTTTCCTCATTTCATTTCTCATTCCCAACCCCAAACAACATATTGCATTATCGCTCTCATTCACAGGTTATTTTTTTACTCAAATATCTATTGATATGAGATTAGTTTTTATTATTGTTGTAGCATTAGCTAGAGAGTCATTCTCTAAATAACTGCTTCTATTTTTTACCTAAACAAAAGAAATATTAAGTAAATATCTCAAACACAACCATTATTTTCTTTTCTTAATTTAAACTATAAGTTAGTTAACATAAGTGAAATATTAGTTTCAGATATAATATATTGATTCAATGCTTCCATACAACCACTTTTTTTGAGTTAAACAAATTTTCATATACAAATATATTTTTATGATCTTTTGTATTTGAGTGTATTCTTCATTTAACTTCTAAAACATCACTATAGTTGATTATTAAATACAAAACTTGAGAGTAATTTGGCATATGCAACATTCATCAAAGTTTATTCTGATATATTAGCCTTAGTCCTGAAAACCAATGGCACATTTAAGAAAAAGTGCATTCAATAAGCTACTATGAATTTTACAAAATTTTTGTGTCATGTAGTTATAGTTCTTATTTTAACTTACAATGAGTATCAACTAGGAAATTGATGTACTCATGATTAGTATTAGAGAAAATTAAATATTTCATTTATATAAGAATATGTTGATGTAGAACTTTGAATCAAAACAGGTAAGGTTCCCTAAATAGACTTGCTGTCTATTTACTTTTGATCTTTCATAAATACTTTTCTTGGCAATTCTGAAATGAAAAAAATAATAAAGAAGGTAAAGCATTTTCATATAGTTATATTTATATAAATACATAAAGTTTATTTATTTATTTTGAGAGAGAGAGAGAAAAAAACCATGAGCAGGAGAGAGACAGAGAAAGGAAGAGAGAGAATCCCAAACAGACCCTTTGATGACAGTGCAGAGCCCAATGTGGGGTTCAAACTAATGAATTATCGATCATGATGTGAGCTGAAACCAAGTCAGACACTTAATCAAATGAGCCTTCCAGGAACCCACACAACTTAATGGAAGCTGTTCTAAAGCTATTGAATGCTTCCAAGACAATTGGAAAATCTCTGCTCTTTTGCATGTTTAACAGTCTTGATAAATAATAACTGAATGCGTTTATGTGTATAATTTTATGAGTTTGTCCTATATAAACCACCATAAAATCAACATAGTGATCAAGAAAATTGACATATTCACTGCTCCTGAAAGTTTCTAGTTACTGCTGTGTAAATATTCCCATTTCCAACTGGTATCATTTTCTTCTGCTTGCAGGTCTTCCTTCAGTATTTCTTATAATATGGTTCTATTAATGATGAATTTTTAAGCTTTTGTATATCTAAATACATTTTTTATTTAATCCTGTCTTTGAGAAATATTTTTGCTAGGCACAGAATTCTAAACTGCTTCTTTTATTTTCTTTTTTTTTTCAATGCCATCTTTAGATTTGAATTGTTTTAGAGAAATCTGTTGTTATATCTTAATTCCTGAATATATGTCTCCTTTCCTTTTTCCTCTTGAAATATTTTTTAAATTTGATTATTGTCTGCCTCGGCGTTTTTTCATGTATTTTTTTTAGGCATTTTTTAAACTCCTAAAAACTGTGGGTTTACCTTTCAATACATTTTGGAAATTTTTGTTCATCCTTAATTTCTTCAAATATGTTTTACTTTCTGTCCAACATACTTTCGTTTTGGGGGAAAATGGTTAAACTCTCTCACTCCACACTGATAGTGTGTGTGTGTGCACGTGCGCGCACCCTAACCCTAACCCTAACCCTAACCCTATCCCTAACCCTAAACCTAAGGCTTTATTCTTTGAATAGTTTGTTTTTCTATGTCTTTTAGTATGATTATTTTTTACCTCTGAGGTATCTATAATGTGTTTAATCATATCCAATGTGTTTTTTAAATATTAGACATTGTAGAGTTTTTTTTTTTTTCTATAAGAACTTGATATCTACCATGTCTTTGCTCCTTGACCATATTGGATAGAGTTATAATAACTGCTCTAGAATTTCCTTGTCTACTAACTCAGTCTTTTAACACTTTTAGGTTGAGTTTCAATTAAAGATTCTACTTATTTGGGGATTGTTTTTATCACTTACATGAATTTATTAGGATTAGAACATCACTTAGTCTTAGATTAATTTTTGCAACTACTGAAGAATAATCCTTCTGAATATCCATATCTCATGCATTTTGAGTTTGTTTCATTTCCATGCCTGAGAGAGATCAGGAAATATTCCCATGTCAGTGAGAATTTGGAGCAGTTCTTCCTTTCATCCTCTCAGTAGTTCTTTCACTAGCCTCAGTTTATTTCTTCAAACATATCCTCTAGTCAGTATTGAAAGTTCAAAAGAGATCATGTGAAGATCCCCAGAGCTCATGCTCTCTCTTTCTTTCTCTCTCACTTGAATAAATCTCTCTTAATCTATCACAAAGTTATCTCTCTCACTCTCTGTCTTCAGACTTCTAGCTTTGTCTCTTAAACCCAGGACAACAGTTAACCTTTGCTTAGGTTCCCTATTTTGTGCTACTGTACAAATAAACTCTCTCCTCATAGTAAACTAGGGCAATCATAGGGCACAATCTTTATTTGTTTCCCTCCTTTGAGTTACTTGTTCTTGTTGCCAGATGTTCAATACCTTAAAAATATTATTTATGTATTTTGTCTAGATTTTTAATTGTTTCAGTATGGAGGCTGGGGTGCCTGGGTTGCTCACTTGGTTGAGTGTCGGACTTCAGCTCAGGTCATGATTTCACAGTTCGTGGGTTCAAGCCCCACATTGGGTTCTGTGCAGACAGTGCAGAGCCTGGAGCCTGCTTCTGATTCTGTGTGTCCCTGTCTTTCTGCCCCTCCCTTGTCCATGATCTCTCTCTCTCTCTCTCTCTCTCTCTCAAAAATAAGTAAATGTTAAAAAAATTTTAAAAAAAGAGGGAGGGTAAATTCAGTGTATGTAACTCTATTTTGTCTATCTCCTTTACATTTTATACTTGTTTAGTTTCTATTATCTATATTTATTCCATTTCATTCCTTATTGCTCCCTCTTTTTTTTAAAAATGAACTCTTTAGCAGGTCTGAGAATCATTGTAATGATAGGTAAATATTATTTATGTTCATAACATTGGAGCACAGTACCCTGAGTTAATCAGATTAAATAGGAAGCAGTAAACTCACAGCAATGATTTTATGATCATACACAGGACAGTGGAGGGTGTTTTATTTAAAATTTTTTAAAATAAATAAATATATTCAGAACTCAAAAATAAGTTATTATTTTTTATTTTATTATTTTTATAGAGATAGAAAGTGTGAGCAAGGGCAATGGGTAGGAGAGAGAGAGAATCCCAGATAGGCTCTTTGCTCAGCACAGAGCCCCACACAGGGCTCAATCCCTGAACCCTGTGTTCATGACATGAGCCAAAAGCAAGAGTCAGACACTCAACCAAGTCACCCAGGTGCTCCCCAAATTCTTATTTTTTAAATAAAGAATGTGGGAAAATAAGTCAAACATTGCATCATAATATATTTTTTAAATAATTTAATTTAGTTGGGGAACCTGGGTGACTCTGCCAGTTAAGTGTCTTATTTTGGCTCAGGTCATAATCTCACAGTTCATGAGTTCAAGTCCCATGTAGGGCTTCATGCTGACAGTTTGGAGCCTGGAGCCTGCTTCAGACTCTGGGTCTCTCTCTCTCTCTCACTCTCCCCCTCCACTTCTTGTGCTCTCTCTCTCTCTTTCTCTCAAAAATAAATAAATGTGAGAAAGAATGAAATATGGCCATTTGTAGGAAAGTGGATGGACCTCATGGGTGTTGTGCTAAGCAAAATAAGTCAGGCAGAGAAGGACAGATACCATATCTTTGCACTCATGGGTCTAACAGGAGAACAGGAGAAACCTAATGGAGGACCAGGGGGAGGGGAAGGGGGAAAGAGAGTTGGGGAAAGAGAGGGACACGAAACTTGAGAGACTATTGAATACTGAAAATGAACTGAGGGTTGAAGGAGGATGGGGGAAAAGAGGTGGTGGTGATGGAGGAGGGCACTTGTGGGGAAGAGCACTGGGTGTTGTATGGAAACCAAATTGACAATAAACTACTTAAAAAAAGTTTAGTTTAGTTTTATAAAAAGGTAGATATGTTACTCAGAAAAAGATCACTCACTGAGAATATGTAACACTTGTTTAGTGTATTCTCTAACAATGGGCTATTGTTATCCCAAAATATTCCTGAAGGACAGTTTACTAACTTGTGTGTTCTACTTTAAGAAATTCATGTAAGTTGAATTTTCAGGGTCAAGATAGAATAGTACTGGGTTATACCACATGAAGAAATGTCTTTTTTCCCCCCACACTGGATTTTGGTTATTATTTGCAAAAAAAATTAGGATATTTAAAGATGTGAGGGGTCATCTTTAAGATATGTCTTTTTTATTTTTTAGAAAGAGCTAGAGAACAATAAAAATACACAGATGCATAACTTAAAAGATTAATATACACACAAAGATACTGTTACCAAATATCCTTAGAATGACATGAGGCACCCTGCTAATTTCTACTAATAACACACCATTGTCATCCTACATTTTCAAACATTTACATATTATACAAGTAAAAGAAGCCTGCTCCCACTTTTTTTTTTTAAAGCCAAATATCTGTTTGTTCTGAAGGTCTTGTTAATGATATAACACTTGAGCTTCTAACTGGTGGATTGTTCTGTGTACCAGTTGAAAGCCCTTTGAACTGACAATCCTTTGTGCCCTCAAGTTCTCAGTACTGAAACCAGTGGTAATACCCATGCTTACCTACATGGAGAACAAAGAGCAGATTATAACAAGCTTTCCTTTGTATAATAATTGAAAAGTAGAGGAAAAATATGTATTGACAAGAGATTTAGGGCTTGTTTTATACTTTCATCTGTTGCAAAGCAAATCTATTAAGGAATGTTATGGTGTATTTGTGCAAACAAAATGATTTTGCAATTATATACAGGTTTTATTTGAATATAACATTATATTAGGAATAGAAAATATAGTTTTCATAATTGTAGCAGAAGAGGTACTAATGATTTAAGTATCTCATTTAAATAGTAAAAATGGTATTTACTTGCAAACCTTGAATTTCTACGTGACTGTGTGTCTATCAGCCATATATATGTGTGTATATACACATATATATAATTTATTTTCAAAAGACATGATTTCAATTTTATATTTTAAGTTATGGCTATATATTACATGACAATTTAAATTGTCATGAGCAATAACCAACTTTGGGATAGTAAATGAAATAGATATTACTACAGATTATACATTTTATATAATATAAATAAAATATATATTCACATAGGGTGTCAATATATGTTTAATCATCTTGTCGTACTATGCTCTTGAATCACAAATACATGGATCATCACTGTGTTCTGTATGTAGCCATATATATTTAAAATTGTAGAAATGCTAAATCTAGCATATAAGAGGAAATTCAACTCCTAGGTAGTGTCAGAACTAGGAAAAATGTGTTCCTGAACAGTGACCATCTGTCAAATGAAACTACACTAAAGTAGTGTGTGATGCCCACATGATAGAATCTCATTTACTGAAATTGAACTGGGAACACTGTATGCATTTCATATCAGGAAGGGTTTCAATTTGACCATGGAGAGACATAAAGAAGAAAAAAAAACCCACCTTACTCTTCTTGCAGAAGCATTGTTTGTATTGTCCTCATTACCTTACCAAGACGTTTAATGAAAAATTAAAAAACTAGAGAGATATAGGGAATCATACAAATGAGTCTTCATGCATACAAATACATTTGTTTAATTTACATGTAAGACTTACAGAAATATTGTATATGTGATAAGCTAGAAGAAACACCTAAGAGGCTTACTACAATACACACAATAAATTCAAGAAAATAAGAAATTCTTTGAAACTAATAGGACCACATCTAGTTTCCTCTCAATCTAATGGTACAATTTATGGGCTGATTTTTACCACTTCAGTTTTATCTTCAGACTCTATCAGCTGAATGATTTAGATGAATTTTATGTCCTCTGTGTGCCAAATCTATTTTGGTCCCTCTACTATTTAACATTGGCATCCTGCAGAGAAAGTATTTGAAGGCTTGATGCTTTTTCCATTTGTATACATAGAACATAACTTGTTTTGTTTCCCTTTTATCTAAATATAGAGATGGTTAAATACTTTCGTTTCTAAATTAAAGTTACATAAATGCAGTTATCAAAGTTGGTTATAAACCAGGCCAACCCAAAGTAAATTAAAAAATAAACTATTTGATATAATAGCTATCTTATACAATAGTTTTCAGTGTGTGCTATATATGTTTACTATAACAACTCTGATGTTTTGCCTTGTATATTGGTTCTTATTTAGAATTAATGACTGTTGCTTTATTGCCAAAGGTTTTACTGTGAAAAGATGAAATATTGTTTGATTTCATTCCTTTGACATTTTGTTTTGAGCCCTGCACATACAAATCTTACACATTATTTGGTACTTCTGGTTGGATCACTGGCATTTCCTTCAGTTCCAACTTTCTGAGACTTTGGGGTATCTCCAGTTTCTTCAGAATATTTTCTTCAGAATATGCTTCTCCAGTACATTTTACTACCACTCTTATTCCTCATCCTGAAATATAGTTCCTTTCTCAAGTAAAATTTAAAAATCCTTAATACACTTCTCATCAACATACCTACCTGGTGTCCAGTATCCTGTCTGGCACAATGTGGATGGCTAATGGATGTACACTGAATCTAAAAAGTCACACATAAATGAGTGTTAGCTCATTAGGTGAGAGTCCTCTTGTCCTTTCTAAATCTGATGTAGAAATGTCTCTTAGCGCTACTGCTGATCATCAAAGCTCTACCTGCCTCTTGCTTCCTCGAATACAGTACTGACTGCTCTCACCTTCACTCCGGGCTCCCCCATACAGCTCTCACCTGCAGCCCCCAGCCTGCACTGGTAATGCTGGCCACAGTGCTCTGTGTCTTTAACTGTAGAATGGCATTCCACACGTGTCTAGTCCAAACATGCACAACCTTGACGGGCAGGAAAGGGAAGACCTTAAGAGCTGAACTTTGTCCATTGTGCTTTTAGGACTTACTGGTTAAATTCTTACCCATTTCAATCCCTTAGAGACCCTTGTAACACATAACTTATATGGTCCCTCAGGAGCATTGTCCCACAGGACAAATGATCAGTCACCTTAGTGACATGACAGGGGTCAGCTTGTTAATACATCTTTACATGAACTATCTCCCCTTTCTTATTTTTTCTTATCCTTCAATTATGAGACTGCATCATCTAATAAAACAGTGCATGTAACCTCCACTCTATGACTCTGCTTTCTTGGAAATGCAGGCTAAGTCAGCCCATATCAAACCAACCAGTGATTTTTTTGTGTGTGTGTGTTCTTTATCTTCTCTAGTGTTTCACCATTGTTATAGAGACATATTTAGATTTCAAATATATCACTATATATAAAAATGGGAGTTAATTAATTCACTTATTAAATAAAACTTTTATATGCCCTTTACTTTAGTAAGTCGTAGAATGCCTAAGATGAAAATACATATCTGAGTCTTAAAGTTTATAGATAAGGGAGGACAAATATGGAGAGGAAACAAAGACAATGCCTTTCAAAGCAACATAAAATGAGAAGAATGGCTGGGATATTCAAAACCCTGCCACTCTCAAAAGAAAAAGCAAAGATTAAATTCAAATAGAAGAACATGTGCTTTAATTTTTGTTTATCAGATTAATGTGCCTGGTTTTCTACCCTGGGTCTCTTTGTGTAAGGTTTCAAGCCACAGGATAGTAGGAGAAAAAAGTGAGCATGTGTGGCTGATTCTCTACTTGAACTCTCTGCTGTCAGATACAGTATTTATGTGGTAAGCACAGAAGGGCAAAATGATTTCCCGGGTAGGAAAGGCTGTAGTTCCCATTGAGGCCTGTGACTGTTGTGTGCATGGGCCAATTATTTTATTCTTCCCATCAGCTACACCCCCTGTCATGTGATTTTGCAGTTCTTTTCACCAATGAGGTAAAATGGATTTCCTAGGCTTTTGATTCTGAGTTCAGCTAACTGATGTGCTTTGACAAAAGGGATGTTAGCAGATGTGGTCTATGTATAGTCTTTAAAAACATGTGTTTTAGGGCACCTGGGTGGCTCAGTCAGTTGAGCATCCGACTTTGGCTCAGGTCATGATCTCATGGCTTGAAAGTTCAGGCCCAACATCAGGCTCTGTGCTGACAGCTTGGAGCCTGGAGCCTGCCTCCGATTCTGTGTCTCCCTCTCTCTCTGCTCCTCCTCTGCTTGCACTCAGTTTCTCTCTCTCAAAAAATAAATAAAAAAATTAAAAAGCATGTGTTTCCACTGTCATTTTTTTCCTCTGTCACCATTATGATCATTGGAATGACTTAGGATATGACAAGATGAGACGTGGGTGGTCCAGTAGTCTCTGCTATCCCAGCTGGCACTCTACTAAAGTCCAGAAATGTGAGTCCAGTTAACGCCAGAAGAGTTAGCCAGCCTACATGCTGACCTGAGGTCTCATAAGGTAAATATGTGCTCATTGCCTACATCATTAATTGGTGGGGTGATCTGTTGCATGCCATGATAGTGGCAGCAGTTACCTGATGCAGAAATTGGTTTCAGTAGTAAAGTGGGGTCATAACAGACTCCTAAAAACGTGGCATTGATACTGGGGCTGGATGACAGCAGAAAATAATTGTTAGTAGAGACTGGAAAAATGAGGAAACTCTTAGAAAATCCTGGTAAAAATGACAAGGAAAATTCTAAAGATGTCTAAAAAATGGTCACATGTATTATGTCTTTGTAATGTTTTGCTAAGAATACTACTTCGGGAAATTTGACTTTTTAAAAAATATTCCTATAGAGCTTTTGGATTCAAAGAGAGTCACATAAGGAAAATATTAAAAGCAAAATAACTATATTTATTTATTTTATATATTTATTAATAAATATATAAATAAAAAATAATGGCATTTTGAAATAAAATGGAGAATAGAGAGATATCAGGACTTTTTAGGTTTAATTATAAAGCTATTTCTCATATTTAATGACCTAAAGAGTCTAAAAGTAACACATATTGTCAGGATAAGATCAAATGAATAATGTGGTTATGAGTTCCTTTGTTAGATATATCAAAGAATTAAAGTGGTACCTAGTAGAAATTTTTACCTTGACAAATGTGCTTTTAGGGAACTCAGTCATTAGCCTTAAAAAGACTGAGCCAGGGGTGCCTGGGTGGCTCAGTTGGTTGGGCATCCAGCTTCAGGTCAGGTCATTATCTCACAGTTCCTGGACTCTGTCTGACACCCCCCACCCCCATGTTGGACTCTGTCTGACCACTAGCTCAGAGCCTGGAGCCTGCTTTGGATTCTGTGTCTCTCTCTTTCTCTCTGCCCCTCCCTTGTTCACACTCTGTCACTCTCTGTCGCTCTAAAATAAATAAAATGTAAAAAAATAATTAAAAAAAAAGACTGAGCCAGTGGGTAGCCTGCCAGTGGGAGGCTTTTATCAAAAACTATTATTTGTATGAATTTTGGAGCATGGGTAAAATATAATCAGATATATAGAAAGCTCATAAATATTTTAGGGGAGTTGTATTTATAAAATCACTGCCAACACAAGACTGATATTGTTCAACTAGTAAAATTACCTCTGATCCTTCAACTTTCTATGGGAAACTAGAATTGGAAAGTTACATTAGATAATATACTTATTACCTGGATGCCCCAATGACATACACTGGAATAAGGAAAAACTTACCTAGTTTTTTTTCTTCAAAATCTGGACATGTAGCCTCTCCTTGGACTCAGTGATTATTTGAATGAAGTTTGTACCTTGGACTCAGTGTAGACTTTGTTGGTAATCCCAACACACATAAAACATGTAAGTCTAGTATTCTCTTATTGAATGATCAGATAAGCACAATGACTTATATCAGGATTAGCAATTTTTTTTTTCCTGTCAAGAGTCAGATACTTTAGGCTTTGTGGGACATGAGGCCTCTATCACCACTACTCAGCCTTGAAGCTAAACTTGTTATAGACAATACATAAATGTATGAGCATGCTGTATTCCCATAAAACTTTATTTATTGGCTTATGAACTTCTCTAGAATTTACTGAATACAAATTTATCCCAATATACAGAAATTGAGAATAAAATGCATTTGTCACATCACAACATTCTGTTACTTTTGCAATGAAGTGCTTATATAATTTGAATCAAGGTATATATATATGGAATTCTGAGAACACCTTACATTAGAATATTTGTGGAATTCCTCTGTAAATTCTTATGCTGATTAGATTGATATTTATAACTCATTACTCATGTTATAAGACCTATGAGGATTTCATATAGTGTGGCTACTGAATATGAGAAATTATAGTGTACCTACATGCACTTTTTTAAATAGTTTTCTGCAACATTTTAGTTTGGAGATTTCCAGCTCCCTAAATAGAATGTGTCCCCAGATGTGTGTGTGTGTGTGTGTGTGTGTGTGTGTGTGTGTGTGTGACATATATTTACCACAATGGTAAATTATGGGAATTAAAATCTCAAAGGGGGTGTTATTGAACATACTGAGACAGAAAATCCTTTGTTCATCTTGAGAAATAATGTATGCAGATTAGAGAAAGCTAATCAGTTTTTAAGTTGGCACCAATTTTAATTCTTCCAAGCATAATTTACTTTTCAAATAGGAAAACAAGCCATCTGTCAGATATGTTTTTCATAGTAATATCAATAATTTAGTAATTAAAGAAGTCAATAAATATACTATATGTATACTGATGACTGACTTGTTTCTTAGTATGAACTTGAATTTCATGTTTTTCAGGGTTTTTATCTTAGGAAAAGTTGGAGAAAAGATGAAAAATGGGTTATTAGTCGGATGCTATTTTAGATTAAAAATTTTATTTGTGTTTGGATTACAACACTTTTTATATTGATAATTTTTAAAAAATAATTCTTTACCCATATATTTAAAGAAAACTATTTAAAATATTCCTTTCTTCATTTGGGAAAAAATACTTGAAGATTTCTAAACAACCATCAGGCCATTAATTTGATTCTAATATGGATTAGAAAAAGAGAGTTAGATTTTAAGAGACACCATGTATATTATGATCAGCTGACTATTTCCCCATTTCCTTTTGTATATATTGATTAACTTAGCATTCATATATATGTGTGTGTGTGTGTACATATATATGTATATATATTTAATGTTTTGCTTATTTTTGAGAGAGAGAGAGAGAGACTGTATGAGCAGGGGAGGATCAAAGAGAGAGGGAGACATAGAATCTGAAGCAGGCTCCAGACTCTGAGCTAGCTGTCAGCACAGAGCCCAACCTGGGGCTTGAACCTATGAACTGCAAGATCATGACCTGAGCTGAAGCCGGACGTTTAACCGACTGAGCCACCCAGGCACCCCAAAGTTAGCATTCAATCATATAATTTAATATTACTTGAGAATCTATTATGTGCTAGATATTGTGCTATTGACAAGATAGATTCCTTGAATTTATAGATATTATAATCAGCTGAGACAAATTTTAAATGAATTTTAATGTACATGGCATGAAGGAAAATACCATATATAATGAAAACATTATAATGGAAACCCAGTTTTTTATGGCCAGCAAAGGAAATTGTTCTAAATAAATTAGTTTTCTACATAGATCTGAAGAATGAGCAGGAATTAGGCAGTTGAAAGGTTTACAAACAGCATTTCAAGTACTCAAAAGAACATAACATGAAAAGACTTATGGGAAATATATTTTGGTGTACTTTAGGTATTAAAAAGTCAGTGTGTGGCAAATACATTATAAAACAGATCAAGAACATTAGGAATATAATCAGTTATAGCACCAAATAATATCCATTGTCTGTATGTAACACAGATTATTCACCTACTAAAAAATATCTTGCTTATTTCCAAGTTTTGGTAATTTATAAATAAAATTGTTATAAATTTCTATGTGCAAGTTTTTGTGTAGACATAAATTTTCAATTTCTTTGAGAATATCAAGGAGCATGCCTGTTGGATCTTTTCGTTAGCTTATATTTAGTTTGTTAGACTGCATTCCAAAGTGGCTGGATCATTTTGAGTTCTGACTAGCAATGAATGAGAGTTCCTGTTGTTCTACCTGCTTGCAGAGGTTGGTACTTTAAGTGTTCCAGACTTTGTCCTCTGTAGTAGACATGTAGTGGTATCTCATTGTTTTCTAAATTTTCAATTCCCTTGTGACAAATGATGTGGAGTTTCTTTTCATATGCTTGTTTGCAATTTGTATATCTTTTTTGGTGAGATGTCTGTTAAATTCTTTGGTCTCTTTCTTGGTCAAGTTGTTTACTTTCTTATTATAGAGTTTTAAGATTTCTTGGTGCACAATCAGGTTTTCATTTTAAAACTTTCTGTTGTTATTTTTTTGGATTTTTTTTTGTAAAATGTAGTAAAAGTGATTATTAAGAGATATTTATTTCCCAGAGAAATATAATGATGTCACATATTCTGTTAGTGCGAAAGTAAGTGAGAAAAGTATGTATAATTGAGAAATGTGTAGATTATACAATTTACCAGAATTTCTGTTTGAGTGGAACAGTATATGGTCAGAAACAAGATTTGTTCATATGATTAGCCACAGCCTAATCTTATTTACTGAAAAAGGAGACTTCTCAATTCATAACAGAAAATCAGGAGTTATTTCCTTTCTCTTAGGTATAAAAGAAAGTGTCATCACTATCTGGATTTTTCCTCTTACATGTGCATGCCATTTCTATCATCATCTGCCACTGACATGGCTTCGAAGACCCAATCTCAACTAGGACACGACTCCTTGTGAAGATGGGTGTTCTGGGGTGCCTGGGTGGCTCACTCAGTTAAGAGGCTGGCTTCGGCTCAGGTCATGATCTCACAGTTTGTGGGTTCGAGCCCTGCATCGGGTTCTGTGCTGACAGCTAGCTCAAAGCCTGGAACCTGCTTTGGATTCTGTATCTCCCTCTCTCTCTGATCTTCCCCTGCTCATGCTATCTCTCTCTGTCTCTCAAAAATAAATAAAAAACATTTAAAAAATTAAAAAAGATGGGTCTTCTGAGCCATGACAATGGCAGATGATGATAGAGACCTTCTTCCATTTCTTCCTTTCTTCAGTCATTTTTTAACAATCCACTCTCAAAGTGGTGCAGATTTTTTTTTCCTTTTCTTTTTTCCTAAGCCAGAATGTATAGACTATGGATGACAGACCTCTAGGCCACTAAATATGTGTAAGGCAGGAGGTAGTCCTTTACTAATGTAGATGTATCTTTTTTGTGGTATAAATTGTCTTTTAAGGAAAGTATTTTATAAATAAGTATGGAATACTCACTGAATCATATTTGTGACTGAAAGCTAAAAAAGCCCTGTGATAAAGTTTACCATGAATTATAAAGTAATGCTTTTAAAATCATTAACAATAATTGTTCACAGATGCAAAATAAAATGACAGAAGTATTTATATTTATAAAGAAAAATGCTTATTTTATGTGTATAACTTAAGAATGAACTTTATAAAATGTTTTTAGACCAAAACAATAATTCATTTCTTTGTAATGCCTTCTGGGATGATTATAAAATCTTTTATTGAATTCTTACTAGGCACTGAATAAATATTTTGCATGTATTAAGTTGCATAATGCCCATAAATTATGAAGTCAGAATAAATAATATCACTACTGTCCATTGGAAAGCTAACATATTGAAATAGGGTGTCTAATTTGCCAAAGCATACCCAGACAGTAATTTAGGAAGCTTGGTCAGAGCCCACGTGATCTAGGTTGAGATCCTCACTTATCCTGTAAGTCTTACACAGTAAAGAACTAAGGTCTCATATTCATGTTCAAAATGGATTTGGAAAAAAAATCTTAGATTTAATTGCATCAGGTCTTCTCTATTATCAATAGGGTTGGACTCAGGCACACTATAAATATCTCTAGAAATTGTTTCAGGATAAGTGTTTTATTGTAGTCATTTTACCAACTTGCTTGCCTGGCCTTGTTGTCTCTGAATGCTTCCCCACTGTTTTTAACTTTTTAACTTGGTTTTTGTTTTTGTTTGTTTTGCCTCTTGTATGATCCCTTTGAATGATGCTTTCCTCAGACTATGTATTTCTGTCTCCTGTTCCACTGTCAGTTTCAGCGATTTGGTAGAACTCATGGAATTCAGAAAAGCTATTACACTCATGATTATAGCTTATTAGAACAAAATAATATAGATTCAAATGAGCAAAGTAAAAAGATTTAGACATAGGTAGTAGTAGATAGTAGGGGGACTCTATGTTTGCCTTATCCCTTGAATACAGATAGATAAATATCAAATCATCCTGAGTACCCAAGATACTGATCTGAAGACTGAAAAAGTAAACTACACAACTAGGGAAGAAAAGAGGCCACATCGTGGAAGGTAGGGGCTATGGAGATTTGGATTTGGGGAGAAAAGAACTATAGGTGCTGTGGAGGGGAGAGAGTGCAGATCAGAGAGAGAGGAGAGAGGGTGGAGGGGGAGAGAGAGAGACAGAGACAGAGAGACAGAAACAGAGAGGAGCACACAGGGGTTTGCACAAGGAAAACACTTCCCCCAAACATTGACTAGGAAAGTTAGAGATGATTATCATGATTTCTTACAATCAGTGGAGCTCAGCCTGAACTTTTAGAAGTCTGCTCAGTAGGTAGAGTGGAGTCTGGAGGCATAACAGTACTCCTGTGGCAAAGGAGAGCAGAGACCTGGAAGCAGACAGCATGAGGACCCCCTGGGATGCACTAAGAGAGACTATTCCCCTTCTTGGAGTGCATCTGGAGGAGGTGGCATTGGGTCTCAGGGGACCAATGAGCCAGTGGGGACCAGTGCACTGCCCTACTCATTAACATAAATCAGAGAAACCTGCTGACGATGGGGTTTTTGGTGCACTGTACAATAAGTCCAAGCCCCTACACATTTGTGTGACTGCCCGTCTGAGACAAACCAGCATCAGCCACAGTACTGTTAGACCCTCCCCCAGAGGATCAGTGTGGGCCCATGCTGTGCTGGATTCCTAAAATGTGGAGTTTTGAAGCTCAGCTGGCATGCTGGAGATAAAACACAAGTGCACTGCACTGTCAGGTGGACAGACAGCCAAGACCCAGATAGGGTAAAGGCAGGGATCTGAGGGACACCTAGTACACATAAAAGATTATTCACTCCACTGTGTACAGGGCTTTCCAGACAGCAATGGGCATGAACTCTCTCCAGGGACAGGTGAGAGGGCAGATTCCATTTTTCTCCCCTTGCCAGCAGCAAGGACAGACTTCAGTGAGCAGCACAGCACCCACAAAAGAAACTTGAACCACTTAAGTCCTGTCCCACTGTGTTCTCTAGGTGCTTCTGTACTAGGGAAAGTGTGCCTGATAGCCAAAACAGCAGTTGACCCTTCCTACAGAAGACCAGCACAACCACCCCACATGCACCAGATCTACTGACCAGGGAGTGCAGCAAAGCTTCAGCTCTAGGAGAAATAGGATCTGGCCTCATTTAAGGCAGACCAAAGTACTCCTGGTTAAAACTCAGCACACACTGGACAAAGTCCAAAAATTCCCCACTGCAGACAAGGAGAAACTCTGCAGAGGACTGACCTGAACAAAACAGTCACCAAAATACAACAACACAGTGCACACAGCATATACCAGTGACACTTCCTGAATCACCAGGCCCTGGATAGTATATGACCACTTCTTAATAAAGTCATTACTCTCAGAGGCAGGAAACATAACAGGCTTCCTAACACACAGAAGGAGACAGAGACTTAGACAAAATACCAAGCGGAGGGATTCATCCCTAAAGAAATAACAAGAGGTCATGGCCAGGCTTCTAATGGAAAGAGATATAAGTAATATATCTGATCCAGAATTTAAAACAATTGTAAGGATGCTAACTGGATTTAAGAAAAGGAAAGAAGACACCAGGGAGTCCATTGCCTAAAAACTATTCATGTCAAAATTTTAAAAAATGCTATAATCAAGATGCAAAATGAACTGGATGTAATGATACAGGGATGGAAGGATCAGGGAAAAAATAATTGATATAGAAGATAAACTTATGGAAAAATAAGATAAAAAGAAGAGAGAAAAAATATTGGATCATGAAGGTGAACTTAGGAACTCAGCGACTTCATAAAGCATAACATTCATATCATAAGAGTCTCAGAAAAAGATAAGGAAAAGGAGGTAGAGGTTTCTTTGAGAAAATTATAGCCGAAAAATTCCCTAATATGGAGAAAGAAATAGACATCCAAATCCAGGAGGCATAGAGAACTCCCATCATAATCAACAAAGTGGACAACGCCAAGACATATCATAGTAAAATTTGCAAAGTACAGCTATAAGGAAAAAAATCCTGAAAGCAGCATGGGAAAGAAATCCCTAACTCACAGACACATAACGTGATAAAGCACATTAATAAAAGAAATGATAAGAACCATATGACCCTGTCAATAGATGAAAAAAAATATTTGACAAAATACAGCAATTATTCTTGACAAAAATCTTCAACAAGGTAGGGATAGATGGAACATACCTCAAAATCACAAAGGCTGTATGTAAATGTCATCTTCAGTGGCCAAACACTGAAAGTTTTTTCCTCCAACATCGAGAACAAGAGAGTGTTGTCATCTGTCACCATTGTTATGTAGCATAGTACTGGAAGTGCTAGCCTCTGCAATCAGACAACAAAATGAAATAAGAAGTACCCAAATCATCAAGGAAGAAGTCAACCTTTCACTATTTGCAGACAAAATGGTACTCTATGGAGAAAACTTGAAAGACTCCACCAAAAATTTGCTAAAACTGATACACAAATTTAGCAGTGTTGCAGGAAACAAAATCAATGTACAGAAATTGTGGCATTTTATACACCAATGATGAAGCAGCAGAATGGTAAGTAAAGGAATTGATCTCATTTACACTGCACCAAAACCGTAAGATACCTAGGAATAAATCTAACCAAGGAAGTAAATGATCTATACTCTGAAAATTATAGGATACTGCTATTGAACACTATAGAAGAAACTGAAGTGGACACAGAGATGGAAATATATTTCATGCTCAAAGATTGGAATAACAAATATGGTTAAAATGTCTATACTACCCAAAGCAATGTACACATTTAATACAAACCATATCAAAATACCAACAGCATTGTTCACAGAACTAGAACAAACCATCTTAAAATGGGTATGGAACCAGAAAAGACCCAGAATAGCCAAAGCAATCTTGAAAAGGAAAAGCAAAGATGGATGCATCACAGTTGTGGACTTCAAATTATATCACAAAGCTATAGGCATCAAGACTTTATGGTATTGGTTCAATAATAGACACACAGATCCGTGGAACAAAATCGAGAACCCCAAAACAGACCGACACTAAATGGTCAACTAATCTTCAACAAAGCAGGAAAGAATATACAATGGAAAAAAGACAAGTTCTTTAACAAATCGTGTTGGGAAAACTGGATGGCTGCATGCAGAAGAATGTAAACTGGACCACTTTTTTACACCATACACAAAAATAAATTTAAAATGGATGAAATACTTAAACATGAGACAGGAACACTAAAATCCCAGAGGAGAACACAGGAAGCAACTTATTACTAGACACAACTTTGGAGGCAAGGTAAACAAAGGCAAAAATGAACTAATGGGATTTCATCAAGATAAAAATCTTCTCCAGAGCAAATGAAACAATCAACAAACCAAAAGCCAACCTACAGAATGGGAGAAGATATTTGCCAATGGCATGTCTGGTAAAGGGTTAGTAGCTGAAATCTATGAAGGACTTGCCAAACTGAATACACCCCAAAAATCAAATAATTCTGCTAAGAAATGGGCAGAAGACATGAATAGACATTTTTCTGAAGAAGACATACAAATAACTAACACACATGAAAAGATACTCAGCATCACTCATCATTAGGGAAATACAAATCAAAACTGTGATGAAATACCCCTCACACCAGTCAGAATAACTAAAATTAACAACACAGGAAACAACAGATGTTGGCAAGAATGAGGAGAATGTGGAATCCTCTTGCACTATTAGGGGAATGCAGACTGGTGCAGCCACTCTGGAAAACAGCATGGAAGTTTCTCATAAAGTTAAAAATAGAACTACCCTACAACCCAGCAATTTCACTACTAGATATTAACCCAAGAGATACAAAACCACTGAAGGATATATGCAACTTGATGTTTATAACAGCATTATCAACAATAGCCAAATTATGGAAACAACCCAATTGTCCATCCATTGATGAATGGATAAAGAAGTGGTATATAAACACAGTGAAATATTACTCAACCATAAAAAGAATGAGATCTTGCCATTTGCAATGACATGGATGGAGTTAGTGTGTATTCTAACTGAAATAAGTCCATCAGAGAAAGACAAATATATGATTTAACTCGTATGTGGAAACAGATGAACATAAAGGAAAAAAGAAAAAAAGAAGTACAGGTAAACTATAGGAACCTATTTGAAGGCTGCTGGAGGAGAGGTAGGCAGGGGATGGGCTAAATGAGTGATGCTTGTTAAAGAGGACATTTGTGATAAGCACTGGGGGTTTTATGCAAGTAATGAATCCCTAACTTCTATTCCTGACACCAGTATTACACTATATGTTCAGTAACTAGAATTTAAATAAAAAATTGTAATTAAAAAAAGAAAAATTTTGAAGACTGAATCTATGAAAGCAGATACAAGCCTCCAGATTTCCTCCCTCATTATAATTGCATGAACAGCACTTACATTTCTCACTATAGATGTGTGACAACACATATGTAATATTGCCAGGCAAGGAAGCTCACTGGAGACTCCATACTCAGGAGTTTTATTGGTGGGTGGTCACAGAGGTGTGAAGTACCTGGATGACTGACATTAAATACTTAGTCTCTTAATACTACTACATGGCTCAAGGACCCAACATAAATCACTTAGTGAACCTAAACTATCTGGTGTGGCCAAAGGCCCCAGGTGTACAAAATATTTTCATCAGATAAGATATTAAAAGGGCTTAGAGGTTATTTCCCAGAAGTTAATCAAGTTTATTTGGAATGTGCAGAATTGGAACACCTAAAATGTGCGAAGTCAACCTTTCACTCCACAGAAAGTCTTACTTCTGTCTGTAGGCTTGTCTGGATCCCTGGATGCCTACTGCATTTCATGTCTCCTCTGATCCTGTGCTGTGCATTATTTGCAAAATAGCCTCACCCTTACTCTTTTACAGTTTTTACACAGAACCACGGTCTGTGTAGAAAGGAAATTACATTGTTATAATTACTTCTTCATTTTTATGGCTGTGAAATGAAGAAAAACAAGAATATGTCACTTTCCAAAAGCGCTGAAAAAGTATTAACAAATAAGCTTTTATAAATTGAACACATTTATAAAACCTCTGGATATTTATGTCCACCTTCATCATATCTTTTTGTTAAAAAAATAATTTATGTTTACATGACTAACTGCCCTTCATTTGACGTATGCTTTTCAAGATTGATCTTTGTGTAAAAAAAAAAAACAAAGTTGCTCACATCATTCTCTTTCTATTTTTTTAACTTGAAGTACTTATAGTGAAGTTATTTGCATTGTTATGATAAAATATAAATAACATAAAGTTTATCATTTTAATTACTTTTAAGTGTATAAATTTAGTGACATTAGGTACATTCACATTATTGCAAAGCCATCATCACTATCCATCTCCAGAATTTTTCACCTTCCCAAACTCAAACTATGTACTCATTAAATTATATCTTCCCATTTTCCATGGTAAACACTACCTCCTGTGTCTGAATTTGACTACTCTAATTACCTAATATAAGTAGAATCAAACAGTATTTGTCCTTTGTTTCTGCCTTATTTCACTTAGCATGATGGATTTTTTTTTATCCATTTATCTATTGATGAACATTAGGGTTGTTTCAATCTTTTATCTACTATTGTGAATAAAACTATTCTAAGCATTCATGTACAAATATCTTTTTGGGCCCCTGTTTTCAGTTCTTTTGGGTATCTACTAGGAATAGATGATAATACTATGGTTAATTATTTGAGAAACCACTATACCATTTTCTTTAGAGGCTGCACCATTTATATTCCCACCAACAGTGCACAAATATTCCAAATTCTCCATATTCTCATCAACACTTATTATTTTATCTTCTTGATAATAGACACCCTAATGAGCATCAAGTGGTGTTTTTGTGGTTTTAATTTGTATTTCCCAATGACTAGTGTTATTGAGCATCTTGTCATGTGCTTGTTGCCCATTAGTATATATTCTATTGAGAAATGGCTCTTCACATCCTTTACCCATTTTTAAATTGGGCTGTTTGATTTTGTTGTTCTTGTTGATGAGTTATAGAAGTTTTGGATATAAATCTTTACCAGATATTTAATTTGCAAATGTTTTCACCCATTCTAGGGGTGCCTTTCATTCTCTTCATAGTATCCTTTGATAACACAAACTTTTCTGTAGCCTAATGAAGTCTAATTCATCATTTTCATTGTTTTTGTTTTCTGTGCGATTGGTCTCATATCCAACAAACAAACAAACAAACAAACAAACATTGCCAAATACAATGTCATGAAGCTTTCCTTGTATGTTTTCTTCTAGAGTTGTATAGTTTTAACTTTTGCATTTGGATCTTTTATTTATTTTGAGTTAATTTTTATATATGGTGTAAGGTAAGAATCTAATTTTATTCTTTTGTGGTTATCCAGTGTTCTAAGAGTTACTTATTTGTCTTCAGACAGAATATGGAAAACACTGCTCCCCTACCCTTCCAGAGTAAAAAATATGGAGAACTGAGCTTATTTCCATTCCCATGTGCTGCAGAAGTTGGAATTGTCCTATTAGTGCAAACTGACAAGCCAAAGACAAAAGGACCTACAGATACTGGACTGCTTAGTGAAATGACGTGACCTGATGATGCAGTGTGGATCCAACAGAGTCACAAACCCCATCCTCTTCCTCCCAAAGACAAACATACAATGACTCATCAGCTAATGAATAACCACGTAAAAACATGCCTTTGCATAAAACTCTTAAAGGAAAGAAAAATAAAACCAAAACAAATTACCTACAAGAAAATAAAAAGAAGGATAATATTTTTTAAAGATTTATTATCCTTATAAAAATGGAATGAAATAAAGAGAAATTTCAGGTAATAGTAAGAAACTGTTCCTAAAAATAGCACAAAATAAATAAAGTAACTAAAAAAGAAGAGATTAGTACAAAAAAATCCAATATATTAATTGTCATTGGAAAAAAAATGGGGAAGAAAAAGCTATCAAAAAAATTTTTGTCAAAATTCAAGACGTGTTTCCAGAATTAAAGGTTTTGTTGATATCTAGTACAGTGAATGAAATAAAGAATAATGGAATGAAATTTCTGAAAGCATTTATAAAGAAAAAATTTTGCTTCCAGAAAAAGCAATCTGAATAGCTTTGGACTTGTAGGAAAGTAATATGAAAGATAAAACGAGGTCCCCAGACTTTAATGATAAATGGTTACCAACCTCTAAATATAATATCCAATCACATTTTAATTAAGAATGATAAGAAATATACATACACATATGTACACAGATATTTATACACATAGCTTTCTCACATGTACACATACACATTCAATAAGCATGTCTGTAGCACATCATCACATGTTTATATATACACACACTCTTGTGTATATATGACACATGACCTAAAGAAATTTATGCCCCACTAAAAGAGAAAAGAAGGTAAGAAAGTGGAAGTCATGGTATCTGTGAAACAAGGTTCAACATGACAAATGTAAAGGGAATCTTTCAGATGGTGGTGGAAGAACTCCCAGGATGTAAGCTACCGAGCTAGCTTTTTAAGTTAATAGGGGCCAGATAAGTGCTTTGAATGAGTTATCTATAAGCATTTAAAAAGAACTGATCAAGTAGCTGATGGGTTTAAATATTCTGCAAGAATTAGGAATAAATTAATGACTCTGGTAGCAATTAAGATAAAGACAATTAATAACTCAAGACAAACAAAATACACTCAAGAAGGGCAATGTGAAACAGTATACTACATGGTGGGTCACATGTCCCGTTGTGATAACATACACTTTCTAGTTACATAGTCCAAAACTGTGTGACAGTCAGAGACTGGAGACTAAGAGTTGGAATCCCAATGCTGTGATTAGGTTGGTGACTGGATATATGCTTTTGGTTTGGAAAAATATAACAAAGATAAGTAGCTTCCACTACAGAAGATTAACAAATAATATCTAAAAATAAAGAAAAAAGAATTATAGCTGTAATTAATACTAAGAATAAACACTAGAAAGAAAGAAAAGTATACCTAAAGGTAAAAGCTTTTAAAGAAGAGGAGTAAATAGTGAGAATTTGGGAACAGAAAATGTTTTTAATTAAGCCTTGTAGAATTATTTGACATTTTTAAATAAGTGCATGCATTGCTTTGATAAAAGTAATAATTTAATTTAACTTGGCATTAATTTCCACTATGTTTTTCTAACTTATGAAATCTGAAAAAGAGGTTTTTATTTTGTTCTAGTGATCTGGCCCACAAAAATAGTCCTGATTTTGCCACTTGCCATTTAAATATGCTTTTTAACAGTAAATTAAAATCAGTAACAGTAGTAGGCCTGAGTTCCAGTTAAACAAAATCACATAATATTATTTTAGTATGTGTTATATACACTTTCTTGCCTATAATAACTCTTTTTAGAAAAATTTCTTTTGAATTTGATTCAAATATTATAAGGAAGTTTACAATTTTCAAAGGAAAAACAGTCATGCTGATTTATTTAATATTATTTTAATACTTAAAGTTTAGGTCATTCCTTTTCTTAAAAGAAAAAATAACCTAAAATAGTAATTACTGCTATATCCCTGAAGAAAGCTACTGAATATTTCCCAAGAAACATTACTTAATGGGGTTAATTTTATTTTGTAATAAGCACTATATTTAATTTCATGGAGTCCCCTATATTGTGGCATAGTATTATTTTTGAAACCATCTCTACTTTTATACAAGCAAGTTCTTTGATCTCTTTTTTTCTGATGATAAAATTTGAAATGAGTAAATAGTAAGGGAAATTCAGGTATATTCCCTTCATTTTCTAAAAATTTTGGTAGCTAATTATTACAGAGTTATTTGCAATTTTTTCTGTTGAAAGTGACATTAAAATGTTCTAATGATCCAAGGATTTATTAGGATGCCTGAATGAATACATGCAATTGAAGACAGAAACATTACTCTTAGTTAAATTTTGCAGAAAACTAGAAGTTCTTGTGGAAATGTTAGAAACAATTATTCTTGACCTTCCTATGGATTACGATATCTCATTTTGATTATTTTGACTCAGAAATTGGAAGAAAAAAGATGATTAATAAATTTGTTCTTACTCTCAAAGTCTCCACAAAGTGACAACTGTTTCAGTATTCCCATTGAATGGAGTACAAAAAATTGAGTTGATATTTTTTACTGAAACTTTTCCTTGAGGAAATCATTAACACAATCATAATGAAATGCTCATTTCTAAGAGTTAATTTTTCATTGAAACATAACTCTCACTTCTGCTATCACAATCTTTAAAGGTATACATCTGTGAAATACAAAGTTCCTCTTCTCTTACCAGTTGGAGAGGAACAAAATGAAGGTGCTGAGTATTGGTCAGCAGGATGTAGTTGCTAAGATACATATGCTACAGCTGAGGAAGCCATTTTTAGGCCTAATTTAATGCTGTATATTTCCCCATAAGAAAAAAGCTTTTGTAGGGAACCAACATAACCACGTCACGGGACAGGAAACAGCAAAATGGAGCTATGATCAGTCCTGTCCATCTTAGGAGAGAGGAGTGGAAGGTGAGAGCTTCCTTCCCTTGAAAGACCAGGAAGAGATGGACACTGCTACTGTCACTACTGTTACTACTACTACTATTACTATTACTACTACTGCTGCTGCCACTTCCTACCTTCCTAAAATAACAACAAGTCAGTTCAAGCATTAATGGGCAGTACGATTTTTTCTTTCTTTTTCCCTTGATTCTTCTAGCTAGCTCAGAGACTCACTCCTCATCACATAACACTTGAGCAGCCTAATCTTTGAAACTTTTGTAACAGACTATGATGTAAAAATTCTGCAACCCAGAAAACTTCAATGTGGGAACATTTGGATTGCATATTGGCAGACAGTTGTTCAGTTCTACTGAAGATCATTAATACTGTCAGGAATCTCAAACTGTAAGGGTGAACCAAGGACAAAAATAAAACCTGGGGGCTGATGATTATAAAATTAAGGTGCTAGCCTTTCTAAAATAAATTGCAGCACCTGTGTATGTCAATGGCCGAGAAATCAATACTTGTTAGCATTCCCAGTGGGGAAAAAGGCTTTGCTGCTATTCATCTGTGAACACATATTGTACAATCATCAGTCATGGGACTGCATCCTAATATATGCGTGCTGGAGGTTGAGCTCTGTATCTGCATTTTTGAATTAGTCCCAGCATGACAGAAAGCAATCCCTGTAATTTGGGGGAAAGAAGAAAATAAATACAGGTAGGATAAACATTACTGGAAGAAAAAATATGTAGATCTTCTTTCTGATGATGGGATACAAAAAAAACAACATCCAACATTTGAAATGCACTGTGCACTTGCCTACAGCAGGTATTTTTCCCTTTAAAATCCATTGGGTGGTGTGGATGAGCAGCAGTACCTGTGACTGCAGAGGCTTTCCAATCCTCACAGCTGTCAGGAAAGCCTACACTAATGTGTCTTGAAAGAGTGATTAATAGGTTTTGACAATATCATTGCATTGCATATTTAATCAGATTATACATCTGTTAGAAATGGTTTGCCTCTCACATCTGCAGTCAAAATCCACAAACGGTATTCAGATCATCGCTTTAGCAGAAGCATGAAACTACTATCTATGTCAGTCTTACTGTTGACAAGTTAAAACTGCATGCCAGAAACAGATGAATGGTGACATTTTCTTGATTCACGTAATGATTTTTTAAAAATTTCCTAGAAATTTTTCTGTGCCTAAATTAATGCTCATTAACAAGGAGGGAGACAAATCTATGTAATTGTAAGTTACATGCCCAAGAAACAGATGTACAGTGGCTTAATGCCATCCTAAAGTTGGTACTACTTGGTTATAATTTCAAAAACATATTTCAAATGATAATGCTAGGCTAGGAAGATAGATAAGACAGATTTTCAGATTACAAAATTCAACATGACAACTTGTATTTTCATGTGATTAGGTATTATATAAAATGTTGAAGAAAGAAATGTATTCAAAAGTGCAAAAGTAAGATTTAGAATGATGCCTTATTTTTTTTCTCAGTATTTATCTTTCCCTTATGTAGTTGGAAAACGTTCCTTTTAAACAAGATACCATTTCAGCACTAGTCTTTTTTTTAAATTTTCACAGTAATCTTGTTATAAAAAGTGTCCCCCTGTATCTTCCATAACTTTGTGTCTAGCATCTCACTGACCACCAAGTTATATAACTTTTCTGTGAGCTGTTTCTAACATTCACTCCTGAAAAACAAGTGGCTTTGAACTGGCAGTGTAATACAAGGTAATCAATGACATCTAGGGAGGAGCTAAAATGTTTACTTTCTTAGCTTACTTGATTTCATTCTACTATTTAGCAATGCTACCTACTGCATTCTTAGACTTTCTTTCTTTCTTTCTTTCTTTCTGTCTTTCTTTCTTTCTTTCTTTCTTTCTTTCTTTCTTTCTTTCTTTCTTTCTTTCTTTCTATCTTTCTTTCTTCCTTTCCTTATTCTTTCTTTCTTTCTTTCATCTTTCTTTCTTCCTTTCCTTATTCTTTCTTTCTTTCTTTCTTTCTTTCTTCTTTTTTATCTTTTTGGTGATCTCTGTGCATTTTCTTGATTCTTGAGATGTCTTCTTGGTTTGCTGTGTCCTCTTTCTCTGACATCCTTAATTATGATATGCCAAGTAATTTATTGGTCATCTTTTCTATTTTCAGTAGAGCCACAGTAAACATTTTTGTACACTTTGATAAGAACATGTCTTTACTTTTGTTGGCTAAATGCATAGGATTATTATTGCTGGCTCCTTATACCAACATGTATATGTGTTATAGCTATTTATCTAGAGAGGGGGCAGAGAGAAAGAGAGCTGTTTTAACAAATTATGGTCCAATTTTACCTTCCTACTAGCAATATATTAGGTGTCTGGTAACTCCACAGTCTCACCAGAGTTACTATTTTCAGTTTTTTTTTAATTTTAATTACAACGTTTAAAGGTAGCTTGTAACTCATTTTTTTCTTTTTTGATATATATATTTTAGGCTATAATTTTTCCATATTTGCACTGTTTTAACCACAAAGCCAAATTATGGATTCATTTTCAAAATTTGTATTTAATAGAAATATTTCTAAATTTTCTTCAGAACTTTAAACCACATATTATTCAAAATGATTTTTTAATTTCCATTAATTTATGGGTTTTAGAATTTAATTCTAGTTGTTCAGAGAATATGTCTTGCACTATTTATGTCATTTTGAATACATAATGGGACTTATTTACTGGTGCAACAAGTCATTTATTTTCTTGAATGCTCCATTTGACCTTAAAAATATATTATTTTTGGTGGTATGTCCCATAAATATTACCTAGATCCAATTTAAATCTGTATATCCCATTAATTTTCTGTCTACTTTTTTATGATTAGCACAGAAATATTGAAATTGCCAATATAACTATAGAGTATATATGTCTATTTTACTCTTCAGTGATCTCAGTTTTAGCTTTGTTTTTAGGTGCATATATTTAGCATTAGTATTTCTTCTTGATGAGCTGTCCCCTTTTTCAATATGACAAACTCCTCTTTATCCCTGGAAATAGTCCTTACTCTGAAATCTAAGTATTTGGATACTGATGTAGTCCTTCCAGCCTTTTTTGTGGGGGGAAGGGGAAGGTTTATATTTGCATATTATATCTTTTTCCATGATTTTCTCTGTACCCCCCTCATTTTGATATTTAAAGTAGCTTCTCTATAGACAACATACAGATGTGTCTTGTTATTAATCCAACCTGTTAAAGCTTCTCTTTAATCTGAGTGTTCAGATAATTTATATTCAATGTAATTCTTTAGACTTAACTCTTCACTAATTGTCACACATGTTCTTTGTTCTGTTTTTCCTCTTTGTCTGCCTTCTTTTGATTTGAGTACTTCTAGTAGTCTACCAAGAACCATTTTTGTGAATGTTGTGGTGAAGTAGAGTCATGATTATTTCTATATTCTTCCAGCTGGCACCACTGATTAAAAGACCACTACTCTGAAGTGCTATCTTTGCAATGAACCAAGTATCCACACATTTTCAGACCTGTTTCTGAGCTTTATAGCCTGTTCCACTGAATCATTTATCCATTTTACATCAAAACAACATAATCCTATCATTATTATTTTGATAATGGGTACTGCGAGACCTCCCACTTGGACTTTTTTTTTCCCTTCAATGTTATTTTACCAATATGTAACTCTGTCTTTCAGTTTTATAAATAGTTTCAGTTTTATAGTTTCACTATTTATAAAGTTTTCCATTTTATAACCAGTTTTTAGTTATAAATAGAAAAAGTTATAATATTTTGATGGAAATTGCATTAAGTATGTAGATTCATAGGTTATTTTAGGAGAATTTTTTAAATTACTGAATTTTCCAATTCACGTACACATTTTACTGCTCCAATCATTTGGGGACTCTAAGTTCTTCTAATACTTATTTGGTATATATATTTCCAGACACTTTACATCTCTGGATTGTTATTGGAAAAACCTGAGATGAGCTAGAAGGCTTATAGGAAATAGTTCTCACCAATATTTCCTAGTTAGTACTTGAGAGGCTGTGTTAAGTAACACATTTGGTCTTCAAACTGTGTTCCTGGGTGCTTCCTCTGAAGGGAGAGAGAAATAATTTGTAGAGATGTCATTTTGAGTCTCCTTGCCTTTGTTACAATTAGAGCCATCTGCTTTTATTAGAGCAGTGTTCTACTATTAGCCAGTGTTCATTGGCTTCCACATGAGTCTATTGCAATAAGACTGACTACCTTTCTTAAATTCTCGGTAACATAAAGTTTATTAGCTTTGTAGTCTAGAAAGCCTGAATTTGAAATCTAATTCTTTTATACTAGAATTCTATTGCTGAGCCATATACTTCACCCTTTCAAACTTCAGTTTGCTCATGTATAAAATGGAGAGAATAAAAATCACTTCTAAGTTTATTCAATATAAATTATATAGCATGTGGTAGATAGTGTGAATGTAGCAACTTTATTTTTATGATAAGGTACAACTAGTAGGAACTGCAGAAATCACCCATTGCAACATATTCACTCTGTCATGAAAAGCTGAAACTCATTCATGCATTCATTGAACAAATATATATGGGTTACTTACTATGTGCTAATGGGAATAAAGAGTGACAGACAGTGAAGATGCAATTAAAGAAATGGTGCTCAGGGAAGAACTTTGGAAGGAAAGGCATGTATTAACAGAGCCTTCAATGAGATGATACAGTGAATTATGCAAATACCTAAAGAAAGATTAGAAACAGAAAGAACCAAGTATGAAAATACCCTGGGGAAGAAAATAAGCTTGATAGATTCAAGAATCGGCAAGAAGACAGCAAACATTGTAGATTAAGCTACGCCACATGAAAAGTAGCATGAAATGAGTTTAGAGACATAAGCTGATGCCATATACTAAACGTGGCTACAGTGAGAAACCACTGGAGAGTTTTAGTTTTTGTTTTTTTTTTAAATGTTTTTTTTTAATTTATTTTAATACAGAGAGAGACAGAGCATGAGAGGCGGAGGGGCAGAGAGAGAAGGAGACACAGAACTGGAAGCAGACTCCAGGCTCTGAGCTAGCTGTTAGCACATAGAGCCTGACCCGGGGCTTGAACCCACGAACGTGAGATCTGACCTGAGCTGAAGCCGGAGGCTTAACTGACTGAGCCACCCAGGCGCCCCACCACTGGAGAGTTTTAAGCAAGGAAGTGAAATAATTTGATTTAGAAGTTGTTTTGTATTTAGTCAAAGGGATCTAAAAGATTCTACCTCCCCTTTTAAATGTAATAAATATAATATATCAAGCTTATATATGTGAATTTTAATAATAACAATGTTTCTTCAAAACTAGTCTTGAATACAATGGTCAGGGCATTGGAATGACACTAAGACTGCCTGAAACTTACCTTGTTAACAAAGCACAAAATGATTCTGCTTGGTTGTAAAATCAGTATATTCTTCTTGTTGGTATCGTAGCTAAAATGTATCTATTGATTTCTTATAATTTATCTGAAAATGTGAGGTTAAAATAGAACTTGATTATATGTTTTATTTCTCATTTAATTAGTATTTTATGGTATTGCTATATATTGTTATTGATATACATTTGAACTTTTATTCAGATATTAATATTTTCCATTTATCAATTTCAATTCATTTTTTCCTAAAACATTATTTTAATTGAAATAAGTTACTCTAGTGAATTCACACTGATAATATGTGGTTATCAAATTGTAAAACTTTATAATGGACTTAGAACATAGTTATATTCTGCCCTACCTATATTGCTGGCTAGTATTATAAAAGCTTACATAACATAACCTTTACCTCAGTCTCTGCTCAGTAAGGTAGGTTACTGACAATATCTAGTTCCAAACCTACTCCATAATAATAATATATTTGATGTTACAGTGGTAAAGTTTACTTTAAAAACAGTAATCTAAAACACTTATTAGAGTCTAATATTGAAGTTAGAGCCTATTCACAGCATGGCCTAATTTTGTAATTAACAATGAATCAAAAGAAGCTATTAAGCTTCTGTGGCATATCTATTCTTAATAAACCTCATGCTGCTTAGTGCTCAAAGTGCTATTGTCCTCTCAATATGTTTATAGATCTTTATAGAATCAAATATAATAGTAAGTTTGAGTGATAATTATTTCCATAAACATTTTTAAAGAATTATTGCAACATTTTTTTTCTCTTTTTGAACATTATAACATTTAACTTTCTGAGTTCCACGCATGTTTTCATAGAACTAAAATGTCGTCCGGCAATTATGAAACAATTTCAGTGTGTATCTTCTTTTTCAATATGCTGATCTATTCAGCATATGTTCAAATTCCCCAGTTATTTTGTTTATAGGCATGTCTGGTCAATGTTTAATTTTGGCAGAATTCATTAGTTTTTTATTGTACTGACTTTTTTTTCCTGTGAAGAACATCTATATTTACAAGGTAAGTATTCAATCATGCAATGAAAATGCTGCTCTATTACATTCATTCTAATGCTATCATATTATTTAAATGCAAATGCTGACACCATCATAATGCGGTAAAATTTTCCTGCTAAGAAAATGATACATATTAGAATAGAAAATTTGGCTAAAGTAGGTATACTTTGAGAGATAAAAAAATGATTACGTCCATTTCTCTACCCATTAAATTAGGGGAAAGAAACTGATAACTCCAAATGTGTGTCATGCTGTGCTTAAAATGGCATATACTTATACTGTTAGTGACTTTCACAAACACTACAAAAACCGAAAGGCAGTGTGAAACAGAGACATAACCATTTAGATGGTCTTATCTTTTGAACCAGGAATTGCACTCTGAGAAATGTAAGTTGAAGGAATACTTGAACCAAAGTCAAAACAAAAAGAGAGACCTATAAAAATGTACATTTTTATGGCATTTTTTCTATTGATTATAAAACAGAAAGTGGGAAGAGTTTATTAAACTGTGATACATGTGAGATATCACTGGTCAGCTATTGTAAATGATGATTATTTAGACTGCATTGTCACCATAATATTTAAGAATATGGTATTACTTTTGTATATTAATCTTATTACTTTTGTATATTCATCTTATATGCTGTAAACCTGTACAATGTATTTTTATATAAATAAATTTTACTAGAATACAAAAAAAAAAGAATATGGTATTGAAGGAAAAGTAACCAAAACAAAAAAGAGGCACATGTAATATGAGCTCAAAAACCTTTAACTGAGCATGTATATAGATTGGATAGCAATGTATAAAACTAGAAATGGGGGCACCAGGGTGGCCCAGTTGGTTACGTGTCTGGCTTCTGCTCGGGTCATGATCTCACAGGTCTTGGGTTCAAGCCCCGCATCAGGCTTTGTGCTAACAGCTAGCTCAGAGCCTGGCACCTGTCTTCAAATTCTGTATCTCCCTCTCTCTCTGACCCTCCCCTGCTCACGCTATCTGTCTCTCAAAAATAAATAATAAACGTTAAAAAATTTAAAAAAACCTAGAAATAGATGTTTTAAGTTGAAAAAATATGTTTTAGCTTATTTAAAATATTTATTAATCTTTTGATGAGTAATTACTTTTAAATCATTAAGTAGGGTTACTATGGGAATATTGAAAATAGTTTATACTATGAATAGTGTATGTTCTGTATACTTTAACAAGAAATTAAATACAATTTTGACATTACAACTTAAATTATTGTCATTGTCACAATATAAAAGCATTAAAATTATTTAATCTAATGAATAAAAAATAGGTTCCATTTTATACTTTACAGTTCAGCAAAAATTTTAAATAAAATTAAAGCATTTAAATTATAACATTTATTTTAATAAATAATGAATTATTTTATAAATTAAAATATAACCCTGTTATTTTGTAATATATATATTTCCAATTGGTTTTCCATGTAGATATCCAGTATTTAAAGTTATTTTAGGGGTGCCTGGGTGGCTTAGTCAGTTAGGCGACTGATTTTGGCTGAGGTCATGATCTCACAGATCATGTGTTCGAGCACCCCATGGGCTCTGTGCTGACAGCTTAGTGCCTGGAACCTGCTTCAAATTCTGTGTGTATGTCTCTCTCTGTGTATCTCCCTTGCTCATGTTCTATCTCTCTCAAATATAAATAAACATTAAAAAATATTAAAGTCATTCTAACCCAAGAACTCTGTTTTTCCACAAAACTTTTTATTTAAAATGAATTATATTTTTGCAGTGTCACTTATAAGAGCCAAGATGTGAAAGCAACCTAAATGTCCATCAATGGATGAATAGAAAAAAATATGTGTCATAAACATAGAATGGACTATTCTTCAACTTCAAAAAAGAAATCCTGTCTTATGCTACAAAATGGATGAATCTTGAAGACATTAAGTTTAGTGAAATAAGCCAGTCACAGAAAGGCAAATATTGTATAACATCATTCATGTGAGCTATCTGTAATAGTCAAACTCAGGGTGCCTAAGTGGCTCAGTAAGTGACCTCTTAATTTTGACTCAGGTCATAATCTCACAGTTCGTGGGATGGAGTCCCAGGTTGGGCTCCACACTGACAGTACAGAGTCTGCTTGGGATTCTCTCTCCCCCTCTCTCTTGGCCCCACTTCACCCCCTTCTCTCTCAAAATATATAAACTTTAAAAAATAAAATAGTCAAACTCATAGAAGTAGAAAATGTAAGAGTGGTTGTCAGGGGCTGGTGTGGTGGGAGATGGGAGTTGCTGTTCAACAGGTACAAAGGTACAGTTAAGCAAGGTGAATAAGTATGGAGATCTGCTCTAGAACATTGTGCTTGTAGTTAACATTACTATATCATGAACTTAACTTGTTAAGAGAGTAGCGGTCATACTGAGTTAACAATAAAAACAAAAAAAATAAATTATAGGTTAGATATTCATAACTGCCTTCATGTGTTTCAAGGTGTTCATTCCTTGTTCAAATTAAAACTTTCTTGAAACATTATACAGTATAATAGAGTAATAATTATTCATTCATTTCCCACTTTCCATATGTTTTAATAATTAATATAAGTTTAAGTATATATTTACATATTATATATATATATAATTACATATATACCATGCTACATAATATCATTGAAATTTGTAATAAAAGGCAATTTTCTGTAGTATTTAATCTTACTTGGAGAATTCAGGTCTAATTAATGTCTGTAAAAATGGTAACAGCCACAACCCCAAGAATACAACCACCATGACCAGTACCCGCAGCGCTACTAATGCCACATTCACCTTGTGGTAAATATTGTACCAAGATCTGTGCATGTATAAGTTCTATAAAACCCTGCCAATTACCCTATTGGTTCAATATTATTATCTCTGTTTTTCAAGTGGGAAAATGTTAGCTCAAAGAAATGCTCAGTAAATGCCTCAAAATGAACATTGAAAAACATAGTACTGGGCACAATGAAGACTTTCAGACTGATGGAGACATTTGCCCTGCACAGTGAAGCTAATGCTAGAGCGTGAATGCAAGTACCCTGCCCTGGCATTCTGCCTGCTGGCTGTTTGTTAATGGTTTATTTGTATCTGAAGATTAGCCACATTTGTTGAAGTTGAGATGAGTGATGAGTCCTAAATAGATAAATTTTCCATTATTTTTGTGGCCTCTTGAATCTAATAAACTATTATTAAGGGATAATAAATTTCTGAATATTTTATAGCATATTTGTTATATGCCATATAGAAAAGTAGTGTATCAGTCAGATAAAATATTAGAGATTCCACTTTATCTTTTAAAAATATGTAATATATTATCATGTTTGATACAGCTTATAAAAATTGTTGGAGGGACTGAAGAGATAAATAAACCTAAGCTGATATTCCAAGCATGATACTCTCACTGTAGTTCTGTGCTGCTAGGATTTGGACGGCCACAAGACTTAACCAGAAAGTGGTAGATCAAGGAAGTTATCACCACCCCAGCAGGTTACTTCTGCCACTACCGCGAAGCCTTTTGCTAAAATGGAAAAAATGCTGTTACAGATGCCAACTCCAGAACTATGCTTTCTCTGCTCCAGTATTCACAAGCAAAATAAATGCTCACACACTGCCCCTGGAGGCCCTTAAAGCAAGAAAATGGGCACCAAGACCTCTGAAATAGCTGCTGGGCAGGACTGGGGATGAGGAAAGTGAGGCGAAATACTATCGCAGTTGCAGTTGTGAGAGTAAATTGCAAAAGTAGCAGATGTTAGCAGGCTTCTACCTTGCAATGTTTTATTTCTGCTTTCAAAATATTTTGAAGATGAATTTGATGGATGAAACTTCAAACATATCTGTGAATTGAGTCATAAGCTTTCTTGAATCTGGTCTCTGTAGTGTAGAAATGAATGCTAGGAGGAAGCTGGAATGGATGCTGAGTCAGCAGATTGACAATGTCTGCCAGAAGAACGTTGCTGAGGAAGTCCGCCTACACTTGCTTTTGTGTCATGGCATACTCTGAGAGAATTTGTTGGAACATAGTTGAAAATTTTGTACCTGTCGCAAGCATAGAAGACACCTAACTGGTTTTATCATCTAAGAATTCTTCACTATATGAACGTCTCAGTGAACTATGACTAATGATTAACTTGGGTACTGCAGAGACGTCAAGTGAATCTTTTTGTATGAATCTTTGGCTAGAATATACTAAATGAATGTCAAATATTGGAACTATGCTATTTAAACAAGGCTACACCATTGGTTGTATCTTTGGAAGGCCCAGTTTATTCTTTTATTACAAAAAATATTACCCACATAATCTCAGAATGTCATAAATTATATGGGAAAGAGGAAGATAATTATAGTAGTTAAATCATATATCACAGTATAAGAAACACGTTCTTTCACTTTACAATTTCAGTAATTATGGGACACCTGAGTGGCTTGGTCCGTTAAGGTCCAACTTCAGCTCAGGTCATGATCTCAGTCAGGGTTTGTGAGTCCAGACCCCACATTGAGCTCTGTGCTGACATCTGGGAGCCTGGGGCCTGATACAGATTCTGTGTCACTCTGTCTCTATGCCCCTCCCCCACTCACACTTTGTCTCTCTCTTCTCTAAAAAATAAATTAAAAAATACTATTTTAATTTTAGGAATTGATGGGCATCTGGGTGACTCAGTGGGTTAAGTATCTGACTTTGATTCAGGTCACCATCTCATGGTTTGTGAGTTTGAGCCCCTTTGTCAGTCTCTGAGCCCTCTTTGGATTCTGTGTCTCCCTCTCTCTCTGTCCCTCCCCTGCTCATGCTCTGTCCCTTTCTCTCTCTTTCAAAAAAAAAAAAAAAACATAAGACATAATGAGCATTAAAAAAATCTCAGGAATTGATATGCATCTTAAATATATCTCATGCAAGCATCATTTATGATATAGATGTCTGTCTCCATGAGCATAAACTTAAAAATAGTCATTTAATCAGGGTGCCTGGGTGTCTCAGTCAGTTAAGCTTCCAACTTTGGGTCAAGTCATGATCTCGCAGTTCGTGGGTTTGAGCCCCACCTCGAGCTCTGTGCTGACAGCTACCTCAGATCCTGGAGCCTGTCTTCAGATTCTGTGTCTCCCTCTCTCTCTGACCCTCCTCTGTTCACGCTATCTCTCCCTCTCTCTCTCTCGAAAATAAATAAAACAGTTAATTTTTTTAAATAGTCATTTAAACTATTATTTTTACCTCTTTTGAGTTGTATGCATTATTATATACTATTTGAATTTTTCTACACTATTCAGATGTTTATAAAATTGGAGAAGTACACATACTTTAGTTGTGATAATAATATTAATATTATGTATTAAAAATCTTAGAGATATATTCTAGAGATATACATTGACTATACATATATATTGAACCATAAATATTATATAATTTAATTATTCCAAGGAAAAAGTAGAGAAATGAAAAAAGTATAAATGACTTTATAATTATTGAAGCTGAGTGATAGGTACATTGGGATTCACTACACTTATCTTTCTACATTTCTGTATATTCAAATTTTTACACACACACACACACACACACAAACTTAAAAGTTTGAAGTATGTTTTGATATTGAAAGCAAAATTTATAGTGCTTTCAGAATGGAAAAAATAATGATGAATAATGTACCAAAAATCAATGTCTATGTAATTATAAAAGAACTGACTTAATTAATAAGATAAATTAAAGAAAACAACACAATAAATTTGCAGTGATAAAAAAGAATTGTCCTATTTTAACTGTCAGCATATTATTCTTTTTTAGCAGTACCTAAAAAATGGTGTCTTACATTATATAAGATAAAGTGTATGACATGATTTTCGTTAGTAACACAGCTTTTACAAAGTACAACACTTCACTAGCTATCTAGATTTAAATTTACCACAATGGATTATTATAGTAAAATTGTAATGTGAATATGTTATCATTTTATGTTGTTAGACACACTTAGTTTACAGAGTATACCAGCCTCACAGTATAGTCTGGAATTATTATCCTCATTTTATGTATATCAAGTGGCTGAATTGCAGGTTCAATGACTTATTAAGTGATTACACAATTTGGGATTGAACTAGGATTAAGACATTTCAACTCAGACCTTTACCAGAGTTCAGCTAAGCTTGAGGGATTTTACTTAACTATTTACAACAGGCTTACACTGTATTTGTATTTTCTTCATTTTCTTATAGATTAGTTTAATGTACATTTCTTCACTTTCTTACTTCCTTAGGAAGTATTGAAATGCCAATTGCTTCAGAAGAAAAAGTATCTGCCTTATTTTGTTGTTATGAATTAATTCATCATTTTAACATCAGCTGCCATCTTAATATATGATAAGCAGAATACACATATTCACTATTATTTTTACTGCTTTTGAAAAATTCCATTATAAAGTCTTATTATTCACATGAGAAACAGAAAAATGCATACACTTTGCAGATAGTAAAACTTGAAAGAAACTAGAAAATTTTGTGATAAAATAAAAACAAAGAGTATAAAAAGGAAAGCCATATTTTCAACTATATATATGTTAGATTTAAGCCATATTAGTGCCCCATTAGGTAAATAGATCAATGTGCCATCTTCATTTATAAAGGACTAGCCTCAGGATTCTGAATAAAGTATTTTTGGTTACATGTTTATTATCCCTTATTAATATTCAATACTAAACTGTTGATACTTTCAAATATATTTTAATGTCATTCTTGTATGTTCTCAGCTTCATCTGAGGTCATAAACTAGCCTGGATTAGGAATGAGATTTACTTATGCCTTTATATTATTTCATGTGATCTTTAAGGAATTAGGTTGCTGATTATATCGTTCTTTAAATTATTAACAAAAATTACATGAAAAAAAATGGGTTGGTAAGTTCACATCATATTCCTTGGCTTCTTACTAGCCTGAAAAAAAACACTGCAGTGAAATGAAAACAGGTGATTAGGCAGACGGAGGAGATCATACTCTCATCCTTATTATCCTCAGGCAATGGCACACCTAAGCCTTTTAAAAGTAAATGATTTGACCTTGAAACCTTTACCAAGGCTTCCAGAGGATGGAATCCAGCCTCTTGGTAAACAAGTAAAAAGTTTTGTGACCCTTAATTTTTTCTTAATGTTTCAAGTTTTTATTTAAATTTTAGTTAGTTAATGTATAATATTATACATTATAATAATGTGGAATATTGGTTTCAGGAGTATAATTTATGGGTTTGTAACTTACATATAACCACCAGTGCTCATTACAAGTGCCTTCTTTAATACACATCACCCATGAGCCCATCCCCTGCCCAACTTCTCTCCCACAGCCCTCAGTTTGTTCTTTATAGTTAAGTCTTTCTTAGACTTTGCTTCCCTCTATTTTTTAATTTCTTCCCAGTTCATATGTTTTATTTCTTAAATTCCACATATGAGTGAAGTCATCTGTTATTTGTCTTTCTCTGACAGACTCATTTTGCTTAGCATAATACATTATTCATATCACTAAAAATGGCAAGATTTCATTCTTCTTTATGGATGAGTAACATTCCATTAGATAGATGATAGATAGATAGATAGATAGATAGATAGATAGATAGATAGATATGTATATGCCACATCGTCTTTATCCATCCATCAGTTGATGGACATTTGGGCTCTTTTCATAATTTGGCTCTTGTTGATAGTGCTGCTATAAACTTTGCGGTGCATGTGCCCTTTCAAATCAGTGTCTCTGTATCCTTTGGGTAAATACCTGGTATTGCAATTGCTGGGTTGTGGGGTAGTTCTATTTTTAACTCTCTGAGGAACTTCCATACTTTTCCAGAGTGGCTCCACCTGTTTGCATTCCCACCACAGTGTACGAAGGTTCTCCTTTCTCTGCATCCTTGCCAACATCTGTTTTTTCCTGTCTTCGTAATGGTAGTCATTCTGACATCTGTGAGGTGCTATCTCATTGTAGTTTTGATTTGTATTTCTCTGATGAGAAATCAGAGTGATTTGTACACTTTTTGTGTGTGTGACCCTTTCTTTTAAGGAAACTGCCTTCCCTCGTAACTAAACTGCTTCCTACAGTATCTGGATTGTAGTCTTTCTATTAGAATTAGAAAATCTTATTATCATCTACCATAAAAAATTCTCCTTCATACAATCTCATTTGTTTTCTTCTCTTGTAGTCTGAAATGGTATCAGTTATGTTCCATTGGATCTGTGTTTTCTGATATTTTAGTTTGATGTTCTTCATCTTTGAAATCTTCCCTGGTAAAACATAAAGGTCAGAACATTTGAAAAACTTTAAGTTCCACCACAGTAATGAGATGGTTGCCTGACATCTTTAATAGACTTCCCAGTCAGATTTTCAGGTGAGACTATGCAGTGTAGATGATTATATTATAACTTTCAGAGTCAACATTACTTTTTCACTGTGTCCAGTTACTTGCTTTATTTTTCTGAGTGTTAAAATTTCATGAAGTCTAAAATGGATGTCTGGGGCACGTGGGTGGCTCAGTCGGTTAAGTGTCTGAGTTCAGCTCATGTCATGATCTCACAGCTGGTGTGTTTGAGCCATGCATTGGGTCTCTGCTAACAGCTTAGAGCTCGGAACCTGCTTCAGATTCTGTATCTCCCTTTCTCTCTGCCCCTCCCCTGCTCTCTCTCTCTCTCTCTCTCAAAAATAAATAAACATTAAAAGAAATTTAATGAATGTCTTGGAAATAATCCAGTACTATAAGTAGTAAAATCATAAACAGAGTCTTAAATTGGAAGCTTATACTATCACAGCTTAGATTCATAAATTTCCATTCTCCCACCACAATACACCTGTGTTATGGACCACTGATATTCAACTATAATTTCATTTAAAGCATTAGTATAGTGAGAATGATTGTTCAACTTGAAGGTTTATTTTTTTAACTTTTTAAATGTTTATTATTTATTTTTGAGAGAGAGACAGAGACTGCAAGCAGGAGAGGGGTGGAGAGAGAAGGAGACAGAGAATCTGAAGCAGCCTCCAGGCTCTGAGCTGTCAGCACAGAGTCCAATGCATGGCTCAAACTCACAAACCATGAGATCATAACCTGAGCCAAAGTCAGATGCTTAACTGACTAAGCCACCCAGGTGCTCCTAAGATTTAAAAAGAAGGTAGAATTATTGAGAAAAGTACTAATAATTTACATCCAAGCATTATCCAAGGGAGTAGTGCCTTTTCTCCAAAGTAAATTTTACTCTTTTACCCCATTGCCAAGGCTTGGTCACTGAGAATCACCTTTAAACCTCCAGATTTTTACATAAATGATGTTTTCTGTCTGAAACATGCTTCTTTCTTTCTTGTGATTTTCTCTACTTAGATTTGTTTTTGAAGACACTTCTCTGGAACACCTTTTCTGATATCTCTTTTCTGGAATAGGTTCTTTTCTTATGTTGTTGCATAATTCCCCAGTCTTTCTAATCAACACATTTATTAAAGATGTAGGGGTTGCCTGCCTAGTTGTCTTTCTTTCCCCATAATAGATAGTTTATTAAGTCAATAACTTTTTTTGGCTTGATCGCCATTCCTTTCTTGGTGTGCCAAGCACCATTCCTGACCTAGACATACTGCCAGTAGAAGAGCTAAATGTTCACTGGGGGGAGAAAAGTTCCTAAAAAAATATACCAGTGTATTATACGGACTGCTCCTGAGCAAAGGTGACGCATGAAAGAAAAAGTGGGAAAATAGGAGTTCCCCAGCAAATAAGACATAGATCAAGATCACAAATTATAGCACAGTCACCTAAGCCATGAGGCCATTTTAGGAAAGTGCACAACCCTTTCTCTTGTTCAATGTGCAACATTACTAGGAAGCCATAAGCATGAGCATTTTTAAAGTTCTACATAGAACAGTCAATTCTCCATTTATTTTCTTTTCAAGTATTTGTGTTTGAAAACTAGTTTTGTAAACTTTTGTTAAGTTTATAAATACTTTGAGAAGTTACAACAAAGTTTTAGAAATTGTTTAAAGCCTCTGATACACAGAACCACAAAGGGCCTCAAACAATGACCTTTGCACAAATATACAGCATTTTGACATTTAAGTTCGCTAAAGGTATGTAAATGTTATTTATTTTGTTTCAAGATACTAATCTAGGGTCACCATTTGCTTATTTATTTATTTATTTATCTATTTATTTGTTCACTCATTCATTTATTTTGAGAGAGAGAGTGCAAGTGGAGATGGGCAGAGGGAGAGAGTGAAGCTGGATGCTTCACTGACTAAGCCACCTAAGTACCCTGTAATCATGTTCTCTCTCTCTCTCTCTCTCTCTCTCTCTCTCTCTCTCTCTCACACACACACACGCACACGCACACACACGCACACACACACGCACACACACTGAATAAGTAAACTTAGAAAAACAAAAGTGTTCTCTCAATCTCTTAATCCTCTTTATCTGTTTCAACCATCCCCTGACCCACCTCCTCTCTGACAATCAACAGTTGGTGCTCTGTATTTAAGATCCTGGTTTTATGTTTCTTTTTTTTCCCTTTCCTTGTGAGCTTGTTTTGTTTCTTAAATTCCACATATGAGTGAAATCATTGAGTATCTGTCTTTTTCTGAGTGACTTATTTCTTAGCATTATATCCTTGAGGTTCATTCATATTGTTACAAATTGGAAGATTTTATTCTTTTTTAATGGCTGAGTAATATCCCATTGTGTGTGTGTGTGTGTGTGTGTGTGTGTGTGTGTGTTTGAATTAGTGTTTTTATTTTCTTCATAAATAGCCAGTAGTGGAATTACTGAATCATATGGCAATCCTATTTTTAATTTTTTGAAGAATATTCATATTCAATGTCTATCAAAATACCAACAACTCTTTTTACAGAACTAGAACAAATAACCCTAAAATTTGAATGGGACCACAAAAGATCATGAATAGCCAAAGCAATCTTGAAAAAGAGCAAAACTAGTGGTGTGACAATCCCAGATATCAAGACATACTATGAAGCTGTGGTTACCAAAACAGTATAGTACTGGCACAAAAATAAACACAGATCAATGGAACAGAATTGAGTCCAGAAATAAACCCAGGCTTACATCGTCAATTAATCTATGGCAAAGGAAGCAGGAATATGAAAGGGGGAAAACAATCTCGTCAACAAAAGATGCCAGGAAAACTGGACAGCGACATGCAAAAGAATGAAACTGGACCATTTTCTTATACCATACACAAAAATAATCTCAAAATGAATAAAGACTTAACTGTGGGGAATTAAACCATAAAAGTCATAGTTGAAAATATCCTAGTAGTATTTTTGGACACTACTGTAGAAGCATTTTTTTTTTAGATATCAGAAGAGAAACACAAGCGAAATTAAAATATACCAATATAAAAATCTTTTTCATGGAGAAAGAAGCCATCAACAAAACAAAATGGCAACGTACTGAATGGGATAAGATATTTGCAAACCATAGATCTGATAACGGGTTAATATCCAAAATATACAAAGAACTTATACATCTCAACATCAAAACATAAATCAGTTTAAAAATGGGCAGAGGACCTCAAATAGATATTTTTCTAAAGAAGACATAAAGATGGCCAACAAACACATGAAAAGATATTCCTCATCACTAATCATTAGGAGAATGAAAACTAAAACCACAAAGAAATATGACCCGGGCGCCTGGGTGGCTCAGTCGGTTAAGCCTCCGGCTTCGGCTCAGGTCAGATCTCAAGTTCGTGGGTTCGAGCCCCGCATCAGGCTCTGTGCTGACAGCTAGCTCAGAGCCTGGAACCTGCTTCCAGTTCTGTGTCTCCTTCTCTCTCTGCCCCTCCCCCTCTCATGCTCTGTCTCTCTCTGTATCAAAAATAAATAAAACATTAAAAAATTTTTTTTTAAGAAATATGACCTTATAACTGTCAGTGTTATAGAATAATTAATACTTTAGGAAATGTTATAAATGTTGGATATATTACATTAGCATGCCTTTAAGATGTAAATACTCATACACATTCACTAAATCTAAATGTAAATAGTATTTTATTGAGTTTTACAGGTTGGTCTTTGTATAGTAAGTCAATTGGTCCCTTTCTGAAATCCTATAGAATTTTAATATGCTTAGAGCTATAAAAAACAATAATAGTTGTATATGATGCAAAAGGATCATCGTTTTTTGTTTCAATTTGTAATCTGGATAAGGTACCATTCATGATGCTGAAAGTTAAGGTGAATGTTTTCCAAACATTTATTGTGAACAATGAGTGTACCTGTTGTGCTCTGGTGATTCTTGGTGGATGGGTGTTTTCAAGATAGATGGGAAGACTAGCATTTGCCTGCTACTTCTAATCCATCAAGTTGAGAGATACCAACATTTTTTAAAAAAAGAAAATTGGTGTAGAGAGATTGAAGACAGTAAGTATAAATATCTTCATCAAGGTATTTTGCTTTAAAAGAGAGTAAGATGTCAAAGTGGTAATTGGCAGTCAAAGTGGGGTCAAGCAAGATATGTTGGGAAAGAAAATCGAAAATGTCCAGTTTTTGAACCCTTCTCATAAGATTGGGCCTTAGGCCTAGAATACTTTCTTACCAAGAGATGACCTCACACAGCCTGAGTCAGACTTATTTCTTGTGTGGCAATATTTCAGAGTCAGTGAGTATTATTTTGCTTAAACATATATATATCAGTTACCTTCAGATATGCCCCAACTTTCAGTATTTTAGACTGCAAAGGGGGAGGATCAGGTTTTTCTGGACCATTGGAAAGGATGTGCATAGGCTAATTCCCTTACATTGGCTGAAAGGAAGGAAATGGACACTCACTGGTAATGAGAGATGAAACACATTTTTGGAGCTGATTTTGCACTCCCTCTTTATGTGAGTCAAGCATTGTTATATCCACTGCCTGACTTCACTGTGTTTTCCTTTGATACTAAGATGCAATAAGCAAAAGCATTTGAAATCCTCCCCTGGGACTGGTAACCATTGCAGTACTCTGCTCCTCTGAGACTGATTACAGATGCATGATGTTCAGCTGGACAAGACAGGGTTTTGATGTTGAATACATAATGTTAAATTCCATGGTGTGCTGTTAAGTCTGGGTGCATTGGAGTACTATACTAAGATGATTGCCAAGTGCTCAACTTATTTTACTTAAAACTATCATGTTCCTTATTTCCTGTTAAGGGAGGCTACTGCTTGAACAAGAAAGACAAATATAATACAGTGTTTAATTCTCCAATAGCAGTAAAGGAAAGTCATCCGGCTCTAGAGCTGTCGGAAGAAAGTTTTAGATCCCATTAATTGAGGATTGCCACTTTTGGTCTTAGTCATCCCATGAGCTCTTTGTTTTCAGACATTTCTGGTTTCATTTTTAGAACTCATCACAATCCTTGTTTTTCCTTCTAAAACAGTGAGAACATAAATTAATACCACTAAGATTTAACAAGGGAGAGATCCCTAACTGGAACATAGAGCATTTCAATATAGTGATGATGAAGTGAAAGTGTGAAGGCCATGAGAATTTCATTTTAGTGAAGGATTAAATAACCTACTCTCCGTGGGCCATTAGGAAGACAAACCATGCGCACTTAAGTTGAGGATCTTCGGACACATGTAGTATATGAGAGAAGGACAATGGGCCTGATGATTGTTTTCTCAGCCTTAAGTAGATTGGGAAAGGAATATTCTGATACCACGTTTCCTAGTTCCAGGCACATAAGCTGTGAAACTATGACAGCCCTATTGAGGGATGGCCTTTAAGTGCCCCAAGATTGATAAAAGCCAGGTTACAAAATATGTTGCTCATAATCTCAAAATTCAACATCATATAAATTTTCAACCTGATTTATTTCCATGGCTAAGGTTGGAGCTTTTATTAGAAAAATTGGGACCATGTCACCAGAAGGTAGCATATATGGAGGAATCAAAGCAGTTCATCATCACAATCACTCTCTATCTTATCACACTCTGTTATTGTACTCACTGCGCTTATTTTCTGAAACTATTAATCAGATAGATAGATGATAGAAAATAGATAGTAGGTGGATAGATCATTTTCTCCTCATTTTCACTATGCCCACAGTGCTCTGTCTGTGCAAAAGCCATGCCTGGCAAAACCTGAGTGATCACTGAATAAATACACAGATGTAAGACTAGAAAGGAAGCAAGTTGTTGCTGTAAAAAGTACAAAACGTATGTCCCATTGGAAGCCATTTTCACAGCGTTTTGTTAGTTTGTTTTTTAATGAGCTGAATCTTTAAGACCCTTGCCCCATGACCCATGACTAGGGTCCAAATACTCCGGGAGCCTGATGTAGTCAAACAATTTACGTTCAAAATTCCAAGAATTGCCTAGGTAATATTGACGGATTTTAGTAGGTACGTTATCAATATGGATTTCTAGATGGTCGCCTAGAGGGCACAAAGCATAGTTTTAATGTTTGCCGTATTGGTTGCATAGGGCCCATCCCATGAGTAATACGTTTAAAGAAAATATGTGGGTAATAGGGTCTTGCTCTGTTAACTGAAGAAGCTGAGGCAGCCTGGATGCAGAATTCACTCTTTCAAGCTAATTTTATAGAATGTGTAGCAAGGTACTCAAAGATTTTGGAAGAAAGAGTTAGGATCTATTTTGTATATCTAAATTTTGATCTTTGATAACATCCTCCTAAGTTCTCATAAGGCTATACCTTCATTTGGTGATTATTAAACAGGAAGGAATGAAAAGGACAATGCCTCACTTTTCCAAAAGATGTAAAATCCCCAAACTAGGGAAGACACCAGGAATGGTCTAGCACAATTTGAAGCTGATTAAAGATTCAGGATCTGACCAACAACACCCTACACAATAGATATTAACTATCTTTAATGTATGTAATGTATTTAGGTAAAACAAAAACAGCAAAACAAAACAAAAATCTCACTATTTTCCATTTCTTCCCTTTATGACAGGATATGAATTAGTAAAAGTGTTGGAGAGGTTAATATACAATATGCCCTGGTATCATGGAGTACCCATTTCTACAAAGTATTAAAATCGGTAAGGACATGTTAATGTTTAATTCACATTATTTTAGAAAATCAGATAATTAAAAGCTTATTAAAATACTATACTGATCTATGTTTAAACAATATTCAACAGAGGAGATAATTTTCACATTTATGATGAAAACAGGTTAGTGGTGTAACTTATGGACTCTGAGATAGATCTTTCTCAAATATATCTCTTTTATTAATGTCTAAAATTCAATAATAGGAATTTATTTCTAAATACTAAATATTTCTTATTTCTTATGGTTCTTCCTTCCAGTGCAATGTCTCTAAAATGGGACTTGCTCTACATTCCTGAAACTTTAGTATCCAATGACTCTTAAGAGAGGTGAAGCAAATTAAACTACATCAAAATTAATAAGGGTTTAAAGAAAAAGATAAGGATCTTCCAGTCCACACTATGTATCTTAAACTCATTATGTTTATTTTAGCTTAGATAAGAGGCTTAGTCTACTGAGAGAATTCCCTGATGAATTTCCCTGTTGATGGAAAGGGAGGGAAAAGGACATATAAAGTGACATCACAGAGTACTCACCACAGTTCGTCTCTCTATTGCCTCACATTTCAGTTTTCACTAGGTTGGAATCTGTCATCAGACACAACTGAAAACTTTAGATATCTTTGTTTATATTTAAAAGTGGAGTGAGTAAGAGAGAAGAGAAATGAGACAGAACTGTTAAAGGCATGATAATGTGTGTTTAAAAGATGTCATGAAGGGCGCCTGGGTGGCTCAGTTGGTTAAGTGTCCAACTTCAGCTCAGGTCATAATCCTGCAGTTTTTGAGTTCAAGACCTGTGTCAGGCTCTGTGCTGATGGCTCAGAGCCTGGAGCCTGCTTCAGATTCTGTGTTTCCCTCTTTCTCTGCCCCCTCCCTGCTTGTGCTCTGTTTCTCTCTCTCTCAAAAATAAATAAACATTTAGGGGCGCCTGGGTGGCTCAGTCGGTTAAGCCTCCGGCTTCGGCTCAGGTCAGATCTCACGTTCGTGGGTTCGAGCCCCGCGTCAGGCTCTGTGCTGACAGCTAGCTCAGAGCCTGGAGCCTGCTTCCAGTTCTGTGTCTCCTTCTCTCTCTGCCCCTCCCTCTCTCATGCTCTGTCTCTCTCTGTATCAAAAATAGATAAAAACATAAAAAATAAATAAATAAATAAACATTTAAAAAATTAAAAAAATAAATAAAAAATAAAATATGTCATGAAACATCTTCGGATACTACTTTTTAATGAAAAAGTTGTCAGCTTTTAATTACAAATAAGATCCTTACATACTACAGAAATCACTATTTGGTGATAGTTCAGGGAGAAAAGATGCCTCAAACATTATATGCTTTCTTTCACTAGCATCAAAGGGGTTAAAATAAAAGTTTTGTGTCCAAATATAGTTCTTTCATTTATTTGCATGACCCTTTTATTTTTAATGTCAATTAGAAGCCAGAATACATATTTGTACCTGATTTGGAGATCAAAATAAGTTAATTGGTATTGTTCCTTGGTAACAGCAACCATATAATTGAAATAGTCTGGGTGCAAAGCATACATTTGATATTTCATTGCAACCTAAATGAGGCAGGATTTTACCCTATGAAATTGTTGGACAATTATCAAATATCAATAAATGATATTTTATTTGAAATCATTGTATGTGTTTAAAGGCCCTCTTAAAATTTGGAAGATTAACATTACTGCAACTTGCAGTAATGTTCGTGCTAATGAAACAACCACAAATTAAAGTGTAGAACTTATGTGAATGGAATAACCTTTGCTCTGTTTAATATTTGGGCCCAATATTGTCCTAGATCATGTTTCCTGAAAGAAACTGTCGATCTGTTGTAGGTTGAGTTGCATTTGGGAGGTTTATCAGGGAGTTCTCTCAGGAGACACACTTGTGAAGAGGCTAAAGCAAGTTGGGGAGGAGGGAGAGCTGATCTGACATGTACTGGGAATTGAGGCTTCAGCTAATCCTAGGATCCAGGGGATCCCACTGTCAGCAACTGGTATCTACTCTGAAAAATGACAAGGATGGGTTTGTTCGGTGGTGAGAACAATTACCAGGGTGTCTCGTGGGGCTCCCAGTTAAACAGTAAATTGGGATGCAATAATCACAGTTTGAGAAAGACAGTCACCACTGGCTTCCTGTTCGTTGTCCATCAGTTGCTATCTGAGCATGAAGGGATTCTGGAATTGCTGGCGAACAATAGAGATGAAGACTGTCTGCTTCAGTTTGGTCAGCTGCAGCACAGAAGCAAGAATTAATTTATTTAAACTTGACTTTATGTTTCCCCAAGAAAGAATAACAAGTCAAGGTCCTAGAGAAGCTGTAATTGTACTGTAACCAGCAAGTAGATCCAGACAGTGCAGGAGGGAGACCAGAAGACTTCAGGAAATGAAACAGTTTAAGTATAAGAGAATTGTGGTATCAAATATTTTGGTAAATTGAGGAGCTGGTAGGTGATTTGTATATTTATTTGATTAGACCACTTCCTTTAGGTGATAAGGAAACTACACCCAGAAGAACTAAGTGACAAAGATGTACTTTATAATAATTTCAGAACTTAAATGAGAATCCAGGTTCTTTGATTATTCAGTGAGAGTTCTTACTTCCAAATATTCCAAGAAGGAAACTATTTCAAAATGATGTAAACCACTATAATTATAACATTTTTAAAGGAACAATCAAATTAAAATATATTAAATTATATCATCATTTCATCTATACTTGTATTACAACTTCAATGAACATATTATTTTTGTATTTTCTTATTTTTTCAAGCCTATTTATGGTACCAACTGATGCACTTTTATAATTGGAATATTACATGTAGAACTTGTTCTTCTTATATTACATTTGACTACTTTATGTTGGGCAGTATTAGAAATACATATAATTTTCATTTCTTAAAACCCGCTATCAACGTTTATGGTTACAATGATAGGACAACCATGGTCTTTATTCAGAACTGAACATTTAGTGACTATTCTTCTAGAAAACGGAATAAGTTAGATCAACATCAAAATGCAAAGAAAAGGAAAAAAAAAGATTGGTTTTGTAATACATTAACATGTGAGATGTGAAAAACCAAACACTTTGACTATCTTTTCAACTCCTCATCCCCAATAATATGTCAGACCCCTATGGTGATATTTTTCTTCTTTACGGTCTTAGGAGCATGTTTTTTGATTTCTAAAAATGTGCTGTGGTCCCTGAAAACTGATTGCTATATGTTACATAGGACACATACACCCTTGTTTTCTCTCTACATCTAAACCTTTCTGCACAGGCAGCCTTGTGAATTATGAGGTTTTCCAAGTCACCCCCTTTGCTGTTGCATTATATTCATGTTGTGCTCTGCTTCCTGGGTTTTAATAATAGGAAGCTGGCTAGTGATTTGTCAGGTTATGGATCAATGCCTTAATTTAGAATTCAAGACTAAAATATATTTTGTTTTTACTTCTTACTACAAAATGCTCATTTCAAAAGTATTACTTGGTTGATTCTTTGCTCAGCCTCGGTAAGAAAATTCAAGATACTTACATTGTGCATGAAGAAATTCTCCTTACTCAAGAGTCCAGAGTCCTAAATCCATGAATTCTCTGTTGCTTAAGAGACTAAAAAGGTGAAAATAGAGTTTCAGTGCTGATTGTTTATCAACTAGCAAAGGTGTCATTATATGTCATAAAGAGAGAGACAGAGAATTGAAAAGAGGGAAATATTTGTGACACTTTACAATCAAAATAGGATGAGTTTCAGATTTCCCTAAACAACATCCAAATTGTATCACCTTTTGAGGTATGCTGTTTAAAGCAATAATATACTGTGTAGATGCTCCAAATATAACTCCTCTGTGTGTGCTCATGTAAAAGCATATTTTACTCTTGAGGTTTTTGCACATATTTTTTTCTTGGCCAGTTGGGTAACAGCTTCAATCAATGTCTCTTTTAGCTTATGTAAGAGATACTGATTAAAATAAGGAAGATTCACAGATGGAACATGAAGCGCACTGTTCCCCCTGGATATTAAAGGACAAACAAACAAGGTCTCTTCAGACTTCAATTTTCTGTCAGAATGATCAGAGAACAGTAACTGAATGGCATCCATTAGGGAGAATTCGAGGCCAACAACAGCAATAGGTTTTGGTAACTGCCTGAGAGTATCTCATGGGAACTAGGAGACTCTGACAAAACATGTCATGTCAGGCATCGAAATGATGGCCTTTATCTGGGACTGACATTTGGGTGATTAACTATATTTTGAACTTTTGTACTTGTTCTTTTTTGTCATGTTCTGATTCTTAGTCAAAGAGAGGTTAACACCTTGCCTCTTTGATGTGGTATGTAGCATTGAACATCTGTTCCAGACTTTCTTCTTGACTACACCTGATTCTAGATGGTCTAACATACTAGGAACATCTGACCTTTAGTGCTAATCAATTGTCAAGGCTTAATCACCACTATTTCCTTAAACTTTTCAAGTAGCTTTTTCCCTCAACCTCTCCTCCCTGTCACTTCATCTCTGTCTCCCTCTCTCTCTCTCTTTCTCTCTATTTCCTTTGAATTGTCTTAGTTTATAACCCTTTATAACTGCATGTAATCTGAATTATGTCGAGAGCTTCTTTTCTGGTGTGTCTGCCTCAGGCTGCCTCGCCCACAAGAGGTTTCCACACCAGAGTCAGAGGGTCACTCAGAATTTCAGCTTCAGTTGTGTGATTCCTATGCTTGAAACATTTCAATGACTGCATTATTTTTGTTGTTGTTTTAGGTTTGACTCATTAAAATGATGTGAAAATTCTTGATTTTTTTGGTCCAGGCTTGCATCTCTAGCTTTATCTCTCATTAGTCTCCCTGCTTTGCCTCTTGCCCTACTTAATGACTTGCAATTCCACAAACATGACACAGCCTCTCTCAACTGGCTCTTTTACACAGGAACATGAGTGTCTACTTGAAATTCCTTTCTACTTGGATAACTCTTATGTACTTCAGATGTAATTTTACATTTTATTTCCTTAGGGATTTTTGTTGTTGTAATTTTTCCAAGACGAGATGGGGTGGCTTTCCTATGGTTACCTAAACCTGTGCTCTGTGTTCATCCTTCTAGTTGACTACTAGCAAGTTGTACTGTAATTTCTTTCTTGCTGTCAAAGTCCCTCAGAGTAGGTTAGTGTGCTAGAGCTGAGTGATCCAAGGGAATATGGGTGATAGCAGGTAGAGCCTTGTGGAGTGTTGAAATTATTCAAGTGAGATGGAAACTATTGGAGGGTGTCTAGTAGAAGAGAGGACTGGAGCAAGAGATGTCCATATGGGAGTCAATGATATATGCTGATACATAAAGCAGAGTAAATAAAAGAAAAATAAACTGATCCAGACACTTTAGGAGAACAGTCAGGACATAAAAATAAAGAAAAACAAACACACAAACAAAAAACCTCAAGCAATAGTAACAAAAAGATCAAACATTAGCAGAGAAGAAAAAAAACAACATACAAAAGCAACAATTAAAACTGATATAATAAAAGATAAAATTAGATAGACATTCAAATTTTGTTTAGTAAATACTAAAAGACATAAACTCATTTTCATTTGTTACACATAATGTTTGCATAATTTGGTCATAATTCAATGTTATTTTAATGTAGTTTTGGTTTGGGTGTTCTGCATTCTATATATGCTAATAAGTGAGATTGTTATGTAATTTTCTTCTGCTATCCTTTCTTTTAAAAATATCAGCATTATTCTCATGTCATAGAATTAAGTGGTAAGTTTTCCTTTTATGTGGCCCAACAGAACTTGTGTAAAAAGGAATTTTTGCTTCCTTAAATATGATCTTTAATAAATGATATTTCCAAATCATCTTGAAATGTTTTAGGTGATATACTTTGATAATTTTGTCTATTACATCTAAATTTTAAAATGTTAGTATTTGTTCAAAATATCAACTTATATTTTTAATGTTTGCAGAACATATGTTAATATGCCCTTATTTTTATAACTGATACTGAGTACTTTCTTGATCTGTCTCACCGAATATATGATTGTTTGTTTTATTTTATTTTGGTTATTCTGAAGAATCTGTCTTTGGCTTTATTGATGCTCTTGTATATTTGTTACATATTTCATTGTTTTCTTCTCTTACATTTATATTCTTTCTTCTATTGGGGGATGATTAGTTAGCTGTTATTTTTTTCTTCTCTCACTTTTTAATATAATAACTTACCCCGTTAGGTGTCAGACTTTCTTAATTATGTATTTAAAGCTATACATTTCTATTGAAGCACACCTTTGGTTGCAGTTAATATTTGGTGTGTAGTGAAATTATTTAATTGAGATAATTTCTAATTTCCACTGGATTTACTTTTTTGACCCACGTAATTTCTGTTATTCTGAAATGTCTTTACTATGTTAAGTCATTATTAACAGAACATCATTACTGTGTTATGGAACCCTATGCTTAAAAGCCATAAATGTAACATTTTTAAACACATACCTCCATGGGGAGTGGGAGGGGGAAAGAGAGTTGGGGAGAGAGGGGGACACAAAACTTGAGAGACTATTGAATACTGAAAACGAACTGAGGGTTGAAGGGGGAGAGGGAAAGGAGGTGATGGTCATGGAAGAGGGCACTTGTGGAGAAGAGCACTGGGTGATATATGGAAACCAATTTGACCATAAACTATTAATAAATAAATAAATAAATAAATAAATATAATAATAATAAAAAAGAAAGAATTCCAATTAAAAAAATAGGACAGTTAATATAGTTGGAAAATATTAAGTTATGGTACAGAGACAATAAAATTTATTAATGAAAAACAAATGATCTAAAATGAAATTATCTGTGTTTTCCAGTACTTACTATAATGAGAGCCAATTACTGCTATGATTATATTTTTAAAATTTATTTTATGATGTTTTTAGTATTTACTTACTTTTAAGATCATATTACTAGAAGTATAAAACTTAATATCATTTTGAAGTGACTCAAATGCATTTTATGATTTATAGCTAATTATTTAAAATTTTCTAAATGTTTATTTATTTTGAGAGACAGAGATAATGCAAGTGAAAGAGGGGCAGAGATAGAGGGAGAAAGAGAATCCCAAGCAGGCTCCATACTCTCAGGGTGGAGCCCAATGTGTGTCTTGATCCCAGGAACTGTGAGATTATGACCTAAGCTGAAATCAAGAGTCAACTCTTAACCAATTGAGCCACCCAGGTGCCCCAGAAGTATTTAAATTCTTAAAAACGTTATTCAGTTTTCCAAACTTAAAGTCAAACTATTTCAAAATTATTTGAAATTGTTTGCTAAAAATTCTTAGTTTCCTTTGTTGTTTGAATTTTAGTTAGTTAACATTCAGTGCAGTATTGGTTTCAGGAGTAGAATTCGGTGATTCATCACTTGTGTACAACACTTAAATACAACATTTACAAAAGATGTACAACATCACAAGTGCCCTCCTTAGTACCCATTTACCACCCATTTCCTTCCATCAACCCTCAGTTTCTTCTCTATTGCTGAGTCTCTTGTGGTTTGTTTTTACCTCCTCCCCGTATGTTCATCTGTTTTGTTTCCTAACTTCTACATATGAGTGAAATCATAAGGTATTTATCTTTCTCTAATTGACTTGTTTTGTTTTGCATAATACATTCTATCTCTCCATGAACATCATTGCAAATGGCAAGATTTCATTCTTTGTGATGCCTGAGTAGTGTGTGTGTGTGTGTGTGTGTGTGTGTGTGTGTATGTGTGTACACACACACACAATATATGTATATGCAAGATTTCATTATTTTTGAAGGCTGAGTAATATCCCATTGTGTGTGTGTGTGTGTGTACATATATATATGTGCCATATGGTATATATATAGTGTGTATATACACACACCATATACACCACATATATATATGCCACATCTTCTTTATTTATTCATCAGTCAGTGGACATTTGGGCTTTCTCCATAGTCGGCTATTGTTGATAATGCTACTATAAACAACAAGACACATGTACACCTTCGAATCACTATTTTGTATCCTTTGGGTAAATACCTAAAATAGTGCACTTGCTAGAACATAAGGCAGTTCTAGTTTTACATTTTTAAGGAACCTCCATACCATTTTCCAGTGTGGCTGCTCCAGTTTGCATTTCTGTCAACAATGCTAGAGGGTTCCCTTTTCTCCACATCCTCACGACCCCCTGTTATTTCTGCATTTTTAATTTTAGCCATTCTGACAGGTGTGAGGTGGTGTCTCTTCATAGTTTTGATTTGTATTTCCCTCATGATTAGTGATGTTGAGCATCTTTTCATGTCTGTTAGTCATCTGGATGTCTTCTTTGGAAATATGTCTATTTATGTCTTCCTCCCATTTATTAACTAGGTTGTTTGTTTTTGGTTTTTGAGTCTGATAAGTTCTTTACAGATTTCAAATACTAATAATTTATCAGATATGTAGTTTGCAAATACCTTCTCCCATTCCGTAAACTGCCTTTTTGTTTTATTGTTTCATTTGCAAAAGATTTTTATATTGATGACGTCCCAGTAGTTCATGCTTGCTTTTGTTTCCCTTAACTTCAGTGGTGTATCTAGTTAAACACTGCTCTGTCTAAGATCAGAGAAATTGCTGCCTGTGTTTTTCACTGGGAATTTGATGGTTTCCAGTCTGACATTTAAGTAATTCTACCGTTTTGAACTTATTTTTGTGTATAGTGTAAGAAAGTAGTCCAGTTTCACTCTTTTACATGTCACTGTCCGGTTTTTCCAACACCATTTATTGAAGAGACTGTCTTTTTCCCACGGAATATTCTTTCCTGCTTCATCAAAGATTAGTTGACCATATAGTTGTGGGTCCATTTCTGGATTTTTTATTCTGTTCCTTTGTTTTGTGTGTCTGTTTTTCTGCCAGTAACATACGCTCTTGATGACTACAGCTTTGTAATAAACCTGAAATCCAGAATTGCAATGCCTCCAGTTTTCAGTACTGTTTTGGCTATTCACAGTATTTTGTGATTCTATATATATTTTAGGATTGTTTGTTCTAGCTTTGAAAATAAAGCTGGTGATATTTTGATAGGGATTGTATTAAATGTGTAGAATGCTTTGGGTAGTATAGATATCCTATCAATGTTTCTTCTTCCAATCCACTTGCATAAGTGTTTTGAAGTTTTCATAGTTTGAATCCAAGCCACACACCAAAGATAAAAACAGAAGAACTGTGGTGCAAGGTGCACTGACTGTCCTTGCTATTCTGTGAGGGCTTCCTGAACGGTGGGAGATGTGAGATCGCCAGTCCAGGAAGGAGAGAGTGGGGTGGTGCCATTTTCCCCCTCAACACCAACACAGTGGGACTTCAGATAGCAACACAGCAGCCTGCTACATTGGAGGCAGGACTCAGTTACAGCAAACTCTTCCCCGCTCTGTCTGGCAACTGCATATTTACTGGGGCAGGATTAACTCTGAACCAGCACAGTGGACCTCTCCTTTAGAAAACCAGCCCATGCAGCCTTCCACATGCACCAAGTGTACCTGTCTTAGAGTGCTTTAAAGCATCATGGCAGTTCTGGTGGAAATAGGAAACAGGACCAGACTTACATTTTTGTTTTGTGTGTTTGGTCCTTTGCTCTCAGACGTTTAGATTTTTGTTTGTTTCATTTCCTTCTCTCTCTCTCTCTCTCTCTCTCTCTCTCTCTCTGGAATCAGGTTTTTTTTTTTTTCTTTTTTCCCTGTTTTCTTTTTCTTTGAAACCAGGCTTATAGGTTTTTGACTGTCTATTTGTTTTTTATTCCTTTTCCTTTCAGGTTGGCTTAAAAAAATCTTTTCTAGTTTTCTTTTTTTTTTTTTCATGCTTATTTTAACAAATAAAGCAACATGATTAAAGGCCCAAGCACTTGCTGCTGCAAGGCAAGGAGGAGCTCTGCAGGTATAAACCACTGGGAAAGAGCAGCCAAAATGCAGCAGCAGAATGCACGCAGCATACACCAGAAACAAGTCCTGAAGTGCCAGACTCCGAACAGTGTATGACCCCTTTTTAGTATAGCAGTACTCTCAGGTGTAGAAAACATAACAAGCTTTGAAATTACACAAAAGACAGAACTTAGCCAAAATGACAAGACAGAGGAATTCTCTCCAAAAGAAAGGTCAAAAAGAAATCATATCCAGGAACTTGTCCAAAACTGATGTAAACAATGAACTTAGAACAACTTAGAGCAACAGTCATAAGACTACTAGCTGGGCTTGAACAAAGAGTAGAAGACACCAGATATCAAAAACCTAAAAACTAGTCAGGTTGAAATAAAAATGTTATTACTGAGATGCAAAACTTACAGGATATAATCACAATGATAATGCAAGAACCAAAGGAGAGAATAGGTGATATAGAAGATAAAATTATGGAAAATAATGAAACTGATGGGAAAAAGCTTATAGATCATGAAGGTAAATGTAGGGAACTCAGTGATTCCATACTGCAAAATAATATCCATAGCATAGGAGTCCCAAAAGAAGAAGAGTAGAAAAATGAGGCAGAAAGTTTATTTGAACACATTATAGCTGAGAACTTCCTTAATTTGGGAAGGAAATAGACATTCAACTCCAAGAGGTACAGAGAATTCCCCTCAAAATCAATAAAAACAAGTCAACACCATGATATATCATAGTGAAACTTGCAAAGTACAAAGATCAAAAGAGAATTTTGAAAGCAACTATGGATGAAAGATCCTTAACCTACAAGGGCAGACACATAAGTTTCACAGCATACTTGTCCACAGAAACTTGGCAGGCCAGAAGGGAGCAGCAGGAAATATTCAACCTGCTGAATGGTAAAAATATGTAGTTAAGAATTCTTTATCCAGCAAGGTTGTCATTCAGAATAGGAGAGGTATTTTCCCAAGCAAACAAAACCCACCAATCCAGTCCTGCAATAAATTTTAAGAGGAATTCTGAATGTAAAAGGGCTAAATGCTTCAATCAGAAGATGAAGGGTATCATAATGAATTAAAAAATATATCCATCTCTATGCTGCCTACAAGAGACCTAAAGGTACCTGAAGATTGAAAGTGAGGAGATGGAGAACCATCTATTATGCTAATTGATGTCAAAAGAGAGCTGTCTTTGCCACCGTTCTATCAGATAAACTAGGTTTTAAAACAAAGATTGTAACAAGAGATGAAGAAGGGCATTATATTATAATTAAGAAGGTCCAACTATTATAAATATTTATGCTTCCCCCACTTGAAAGAACCCAAATTTATAAATCAATTACTCATAAACATAAAAAAACTCATTGATAATAATAAAACAAAGATAGCAGGGGACTTTGACACCTCACTTACAACAATGGACAAATTGCTTAAACAGAAAATCCACAAAGAAATAATAGCTTTCAGTGATACACTGGACCAGATGGACTTAATGGATATAGTCAAAACATTTCATACTAAAGCCGCAGAATGCACATTCTTCTGGAGTGCACATTGACCATTCTCTAGAACAGATCACATGTTGGGTCAACAATCAGCCTTAAACAGATATAAAAAGATTGAGATCATACCGTGCATATTTTCATATTACAACACTGAAACTTAATGTCAACCACAAGAAAAAAAATTGGAAATCCTTCTAATGCATGGATATTAAAGATTATCCTATTGAAGTATGAGTGGGTTGGGGCACGTGGGTGGCTCAGTCAGTAGAGCATCCTACTTAGCTTAGGTCATGATCTCACAGTTTATGAGTTTGAGCCCCACGTAAGGCTTTTTGCTGACAGCACTGAGCCTATAGTCTGCTTTGAGTTTTGTGTCTCCCTCTCTCTCTCACTGCCCTTCCCCTGCTCACACTCTGTCTCTCTCAAAAAAATAAATATTAAAAAAAATTTTTAAAGAATTAATGGTTAACCATAAAATTAAAGGAGAAATAAAAAAATTATGGAAGCAAATGAAAAGGAAAACATGATAGTCCAAAACATTTGGGTTGCAGCAAAGGCAGTCCTATGAAGAAAAGTATATTACAATTTAGGTTTGTCTCAAGAAGCAAGAAATGCCTTAAATACACAACTTAAACCTATACCTAAAGGAGCTAGAAAAAGAACAGCAAATAAAACTTAAAGTCAGCAGAAGAAAGGGAATATTAAAAATTAGAGCAGAAATAAATTCTATAAAAACAAACAAAAAGTAGATGAATGAAATTAAGAGCTAGTTCTTTGAAAGAATTAACAAAATTGATAAACCCTTCCCCAAACTAATCAAAAAGAAAAGACCCAGATAGATAAAATAACAAATGAAAGAAGTGAGATCAAAACTAACACTACAGAAATACAATTATTAGAGAATACTATGAAAAATTATATGTCAACAAACTGGGCAATCTGGAAGAAATGGACAAATTTCTAAAAAAAATCACAAACTACCACAGCTGAAGCAGGAAGAAATAGAACATTTGAACATACCTATAACCAGCAAAGAATTGAGTACGCAATTAAAATTTCCCAACAAAAAATCACCCAACAAACAAAGGTCCTGGGTCATATGGCTTCCAGGGGGAATTCTACCTGACATTTAAAGAATATTTAATACTTATTCTTCTAAAACTGTTTTAAACACTGGAAAAGAAAGGAGAACTTCCAAACTCCTTCTATGAAGCCAACATTACCTTGATTACAAAGCCAGTAAAATACCCCACTAAAAAGAAGAATTATAGACTAACATCCTTGAGGAACATTGAAGCAAAAATGTTCAACAAGATATTAGCAAACCAAATTCAACAATACACTAAAACAATTATTCACCATGATCAAGTGGGATTTATTCCTGGGCTTCATGGGTGGGCCAATATTTGCAAATCAATCAATGTGATATACTACATTAATAAAAGAGAGGATAAGAACCATATGATCCTGTCAATAGATGAATAAAAACATTTGACAAAATACAGCACCCATTCTTGATAAAAACCATCATGGTAGGATAGATGGAACATAAGTCAACATCATAAAGACCATACGCAAAATGCCCATTACTAACATCATCCTCAATGGGGAAAAACTGAGAGCTTTCCCCTATAATCAGAAACAAGACAAAGAGGTCCATTCTCACTGTTACTATTTAACATAGCACTGGAAGTCTTAGCCTCGAAAGTCAGACAACAAAAAGAAATAAAGAGCATGCAAATCATCAAGCAAGAAGTCAAGTTTTGCTATTTGCCGATGATATCTATGTAGAAAACCCGAGAGACTCCACCAAAAATTTGCTACAACAAAAATATGAATCAGCAGACTCGCAAGATATAAAATCAATGTGCAGAACTCTGTTGCATTTCTATATGCCAGTAGTGAATCAGAGAAAAAGAAATCAAAGAATTGATCCCATTTACAATTGCACCAAAAACAATAAGAAACATGAGAATAGACCTAACTAAAGAGTAAAAGATCTATACTCTAAACAAAATTAGTTTCTGGAATTCCCACAAGGAAGTTTTCTTAGCTCACACAGGTATCTTAGGCAGTATATCCAGAAGGATATTGGTCAAAAAATCCAGCTTGATAGCAGTCTAACATTAAGCATGGATCTCCATAGAAATTTTTGAAGAGCCATTCAGCAGATACCTCAGGTACACGGAGGCGTAATTTAATATTTCTGTGGTTTAAAAAACTCCGTGCTTCTCAGGAATTAATATGCATAACCACTTTATACACATACACAGGATCCCTGGAATAGTCATGTCAATTACAAGAGTCACTGCACTTAGTGAAACCCAAAGTTTAGACTGTTTCTGATAGCTCAGAAGCAATTCATAAAACACAAAATATTATTCATATAAATGCTCCTGCCTAATATATAACTGACATTTATTCTCTCATGAGAAAGAGTTAGCCAAGTGCAAGAGAGTTAGTTAAAATTTGAATGTTGCCAGTAGTGCCAACGGCTTATTAATTCATGTCTACTTATGGGAATCCACTAGCTCATGTTGGACTAGAGCTATTGCCTCATGTTGTTTGGGTCTCAGTGGCCCATGGCTAAGGGAATAATAGGTTATCTTGAGTTTTGGGAATTGCATTCACTCATTTATCCAAAAACTAGCAACATTGAGCATTTGCCAAAACATCACATTCTTGTGGAAAACAAAATAAGAAGCTTGTTGGGAGAAAATGAGGTGGGATTTCTAGAATACATCACTTATAGCTGTTGATTTAACATAGGGAGGGGTTTGTGTAAATTCTTAGAGACAAGAATATGGAAACAGAAATTCACAGAAATTGAAAGGTAAAAGAAGGTAATAGAAGATCCCGTGAGCAAATAAAAGAATGGTTTGAATTCACAGGAAGTGTTAGCAGGGGCTTTCTTTTATTCTAGTTCTTACTATGAGAATCATGGCAGATCATTTCTGACTCAAAGTCCACAAAGAGTAGACAGGCATGCAAACACCACTCATGGAAACCAGATGCAAGCATGCTTCCTTAGCTGCCCACATATGTGTATGTGATCTTTAAATAGCAAAATCATCACATTCTAGGGAAAAAAAAAAAGCACTTATCCTCAAATAAAAGTCTTTTAATTTTAACATCTATATAGATCTAAATGTTTGATCAAGAAAAACATTTAATGATAAAGGGATCAATCCAACAAGAAGATAGAACATTTATAAATATTTATGCACCCAACATAAGATCATTTAAATATGTGAAGCAAATATTAACAGACCTAAAGGGAGAAATAGCAATACCATAACAGTGAGAGACTTTAACACCCCACTTACATCTGCATAGATCATCTGAATAGAAAATAAATAAGGAAATACCAGCCTTAGATGAAACATTAGACCAGATTTAGCAACAGATATTTGCAGAACATTTCATCCAAAGCAAGTGAATACACATTCTTTCCATTTGCACATGAAACATTTCCCAATGTATATGGTATAATACATCAGAAAATAAGTTTTAAGGAATTAAAAAACTTGAAATTTTATCTGACTACAATGTTATGTAACTGGAAATCATTTACATGAAGAAAACTGAAAATTTACAAATATGTGAAGATTAAACAGGCTACTAAATGGGACAAAGATGTGAACAAAAAAATAAGTTTAAAAATGCCTTAAAATAAATGAAAATGGGAATGTAATATACCAAAATGTAGGTGATGCAACAAAAGTAGGTCTAAGAGGAAAGTTCATAGTGACAAATGCCTTCTTCAAGAAATAAAAAAATCTAAAATAAACAACCTAACTTTACATCTCAAATTAAGCTCAAAGTTAGTCTGAAAGAAGGAAATAATAAAGATTAGAGCAAAAGCAAATAAAATAGAGACTAAAACAACAATGGAAAAGATCATTGAAACTAAGAGCTTGTTCGTTGAAAAGAAGAATAAAATGGACTAACCTTCAGCTAGACTCATCCAGAAAAAAAGAAAAGCAGACTTCAAGAAATAAAAATAGAAAAATGAAATGGAGAAAAATATATTACAACTGGTAACACAGAAATACAAGGGATCATGAGAGACCGTTATAAATAATTCTATAGTAACAAATTGGACAACCCATGAAAATGGGTAAATTCTAGAAACATGTAATCTGTCAGACTGAATCATGATGAAATAGAAAACTGAACAAATCAAATACTAGTAAGGAGATTGAATCAGTAATCAAAGCTCCAAACCAATAAAAGTCTAGGACAAGGTGGTGTCACTGGTGCGTTCTACCAAACATTCAAAGAATACCAATCTTTCTCAAACTCCCCCCCAAAATAGAAAATGGGACTCTTCCAAACTCATTTTACAAGGCCAACATAACCCTGATATCAAACCCAGAGAAAAGTGGCACAGGAAAAGAAAAAATAGGCCAATACCCCTGAGGAACATAGATATAAAACTCAACAAAATACTAGTAAACCATACTAATGGTACATTAAAAGAATTATACATCATGATCAAGTGGGATTTATCCAGGGAAGCAAGTATAGCTCAACATCTGCAAATGAATTGGTGTGATATACCACATTAATAAGAACCAATAAAAATTATCTGTCTTCATTCATATGTGGAATTTAAGAAATAAAACAAACAAAGGAAAAAAATAGGAGAGAGAAACTACCCAAGAAACAGACTCTTAACTATAGGGAAGAAAGTGATGGCTACCACAGGGCAGATGAATGGGGAGATGGTTGAAATAGGTGATGAGGATTAAAGAGTACATTGATCATGATGAGCAATATATGAAATTGTTGTACATAAGCAGTATATAAAATTGTTGAATCACTATATTGTAAAACTGAAGTTAATATAACACTATTAACTGTACTGTAATTAAAATTTAAAAATTAATAAAATTTAAAAATGTATGATTATCTCAATAGATGCAAAAAATGTATGTAACAAATATCAACATCTGTTTTGCAAATTAGGAATGGGGGAATGTATATCAATATTATAAATGCCATATATGACAAGTCTACAACTGATATCATACACAACGGTGGAAGCTAAAAGCTTTTCCCTGAGGATTAGGAACAGAACAAGGTTGTCCACTTTTACTGCTTTTATTCAACATAGTATTGGAAGTTCTACCCAGAGCAATTAGGAAAGAAAATGAAATAAAGGGAATTCAAGTGGAAAATAAAAGGAAATAAATCTGTCACTATTTGCAGATGACATGATATCATATAAAAATACCTTGAATACTCCATCAAAACTGTTAGAACCCACAAGCAAATACAGTAAAGTTGAAGGACACAAAATCAAAACTCAAAAATCTGTTGTGTTTTATACACTAACAATGAACTATAAGAAAGAGAAATTAAGAAAACCATCCCATTGGGGTGCCTGGTGGCTCAGTCGGCTAAATGGCCGACTTTGGCTCAGGTTATGATCGTACAGTTTGTGAGCGCTGGTCATGCACAAAGCCCTGTGCTGACAGCTCAGAGTCTGCAACCTGCTTCCGATTCTGTGCCTCCCCCTCTCTTTGCCTCTCCCCAGCTCGCACTCTGTCTCTGTCTCTCTCAAGGTAAATAAACATTTAAAAATTAAAAAAAGAAAACAGTCTCATTCACAACTGCATCAAAAAAAAATATAACCAAGGAGGTAAAAGATCTACATATTGAAAACTGAAAAACATTAATGAAAGAAATTGAAGAAAACACAAATAAATGGAAAGCTATCCAATGCTCATGGATTGGAATAATAAATATTGTTAAAATGTCCATACTACCCAAAGAAATCTATAAATTAAATGCAATTCCTATCAAAATAGCAATGGAATTTTTTATATAAACAATAAACAATCATAAATTTGTATGGAACATAAGTGATGCTGAATAGCCAAAGCAATATTGAGATAGAAAAACAAAGCTGGAGGCATAATAATCCCTGATTTCAAACTAAATTACAAATTATGATAATTAAAACATCATGTTATTAGCATTGAAACATGCATAAGTCAATAGAACAGAAGAGCCCAGAAATAAATCTGTGTATATATGGTCAATTAAATTACAAAAAAAAGGAGACAAGAAGATTCAATAGGAAAGGAACTAATACCTAAAATATATAAAGACTCATATAACTCAATAGCAAAAAAATCCTTCCAAATGATCTGATTAAAAAATGGTCAGAAGATCTGAGCAAACATGTTTCCAAAGAAGACATACAGATTGTAAAGAGAAATATTAAAAGATGTACTACATCATTTATCATCAGGGGAATGCAATCAAAACCACAAAAGATGTAACCTCACACCTGTTAGAATGGTTATTATCAAAAAGACTAGAAATTAGTGTTGGTGATGATCTGGAGAAATGGAACAATTGTGCATTTGTGGTGGAAATGTAAATTTATGCCACCAGTGTGAAAAACAATATGGTGGTTCCTCAAAAATTGGAAAATAAAACTACTATATGATCCATTAATTCCATCTGGGTAGTTATCCAAGGAAGATCAAACCACTAATTTGAAAGGATATATGAACTCCCACATTCATTGCAGCATTATTTATAGTAGCTAAAATATGGAAACAATCTAAGTGTCTATTGATAGATGAATGAATAAAGAAAACCATAAAAAAGAATAAAATCTTGCTATTTGCAACAATAAGGATAGACCTTGAAGACATTATGCTAAGTGAATTAAGGCAGACAAGAAAGGGCAAATACCATATGGTTTCTCTTATATGTGAAATGAATGTGTATGTGTGTTTATATACACATATATACATATATATATACACATCCCATTTTTGATGAATACAGATCTATATGATACTGAGAGCAGATTCTTTCTAAAGTGAGGGGCTGAAGGGTGGAAGAAATGGATAAGCTGTTTTTGTGTGGTTTATACTCAAGAAAAAGGGAAATAATAGGGGCACCTGGGTGACTCAGTGTATTAAGCATCTGACTCTTGATGTCTGCTCAGGTCATGTTCTTACGTTTCATGAGTTTGAGCCCCATGGTGGGCTCTGTGCTGATAACACAGAGCCTGCTTGAGATTCTCTCACTCACCCTCTCTCTGCCCCTCCCCTCCTCCTATTTGTTCTCTCTCTCTCTCTCTCAAAATAAATGAACTTTAAAAAATAGTAGAAGGAAAATAATAAATATATATGTGGTTTTTCTAAGACAGCTTCTGAGCAATTAGGGGAATCTTTCATAAAAAAATTGAGGTTAAAGCCATGGTTACTAACCATATAGAAAGAATCCATTCATATTTGAATTCTTTCTAAGGCAGTCATAAGAATTCTACAAAAGAGGGGTGCCTGGGTGGCTCAGTCGGTTGGGCGTCCATCAGCTCAGGTTAGGATCTCGCAGTTTTGTGAGTTTGAGCCCCGGGTTGGGCTCTGTGCTGGCAGCTCAGAGCCTGGAGCCTGCTTCAGATTCTGTCTCCCTCCCTCTCTGGCCCTCCCATGTTTGTGCTCTTTCTCTCTCTGTCTCTCAAAAATAAATAAATGTAAAAAAATGAATTCTACAAAAGAAAATGTTTAGATATCATTAAAACTACATACTCTAAATTTGTAGAATTTTCACAGATTTCAGTGAAAGGGCAAGACATTGCAAAACTAAGGAATTCTGTATAATTCAGATGGAAATTCTCTATCTTCTAAAGATTCAGTGTTAATTTAATACACAGAAACTGAACTTGGCTTTAGTCACAGCTTGAGTGACAGAGTTCAGAACATGACCTGAGTATTAAAAAGCTTGACCTTCATTCTGTAGGACAAAGACAGCCACAGAATATTACAGGCAAGTGGACAACATGATCAGACTTGCAGTTTTGAAAGATCCCTCAGTGAACTGTGTCAAAGAAGAATAGGAGGTGGCAAGACTACAGACAAGAACACAACTTAGTGCAATGAATCCATTGAGAGATTGTTCCATTGAAAGAATGGGATCCTGAGATAAGATGCAAATTATCAGGATAGAATAACTTGAGAAGTGGTAAGAAAATACCAAAAAGATAAAATCAACGAGTATTTCAAAGGGAAGATTCATCATTTAGATTTGAAAAGGTAATGTATTTGCTACCAACAGACAAGATAGCAAGATCGTTTTGGAATGTTTCAATTTGGGAGTATAAGCGCAGAGTTAAGTACCATGGATTGAACCTGATGAGGTAACTGAAGTGAAATAGGTGAAACATTTTACCATTCAGGCTAAAAAGCATTAAAAAAGAAAACACAAGAAAAACCAAAAATGTTTAGGAATTTTGACCAAAGGTGAAGTTCTATAACTGGAGGTCTCTAAGAAGTTAAAAAAAAGTTGTTGACTAAGAGTATGGAGTATTTGGAAAGACTGAAAAAAGGGTTACAAACTCTGGTGTTGACAGTGGCCATTCTAATAATATAAAGTAGGGCTTTACTTATTTTAGGAGTAATAATGTGCTTATATCCATAAAGAAATATATATTTCTTCACTCCCATTTATATTTATTATGTTTAAATTTATTTATATATTTATTTTTATCCATATATTTCTTTCCTATTATATATATTCATATTTTCATATGTATATGGGAAGTAGAAATGCAAGCATAGTTTTTTTTTTGACCTCTGTGAGAGTATATAATCAATAGTAGTGGGGATCATGGTGAGCTGCTCAGGGAATGACATACCTAAAAGAAAAAGAAAATACTTAAATCCACCCTGCTTTTGTCATGGAGAAGTTATCTCAGCAGGGATGGATAGTATGAATTCTGCATCCTGATGACCTGTATGGATGCCTATCTTTGCCCCTTTTTATGACAATGATCTCTGTCAAATAATCAAACCTCTTTGTGTCAGTTTCATTGTCTGTAAAATGGAGTTAATAACATGTCTTACCTATAGTGCTTTGATTAAATTTTTCAATTCACTGTAAGCACTTAAAATAACCAGGTGCCTAGTGGACCCTTATTAAAAAAATACACAGTTGTTTTCATAAGTGAATTTTTCTTCTGTTCCAAAACTGAAGTGCTGGGAGTAGTTACTTGGAATATTGTAATGGGAAGGTTTAGATACTAACTTAAGAGACCCAAGAAAGGATTTGAAGAACAGCATGTAAAATTCCAGAAGTTGGAATTTTATGATAGTTCAGAATATGGCCATTTGAATGATTTGTTTAACTTATTTATGGGTAAAGTCTCAAGAAATTTCAGAACCACATTTGTCTTCTACCTGGAAGTAGAAGTTATTCATGGTAATAGGATGTCTTGTGTATGTGTATGTGAGTGTATGTGTGTGTAGTCTCTTATATTGTAGAATGCATTCTAAAAAAAAAAAATCAGAGAAAATAAATAGTTCTAGTCTCCAGCAAAATGCATATTAACTTTAAAACCTATTGTTTGAGGGGCGCCTGGGTGGCTCAGTCAGTTAAGTGTTTGACTCGATTTCAGTTCAAGTCATGATCTCACAGTTTGTGAGTTTGATCCTCACTATCATCATGGAGCCTACTTTGGATGTTCTCTCTCCCTCTCTGCCTCTCCCTCTTCTCTTTCTCTCTAAAAATAAATAAACTTAAGAACATATTGATTGAATTGTTAGGTTGTTTGTTAAATGGGATTTAGAATTTCTTTTTCTCAGATTGAAAACTTAAACTCAAGAGAAAAAAAGCAGAAATACCTCAACTCTATCTCAAAGAAAAACTTAACATATATGGTAGAAACAATGACTTTTTGATATTAAACTGGTTGAGATAGGTGTTGGAACTGAGAAAGTGGGAAAACCTCGTTTGTTTTTCATCTTGCTTATATACGCACTGCTCAACAATGATGACCAACGATCATCATATTGTCAATGATCTTCAGAAAGAATCAGCCTATCCAGGCAGTAAACTATTTGACAACCATATAACAGAAATGCTGGAACAAGTAAGTTATGTAATTCAGTAAGAGATTAGCAAAACTTAGCAGGGAGGCTGAGTTGAAAGACTCATGATTGTTCAGTTTATTTGACATAGTTTTCATTTTCCCTGGATATTAATCCCGTTTTTTAATGAATTCCAGTAGCTGCCAAGTATAATGTTTTAATATTGCAATTACAACTTTCCAGAATCAAAAGTAACGTACAAAGTTATGTTAATCTGCTCAAATCAATACGATTACTTTTTAATTGAATATTTTAGTTTGTTGAGCTAATATGTATTTTAAAGTATGTATTTTTCTCTTGTAAAATGATTGAAGCATTATAGGGATTTCGAAGCTTAGTGTTCTCTGTTCCATTAACTGGCCGTATTTAGTGAAGTGCTGAGTAATGGAATACATTTTTTTTTAGTTAAATATGCAATTGCCACTGGAGTCTAGCTACTGTCAAAGCAATAATATAATCACTGCTATTTTGGTTTGATTTCCATGTAATCTGAATTTTAATACAGAAAGTAAGAAAGCTTGTTAGCTTATAATAGGAAATACTATTTTGAAGCATTAATTTTTTTTCTCATTAAAATAAATTCAAGAATGTACCTTTTGATTTTTTTTTTTTGTAGAATGAAATTCATTATTTTAACTCGGCTTCCCAACAAAACTAGTCTTTTCAGAAATTTGCAGTTGTTTATTAAATTTAATTAAAGACAAAGCTTTCCACTAGTCTGTACAACTGAATAATACTAAGGAAGTAACATGAATATATCAAAAAAATCTAAATATACAAATAGTATTCTATCATGAAAACCTCTGAAATATCCTGAAGCTACATATTGTTTTTTATTATTTGTGTGATATGGAATTGTCCTGGGCCCTTCTGTGTGTTTCAAAATGCTAGAATGAAAGCCTCATTTCTATTATGGAGGAGTTTACCAAGTTATCAAGCTAGTGCTTATTTTGTAAAGGTAAAGCTTTCCACAAAACAAATAGGTTTTTTATGCAGCTAGGCTTCAAGTGGGAACTGTAGTACCAAGCATGAATTACTTAGTTGCTAAATAATTATTCATAGACTGTGACGCTGCCAAGTTTTGACTACCACATTGAGAAAAGACAAAAAGCTGGGATCAGTTTATTTTGAGAGTCGCTGGTAAAGGAGATATAGTTGCCATCTGATAGACATTCATGACAACCTACTTTCATGAAAACTTGTTCATGACATACTCTCATGGGTAACAAAAACACTGGGTATTACTTTGTTAAGGAGGAAGGGATACATATATATCATAGATATACATGTATAATATGCATATATCATGTATATAATATATATACATATTTACATATGTGCATATATATTTGTGTTATGCATGTGTATATACATATGTGCACGTACATATGATTTTTTTCTGAATAAACTGATGAGTGAACCCACATATTTCTATGGTTAGGGATTGGAGAAGAGTCTGCAAACTTTGGGATGGGTTGGCCAGTCACTGGGGTTCTAGTTGACACTTCATTGTTCTGTACATACCAGGTTAATATGAGTATTAGTGTAAGATGGTCTCATTTGGGCCTGAATATACTAGTTATGCATGCTGTAATCATTTTTTTGCCTTTCTCTCTTTCTTTTTTCTTTCTTTCTTTCTTTCTTTCTATCTTTCTTTTCTTTTCTTTTTCTTGTTTTTTTTCAAAGTTGACATTTTAGATAATGGTTTCAAATTCAGAATGAATTTTGGTCATTTCATTAAAGGCATCATTTTAACCACTGTGTTATGTTTCAGTGAATATTTGAAATAAGGCTCATTTAAGTTACATTTTACCTTTATAATTAAGATTGTTCAGCTTTCCTGTGATCATAAATAATACACCATAAATGAATGAACCAATATCATGGAAGATTTCTTCAGAACACAATTTTGGAAGTGTAACTACTGATCATAATGTAAGTATATATAATGCTTTTGATATGTGTTTCTCTGTTGCTTTTTTTACCTTTTTATAAATTTTCTTTTACATTTCTTTTAAGTTTTTACTTGACTTGTAGTTAGTTAGCTTAGAGTGTAGTATTACTTTCAGGTGTAGAATTTAATGATTCATCACTTACGTGTAACACCCAGTGCTCATCACAAGTGCCCTCCTCAATACCCACCACCCATCTAACCCATTCCCCACTCCGCCCTCCATCAACGCTCAGTTAACTATAGAGGAGTCACTTATGGTTTGCCTCTCTTTCTTCTTCCCCATGTTCTTCTGCTTTCCTTGAATATTAAGATAACTTATATTCTGACACATAATATATCAGAGTGATTCTATTACTATATCCCCACTGATCCTGGAGTGCTTTGTGTGTGTGTGTGTGTGTGTGTGTGTGTGTATGTGTATGTGTATAAAAGATAAATTGTATCTCATTTGTGACTAAAATTGAAGTAACCATTTTAATATCACAGATTTTTGGCATTTCTTTTTGCACAGTTTTAGTTATGCCTTTATTTCTGATTATGTGGTAGAAATTATTTTTAAAAGTGTTAATAATTTTCATGTCATGTGTTCATGCCTTTTTTCTGTTCACTTTTATTTGAATTTCGTATAGTTTACTATTTTATCTAATCAAATGTATGAAAATTTTCTTTTATTCTTCTATATTTACCTTTTATTTAAAAATATATCTAACTTATATTTAAGGTATTTTATGCTTAATTTTCATCTTTAATATATCCAGAATTTAATTATTTATGTGATTTGAAATAGGCATTAATTTTTGTTTATTTTTTCCTGAAGAGTTAATTATTTTCTTCGAGGTATTTTAACTTATTGATATGAAGCCCTTTGTTCATTATTTATCATACTGTATATATTATATTTGTGTTAATATTTATAAAATATTTACATATAGTTATATATTATTTATATAAAACATATGTATAAATGTTACATATATATACCATATATATATCATACCCTATACACACACACACACACACACACACACACAAATCAACACATGCATGAGTTATTTGGGGGCCTTTATCTTGTTCCATTTCTGTTATTAATGCTTCAGAATGACAGTGATTCAAATATTTTAGATTTAAAATGCTCTTTAATCTTTGATAATGTTAATCTACCTTTTTATTCCTTATATGCTTAAAATTTAAATTCTCTTTGTCAATGTCCATTTTCCCATCCCTATGCTTCAATTTCTTTGGGATTTTTATTGTGGCTGTATAAAACTTTAAGAAGATTGGTGGAAATTAACATCTTAATAGTGTTTGATACACCCATGCACAATGCAATGTGTATATTTATTAAAATTATTTTGGGGGTGCCTGGGTGGCTCAGTCGGTTAAAACGCTGACTTCGGCTCAGGTCATGATCTCACGGTTCGTGGGTTCGAGCCCCACGTTGGGCTCTGTGCTGGCAGCTAGCTCAGAGCCTGGAGCCTGCTTCGGATAAATTCTGTGTCTCCCTCTCTCTCTGACCCTCCTCTGTTCGCACTGTCTCTGTCTCTCAAAAATAAATTTTAAAAAAACATTAAAAAATGTTTAATTATTTTTATAATTTTCTTTAACATTTTGAAGTTTGGATCTTATATTAAATTAAATTTCTATTTCTACTTTAATTCTTATATGTCTTGGCAATGTCAGCATCCATACCATTTGTCTGCTCTGCGTTCATAAAGATTATTTTTATTTATATAATAACGAGAGACTTTTAAAAAGTTTTTAAATGTATTTGTTTTCTAATTGATTATAATTATTCTTTTCAATTAGACAATGTATGTGACATAAAGAGTAATAAGTTTCTTCTCCTTTCTAATTATAAAATCCTATTTACTATCTTAGGGCTCCTTGATATGAAAAAGTATCTTTGCCATTCTTTTCCTTCAGAGTTAATATTATTAGACAGGGATTAGTATTTTAATAGTTTATTGGGGACCAAGTTCCACTATTACTCTCAGTCTGTGGACTGAGGAGGACGGGTTTCTCTGTTCATCTTCTGAGGGCTAACATGGGACTTGGGCCTGGACAATCAATACATCAAATCTCTCCCGCACTGTGGGGGATCAAGGGGAGCCACATGAACTTCACTCATCATCTTATGACATATCTTCTGTGTCATCTTGTCTGCTTTGGATTTTGACTCAGGATTTAGCATGTGAACAAAATAAATTGGATGAAATTCAATAATAAAACATTGATGTAAAGTGTGGCAAGGGGATAATCTTTCTCCATCATAATTCAACATGAGGATATTCAAGCTGGAAGCCACTAGGTTAATCTAGAGAGTACAAACATGTATGAGTCAAACCATTACCCAAGGTACCCAAGGATGAGTTTCTTGAACCACGACTGCTTACAAGGAAATTTCTGGAATGAGTGAGTTTTCTCTACATACATGACTGATTTCATGATGGCATGCAATGAAACTTGTGAGTTCAAATAGACATTTTTGAATTACTTTGTCAAAATATGCTAGGATATGCAGATATAAAGATTTATTCTTCAACTTGTAAGACATCTCTCTTCCATGAAGTGACATAAGGATCCAGGTCAAATATATCTACAACTTTGCTACCTCTGCCTGTTTTCCCTATTCTCTCTTCACTGGCTCACAATTCTCAACTTGAAGTGTCACATGTCATTTCTGCTTACATTTAACTGGCAAGATGTGGTAACATGGTTCATCTGGCTTTGAGGAGGCTGAGAAGTCTACATTTCTTATAAGCATAGAAAATGGGAGAGAAGAAGGTAAGGGTAAATGGTATTAGTTTCTCTAAGTAAGGATACAATCCTGTGTATTGTGTTTTTACAATAAAATGTGTTGCATTTTTATACACCAATAATGAAGCAGCAGAAAGAAAAATTAAGAAAACAATTCCATTTATAGTTACACCAAAAATAATAAGATACTTAGAAATAAACCTAACCAAAGAGGTAAGAGACCAGTATTCTGAAAACTGTAAAACAGTGATGAAAAATATTGGAGATGATTGGAAAAAGAAATGAAAGATATTCTATGCTCATGGATTGGAAGAACAAATATTGTTAAAGTGTTTCTACTACCTAAAGCAATCTACAGATTTAATGAAATCCCTATCAAAATACAAACAGCATTCTTAACAGAGCTAGAACAAACAATCTTAAAATTTGTATGGAATCACAAAAGACCCTGAATAGCCAATAGTCACCTTGAAAAAGAAAAGCAAAGCTGGAGGCATCACAAATCCAGACTTCAAGTTATATTACAAAGCAGCAGTAATTAAAACAGTAATGTAGTGGGACAAAAATAGACACATAGATCAATGGAACAGTATAGAAAACCCAGAAATATACACACAATTATACGGTTAATTAATCCTTAATAAGAAAGAAACAATATCCAATTGTGAAAAAGAGACTGTCTTCAATAAACGATGTTTGGAAAACTGGACAGAAACCTGCAAAAGAATGAAACTGGACCACGTTCTTACACCATATGAACAAAGAAACTCAAAATGGATTAAAGATCTAAATGTGAGAAGAAAAAGCATAAAAATTCTAGAAGAGAACACAGGCAGTAAGTGTTTTGACATCAGCCTTTGGAACTTCCTTCTAGATATGTCTCTTGAGGCAAGGTAAACAAAAACAAAAATAAACTATTGGAACTATATCAAAATAAGATATACAGATGGCTAACAGTCATATGAAAAGGCACTCAACAACACTTATTATCTGCGAATTGTAATTCAAAACTACAAGGAGCTACCACCTCACACCTATCAGAATAGCTAAAATTATCAACACAGGGAACAGATGTTGGTATGGGTGCGGAAAAAGGGAAACCTGCTTACACTGTTGGTGGGAATGCAAACTGGTGCAGCCACTATGGAAAAGATATGGAGGTTCCACAAAAAGTTAAACATAGAACTACCTTATGATCCTTCAATTGCACTACTAGGTATTAATCCAAAGGTTACAGATATGCTGATTTGAAGAGATACGTGCACTCCGATGTTTATAGCAGCATTGTCAACAATAGCCAAATTATGGAAAGATCCTGAATGTCCATCAACTGATGAATAGATAAAGATGTGATGTATACATCCATACAATGGAGCAAAAAGACATACAGATGGCCATTAGACATATGAAAAAATGCTCATCAACACTTTTCATCAGGAAAATGCAAATCAAAACTACAATGAGATATCCCTTCACAACTTTCAGGATGTCTAAGATCAACAGCACAAAAACAGCAAGTATTGGCAAGAATGTGGAGAAAAAAGAACATTTGTGTTCTGTTGGTGAAAATGCAAAGTGGTACAGCCACTGTGGAAGACAGTATGGAAGTTCCTCAAAAAGTTTAAAATAGAACTGCCTTATGTTCCAGGAATACTGGTTGGTTATTTACCCAAATAATACAAGAACACCAATCGCAGGAATATATGCACCCCTATGTTTATAGCAGCATGATTTACAATAGCCAAGATATGGAATCAGCCCGTGTCCATTGATTGATGAATGGATGAAGAATATTCCATTGTGTGTGTGTGTAGGTGTGTGTGTGTGTGTGTTTTATTATATATGAACGGAATATTATTCAGGCAAAAAAGAATAGAATTATGCCTTCTGCAACAATGTGGATAGAACTACAGAGTATAATGCTAAGCAAAGTAAGTCAGTCAGAGAAAGACAATGCCATATGATTGCTCATATGTGGAATTTAAGAAAGAAAACAAATGAGCAAAGGGAAAATAACGAGAGAGAGAGAGAGAGAGAGAGAGAGAGAAACCAACTACTCAGCTATAGAGAACAAACTGATGGTTAACAGAGGGGAGAGGACGTGGGGACATGAATTAAATAGGTGATGAGGATTTAGGAATGCATTTCCAGAGATGAGCACAGGGTGATGTATGGAAGTGTTGAATTACTATATTGTAACCTAAAACTAATATAAGATGGTATGTAAATCAAGTAGAATTAAAGTAAAAACTTAAAATATATATACGCAAAATTGATTGCAAAATAAATATAGACGTGTATAGGGGCACCTGGGAGGCTCAGCTGGTTGAATGTCTGACTTCAGCTCGAGTCAAGTTCTCACAGTTCCTGAGTTAAGCCCTGCATCAGGCTCGCTGCTGTTGGTCCAGAGCTTGCTTTGAATCCTCTGTCCCTTCTCTCTTTGCCCATCCCCTGCTCAAGCTCTCTCTAAAAAATGAATAGACATTTATAAAAATATATATGTATGTACTAAAGCAAATATGCGTGAGTGCATTCACACACTCGCACAAACACAAGTACATAAGTAACTCAGAATGTGCAACATCAGGGCGCCAGGGTGGCTCAGTCGGTTAAGGGTCCGGCTTTGGTTCAGGTCATGATCTCACGGTTCATGGGTTTGAGCCCCACATCAGCCTTTGTGCTGACAGCCAGCTCAGAGCCTGGACTCTGCTTCAGATTCTGTGTCTCCCTCTCTCTCTGACTCTCCCCTGCTTGCTCTGTCTCTCAAAAATAAGAAGATAAAATAAAAAATAAGAAAAAAACCCAGAATGTGCAGCATTTTTCTGTACTGGACAATGTGGTTTTATTGACTACAGATCTATTATACATATATATATGATTTATATATTTTTAATATTGCATATATTTTATATTGAATATAGATTGTATATATATAATTTTTATGTTGCATATGTACATTAATACTGAGTTTAGGAAAGTCTTGAAATTAGTGGACTTTACTTATTTGGTATTTAGAAGATCATGAAATGAAGTAAGTTTAATTTGTTTTTCTGTTAATAAAAATGTGTAATATCAAAACTTGTTCAAATAAAGTTAAAACAGTAATATGAAGAGAAACGAGTTTGGGGGTAGCTGATATGCAAAAACAGATTGCACAGAATGAAGGTAGTTAATATGAGCATTTCCAAGGAACATTAAGATGTGATTCTTATATTTACATAAAAATGGATTCAATTTTATTTTGTGTCTGTTAATGCCTAATGGTTCACATTTGTTAACTTTTGTGACGATGAGTAGAGTTTTTAGCTTAGAGATAAAATGCAGATGAACTGAATGCAGGATGCCTAGTTGTCTGATTTTAGGAACTGAGTTTTGGAATCCTGATTACTTCCAAGTGTTTCTCAGTATGCTCACATATACATGAACTCTTGTACAAAAGTTGTAGTTCATTACAGATTCCACAACAAAAGATTTAATAAAGTAAAATACATTTAAATAGTAAGGGTTACAGGAAAGAAATACTGAAACTATGGAGATAAAAAGCCTTTCTTAGAACACTTAAGCCAATAAATGGCATAGGGAGAATACATAAATAAATCCTGACCACAAATTTCCAGGAATTAGAATAATGAAAATGATATCAATAATATCATTTTACATTTTTAACTGATCTTATTTACAGAAAAAATAGCTCAAAGCTATGATATAGCACGAAATACATGGACTATATAAATATTACATGAAAATAATTTAAAGTTCCAGTCTCTTGTGGCATGCTCCTATACTTATTATTACACAATTTTTAGAAATATACTGTATATACATCATTTGCACATTGCTAAATTATCTTCTGGAATTTTAGTTAAATCATTGTAGTAAAATGTATTCATGATATAGTGTAATAACACTGGAAATGCAAAAAACTACATGCATAAGCATTATTGTTTTGTCTCTATTCATCACCAATTTAGTCTTTTATAAACTAAAGAAAAATAGGGGAAATGAGGAGAAAGCTCTTAGGCCTGTCAGGATTAATTGCACTGCTGATGTTAATCTCTCTCTATTCAAAAGAGTACAAAAAAGCAAGCCCCTAAAACAAAGTCAGATGAAAACATAGTCAAGTCTCCTAAAAGTACTAATAGAGTTATTGATAAAGCCCTAATATCCACTCTTCAGGGACATTTTTTTAGCATTTAAATTTCAGAGTATCCTGAGAGGAAGGTTTTTTGGAAGCAAGCTGCAGACATCTGGAGTCAGTGTTCCGCATTAGCAGTGGTAGGTGACGTGTGGGGGGTGTTAGCATCTCTTTCTTTAAAATGTTTTGGAACGCTACTGTACAGTACCCTGCAGAGCAGGCAGATTCCTGTAATTATGCCCCACAAACCCTCCCATTGCAGGCCACGGAGATTTTACACACAGAGCAAGTGAAAGGCTGTATTTTCAGGGAACGTTTCTTCAGTGAGTAACAAGAGTGGCGAAATAATAGGGTCTTTTATTTATAGAGTTCCTTAGTTCAGAGAGCTCAAAGGAAGCAGTAGCCATGATCTCATTAATGAGCAAAGCAGCTCTGTGAGAAAACATAGAACCAATAACCATATTCTGCATATAGGGAAACTTAGGCTTAGAAAGTTATGTGTGAGACCCAATTCTCTTTATGTCTGTATGTGATGAGAATAGTAATGGGAATGTAGCAGTGTGAGACCTCCACCACACAAGCAATACGCTCAGTGTCTCCTAGGCAGCCTCCTACAGGTTGCTTGATTACGCAAGGTGCCTACAGTCTGCCTTAGCTTTCTTCCCAGTCCACTTCCTAAGCCCCAAACACCCATGAGGCCTTTTTATGTATAAGACCCGATCATAATCATTAAGCATGTGCTAACGGTCGTTTCCATACAGGCTTAAAGGTAAACTTCCCAGTAAGGAGATGCTTTAGCTGTATTTATGTGGCCTAAATGCGTGGATGCTAGGATTTTGATTGGGTCAACAAAATGGTGGGAGTGTTGTGCTGCGGCTGTAATAAGTGTCAGGTTAGGATAAAACCAAACCTCTGAGAGAATGAATAAGAGAGGCATTTAGAAAATGTTGTACCAGATGTTTTATTGAGAAAGTCCAAGCTCATTCATTTTCTGTGTATTTGGGAAAATAATTGTGAAATTCCAAGTTAGGAGTATCCATGAAGTCCTAAAAATAAACATCAAAGATAAAGTGTATTGATACACAGGTGCATTCTATTAGTCTTAGAGAAGGAAAACCTGCCTTCAGAGTAGATCAGACCATGCTGAAATTTCCTATTTTTTGTGTGTACATTCTCCTGAATCAGACTTCTTTTTTAAATATTACATATGTGTACATATGTAATTTTATTTTTTATTTTACTTTATTTTAATTATTTTTAATATAATTTGCTGTCAAATTGGCTTCCATACAATGCCCAGTGCTCATCCCATCAAGTGTCCTCCTCGATGCCCATCACCCACTTTCCCCTCTCCCCTACCCCCCATCAGCCTTGAGTTCGTTCTCTGTATTTAAGAGTCTCTTATAGTTTGCCTCCCTCCCTCTCTGTAACGTTTTTCCCCTTCCCCTCCCCCATCATCTTCTGTTAGGGTTCTCAAGACCCACATATAAGTGAAAACATATGGTATCTGTCTTTCACTGACTGACTTATTTCAGTCAGCATAATACCCTCCACTTCCATCCACGTTCCTGCAAATGGCAAGATTTTATTCTCTCTCATTGCCAAGTACTATTCCATTGTATAAATAAACTATATCTTCTTTATCCATTCATCAGCTCACGGACATTTAGGCTCTTTCCATTATTTGGCTATTATCAAAAGTGCTGTTGTAAACATTGGGATACATGTGCCACTATGCATCAGCACTCCGCTATCCGTTGGGTAAATTCCAAGCAGTGCTATTGCTGTGTCATAGGGGAGTTGCATTGTTAGTTTTTTGAGGAACTCCACACTGTTTTCCATAGTGACTACACCAGTTTGCATTCCCACCAATAGTGTAGGAGGATGCCCATTTCTCCACATTCTCACCAGCATCTGTAGTCTCCTGATTGGTTCATTTTAGCCACTCTGACAAGCGTGAGGTGGTATCTCAGTGTGGCTTTTTTGAGATGCACCAAAAGCCATCTAAAAGGAAAATGTATTGCAATCCAAGCCTAGCTCAAGAAACAAGAAAAATATCAAATACAGAATCTGACAGCACACATAAAGGAACTAGAAGTGGAACAGCAAAGAAACCCCAAACCCAGCAGCAGAAGAGAAATAATAAAGATCAGAGCAGAAATAAACAAAATAGAATAAAAAAAAACAGTAGAAGAGAGCAATGACACTAAGTTTTTTTTTTTTTTTTGAAAAAATAAAAAATTGATAAACCTCTAGTAGGCTTCCCAAAAAGAAAAGAGAATGGATCCAAATAGATCAAATCACAAATGAAAATGGATTTATTATAACCAATCCCTAAGAAATACAAGCAATTATCAGGGAATACTATGAAAAATTATATGCCAGTAACCTGGACAACCTGAAGAAATGAACAAGTCCTTATACACCCACACAATACCAAAACTCAAATGGAAAGAAATAGAAAATTCAAACAGACCCATAACTAGTAAAGAAATTGAATCAGTTATCAAAAATCTCCCAACAAATAAGAACCCTGGGCCAGATGGCTTCACTGCGGAATTCTACCAGACATTTAAAGCAGAGTTAATACCTATACTTTTCAAGCTGTTCCAAAAAACAGAAATGGAAAGGGAAACTTCCAAACTCCTTCCTTCTATGAAGCCAGCATTACTATGATTCTCAAACCAGAGACCCAACAAAAAGAACTACAGGCCAATATTCCTGATGAATATGGATGCAAAAATTCTCAACAAGATACTAGTGAATCTAATGCAATAGCATATAAAAAGAATTATCCACCATGATCAAGTGGGATTCATTCTTGTGCTGCAGGGCTGGTTCAATATTTGCAAATCAATCAATGTGATACATCACATTAATAAAAGAAAGGATAAGAACCATATGATCCTGTTGATAGATACAGAAAAAGCTAATGACAAAATATGGCATCCTTTCTTAATAAAAACCCTCAACATGATACTCTACTTGAAAAACCTAACAGACTCCACCAAAAGTCTGCTCGAACTGATACATGAATTCAGCAAAGTCACAGGGTACAAAATCAATGTACAGAATTTGGTTGCATTTTTATACACCAATAATGAATCAGCAAAAAGAGAAATAAAGAATCTGCACCAAGAACCATAAAATGCCTAGGAATAAACCTAACTAAAGATGCAAATGATCTATATGCTGAAAACTATAGAAAGCTTATGAAGGAGATTGAAGAAGACACACACAAAAAAATAGAAAAACACCCCATGCTCATAGATTGGAAGAATAAATATTGTTAAAATTTATATTGTTAGACATAAATATAAAATAAATATTGTGAAATATTGTTAAAATGTCAATACTACCCAAAGCAATCTACATAGTCAATGCAATCTCAATCAAAACTGCAGCAGCATTCTTCTCAAAGCTAGAATAAATAATCCTAAACTTTGTATGGAACCACAAAACACTCCTAATAGCCAAAGTAATATTGAAGAAGAAAACTGAAGCAGGAGGCCTCTACTACAGAGCTGTCATCATCAAGACAATATGGTACTGGCACAAAAACAGACACATAGACCAATGGAGTAGAATAGAGAACCCAGAACTGGACCCATAAATGTATGGCCAACTAATCTTTGACAAAGCAGGAAAGAGTATCCAATAGAAAAAAGACAGTCTCTTTAACAAATGGTACTGGGAGAACTGGACAGCAACATGCAGAAGAGTGAGACTAGGCTACTTTCTTACACCATACAAAAAATAAACTCAAAATGGATGAAGGACCTGAATGTGAGAAAAGAAACCATCAAAACCCTAGAGGAGAAAGCAGGCAACAACCTCTTTGACCTCAGCCACAGCCATTTCTTACTCGACACATCTCCAAAGGCAAGGGAATCAAAGCAAAAATGAAATATTGGGACCTCATCAAGAAAAAAAAGTCTCTACACTGCAAAGAAAGCAATCAACAAAACAAAAAGGAAATCAATTGTCACAAAGTAACAATGATTGGGTACCAGTTTTTCAACATTCACTGCTTGTGCTTCCTGGAGAATCTTGATGTAAACATTTCAAATGGCTAATTTTTATATCTAAGAGATAAATGTATAGATTTAAGATATGTCTCTATTTTAGCAACAGTTATTTTTCATCACTTGGAGAACTTGAGAATAATCTTCATGTTTATGACTCTATAGTCAGTATTCCAAATTTATGATTCAAACTGTTTTGCTAAGATGAGAGCACTTGAATTTACATGTCATCAACAATGATACTTAGATGCCATAGTTGAGTTTGAACACCAATTATAGGGTTCTTTGTCCCTGGAAAATTCACAGTATTTCCTCTGGTTTTCTAAGTTATCAAATGAAAATATTTAATAAGGTTGCTTCACCAATAAGCCAACATTATTAAAGTGGCTATTAAATACTAGCATTCTAGTACTTATGGATAATGTCTAGTTTTCATGGAGAAAACATAACAGTGATTGGTTGACAAAAATAGTGAGAAGGAAAATATTTAACTTTCCCTAGTGATGGGAATAAAATTCAGTTTATCAATTAAATGACATTCAGCTAAAAATAGCCTAAGTGGTGAACTTGTCTAACCCCTCTCTCTTCTATTTGAAAGCCATTATATAGACACCAGTGCCCCAAAGCATAGAGGTTAAATGATTTGTTCACAGTCACATGCTGCTGTATATCAGAATGAGGAATCAGAGTCCATTCTTTGCAAAATGCACTCAGAACTCTATGAGTAACATGTCATTTACAAGTTGAGAAAATTACTTAAATCTTATTGCATATAGAATCTCAAGCATTGTCTAATTAATCTCTGAGCTTACTTTCTGGAATTCTTTTTTTTTTTCTTTTTCCTTTGGGAGGTGTCAGAATTGTTCTTTCATTTGCTTTATACACTAAAGTGAAAATAATATAAGGTCTTTATTTACACCAAGTAATCTGTTTATGGAATAATGTCTGTGGTTACTATTCATAGTTACCCACCCACTCCCAATATGAAAATCTTATTGAAATCTTACTGAGAAGCTTCATTCTCAGTAAGTTATTCCAATATGTATGGAAACCCTTTTTCCTCTCTCATTCTATTAGAACAAAGAATGCAGATTTTAAGGGAGAACAAAACAAAAAACAAAAATCTTGGAAGATATAGTATATCCTCTAAATTCAAACCTACTTTCCCTCAAAAGATATTAATATGAAATAAAATGATGGCAGATGCCAAAAAATGTTAACTTCCCATCTTTCTTTTCTTCTTTGTAAGAAAACTGGCAAAGTAAATCATAGTCTGAAAAGGATCATATCGGATATACAAGTAAATAGACTATTGTAGTTTATTAAAAGTGATATAAATGGTGTTTTAATACTAAAATTTATCTGCATACACAGCTAACTGAAATCCAAGTTAATTAATTAGTTTAGAAGATAAGAAGAAAGGTATGATTTATGATTTTATCTAAAATAAAAATTACATTTATATCATATGATTTAAGGTGAAATGTAATTTAAAAACTGTGCTCTCAAAAATGATTATTGTGGATCAAATTAAATTTAAAAAGCTCAATAATAACCAATATACATATTCTTTTTATGAAATACTCCAATTAGGCTCCTGGCCTTGGATTTGAAGATTTGACACCACACCAAATCCCTTCAGGTAAGCAATTTTATATATATAAAATTTTTTTAAGTTTTTTTCATTAATGCTTATTTATCTTAGAGAGATACAGACAGAGTGTGAGCAGGGGAGGGCCAGAGAGAGAAAGGGACACACAGAATCTGGAGCAGGCTTTGGGCTCTGAATTGTCAGCACAGAGCCCAACGCAGGGCTTGAACTCACCAACTGTGAGATCATGACCTGAGGCAAACTCAGATGCTTAACTTACTGACCCACCCAGGTGCCCCTATATATATATAAATTCTTGCAAATACTTCTTACATTGGTTATCTATTGCTGTGAAATAAATCGCCATGCAACTTAATCATGAAAGCAAAACATACACTTACACGTAAATTATCTCCATCTTTTAGTCGGTTAGGAATCTGGACAGTGCTTATCTGGGTCCTTCACTTACAAGGCTGAACTCGCCCTGTGGGCCCAGGTTCTTTGCACTCACCAGAAGCAGCAAGCGGAGGAGATTGTACTTCCAACCTCGCTCAGTAGCTGTTGGCAACATTCAGCCTTTCCTTGTCAGGTGAACCTTTCCAGAGTGGCAGTGTGCTTCCACAAAGTAAGAGTCTTCCAGAAAAAAGAAGTCATAACCTATTGTAATCTAATCACAGAACAGGCATGCAAGTTACCTTTATTGTATTCTATTGGTTACCTGTCACTAGGTCCAGCCCACACACAAACAGGAAATTTCACAAGGGCATGAATACCAGGAGGTGGGGATCATTAAGAAATATCTTTTAAAACTGCCTAAGGTACTTCTTTAAAGGGATATTTTAAACATGTTCTTGGTTTCCAAAAACTTAAGTGAAAAATTAGAAATTTGTTACATCTAAAAAATAATGTACAAAATTGAAGCATAATCTAGAAATAATAAATCCCTGAGAAAAATGAGTAACTAAGATATTATGACTTAATTCTAACCCTTATGTAGTAAAAATTATAAAACTAATACACAGTGTAAGATTTTATTGAGATACTTGAGGATCTGTTGGAGCTTACATATTAAGATTTTTTTTCGGGGAGTATATATGTTTTAAAAACTTATTTTGGTTCTATTTCTTTCTGATTGCTGTATATAAATCCCTGCATTTATCCAAATCTTTGGTCCTTCTTCTGTTCATATTTTGATTCAACTCCCCTATTAGTTATATGCCTTTTGACCATTCATTTAATTTTCTTTGCCTAGTTTTTTCATCCTAAAGTTATATGAGTGTTTAATACTTAATAAACAAAATACATATTTCTATAAATGAAAATATTATATATTCCCCATATCTTAGTATTCGATGTTAATGACTGATAAATTTACATATTTATCTAATTAATAGCAAAGATTTATTTTTTATTAAAAATATTTAATGTTTTATTTATTTTTGAGAGAGAGAGAGAGACACAGAATCCAAAGACAGGCTCCAGGCTCTGAGCTAGCTGTCAGCACAGAGCCCCAAGCGGGGCTCGATTCCCCAAACCGTGGGATCATGACCTGAGCTGAAGTTGGACACTTAACCGACTGAGCCACCCGGGCGCCCCTAGCAAAGATTTATTAATGCTAACATAGTACATTAGTTGCTTATATGCTACTATGTGCTGTGGGTATTGAAGCTGGCATAACATTATCATGTTTAATATTATGATAATCATCATATGAGACAGAAACAAGATGCTATAAGAGCATAAAAGAGGCACCTAACTTAATCTAGGGCCCTGCAAAAGTATCTAAAATGGGGAATAATGGTATCACTGTTAGATAAAATGGCACATGAAAAGGTATCAAGTATGTCAACAATTAAGGGATATTAAATTGCTTTTTGTAACTGACGAATTAGTTCTTATGGAGACTCCATAGTGGGTGAGTCTAGAAGGGTAGGAGGAATGGGACTCATGAAATGTTTTTTGCGCTTATCAAGTGGTTGTATATTTTATTTTATAAAAAGGCAAAGATAGGTAAAATTTATATTTTCTTTAAAAAGCAAGAAAATATATCACTAGCTTTTATTAATTCAAAGTAATCCTTGAAATATTATGGAGGTGTGTCTAAAAGGATATTTTTCTAATGCAGAAAGAAAGACTAAACTGCTCTGAATTAGCCTTGGCCTTAGTTAGCCTGACTCACTCTGTACCCCTCACATAGAAGTTTTAGCTAAAATAAGAAATGAATTTATAGGGTTAGATATTGGAAATGATTCATATTGTATACTCTTAACTTTCTGCAATTTTAAAATATATGTTCAGTTAATGGAAAAATGAATAGTGATGAATTAGAGAAAAGAAATTTCATGCTTTGTGGGATTGAGCCCCACATTGGGCTTTGCACTGACAAAGAAGAGCCTGTTTGGGATTCTCCCCTGCTTTCTTTAATAAACATTAAAAAATAAATTCCATATTTTAAATTTATTTTAAGTATTAAGCAGCCTTTTTGAAAGAAAATATGAACTCTAGTGGAAAAGAATTCTATTTTATTTGCTAAGAAATACATGAACAGATAAAAATGATCACTTTTGTAATAAAAGTGATAAAACTTCACAGTAATTATAATTTCTATATGATAGGGAGAGCATACTCAGCAGTATGCAGAAGTTCAGGAAATTAAATGCTCAAATTAGTAAAATTTATGGTATGCATGTTAAACATCAGTAAGTATGTTTGAAAATGTGTTAAAAATAAATAAAACACATGTCTTCCCTCCATCCCCCCAAAATGAGGAAAATGGAATACTTTGATAAGGATACTATAAATTTACCAAAAAAAAGTGGTACGTTTTCCTTTCCTCCAGTCAATATAGGAGTGTAGAAACTCTGGATCTTCGAAAACCAGAAAGAAAATTTAGAGCACTTAATTTACCTTTGCCTGATGTCAATTTTAGTTAGAAATGTATACACTCTTTTTTTTTCTTTAGATACTCATGCTTCCTACTCTTTGTCCACATTCTCATGATACAGGGAGCTCAAGGTCTTCTAAGATAATAATTCTACCTAAAATATACTTATTTTTAAGCAAATTTTCTGCTGTACTCAACAGAGAATATGTATATGTAGGGCATGACATGTAACTGGGAATCTAGAATGTATGATATTATTGCAAACTGTTTAAGTTAAACTTATAGTGAAATTGCTTTCTATTATGTTGTAGACATCTTGTCAGAAATGATTTATTCAGCAGTACTAAAGCAATAAAGTTATATATAAATTTGAAACACTCTCTCTTCCCTCTGGAATTAATGTCTTAAAAGACATACTACCCAATGATGGCTTAGGAAATAATATGGCGTTTTGCATGAAGATAAGCTCAGGCTTTACACAACAATAAGCTAAAATAAATAGATTTTTACTTTGAGAAGCTATTTGATGATAAAGTAAAATTTAAAATGTGGTAAGTGCCCGATTACAGTAGAGGCTCCATTGCCAATCTCTTATATAAGTAGTCAACATTTTAAAACTGTTAATTAAACCTGCTAATGACCCATCATTTCCACAGAGGTCTGTAGGTGTTTGGCTATCAGAAATACTGAAGTATCATCAACTAAGCATGGACAGTAGAGCGAAGGCAATTAATAAACTAGGTTTCTTGTCCACAAAATCTACAACTGTTGAGATGAAAGACTTTCTGAGGGGAATAAAAAACAAAGATAGAACTCAAATGTGAGCAATTGACATTAATCTCTGATGTTCCCTGTGTTGCACAGTTACATAAAAAGTGAGGTAACGGAGTCAGAAGGAAGGCTCGCTTGTATGCACTGCATCCTCATTTTAGATCCACTGCTAATGTGCTACAGGAGTGTCAACAAGCGGCAGCTTCTGTGCAACCTGAATTCCTCACCTAAAAAATCATGATAATGTTCCTATTACCCAATCTCAAGAGATTAATAGGAGAAACATATAATAAAAGTGATTATACGGCAAATGCAAATGTTCATGTAAAATATTAACCTAAATTCGGTATCTGTCGTAAGAAAAATCCATTTCAAAGGGAAATTTAGCTTACATTCAACTTCCCTGAAGCTATAATGAGCTTTGGAATTCAATGTTAGGTTCTAATTTCTTTAAATAGAAAAGTTCTGTGTAAAATCAATGTGAACTTTATAATAGAATGCTTTTATTATGTAGTCCTAGGCCAAACGGGAGACAGGGGCTAATTCCCTGCTCTATTTTACTGAGTGCCATAAGAATAATAAGTGCTCACCATGAGATTTAAAAATCTACTTAGAGCCTCTTCGTGAAAGACCAGAGGAATAAAAATCAAGTATTCCCAGACATAACCACCCCTAAATAAACCTTGCAGTAATTAGGAACCCATGATGAGAACATTTCATTGGGCAATAAGAAGAGTAGAGGGAAGAAGTGCATATAAACCTGTCCTGAATTTTAACCAATACTTTGGGCAAAAGACTTTAATGCTCATTAGAGTGTATTTTCCCATTTATGTTACATCCTTCAATTCACATATTTAGAATGTAATACTCCATATATTTATATACCACCATCTAACAACAAAAGCTTTAATATATTTTGTGATGTGATCAGAAAGATTTGTGTTAAATTTATTTGACAGAGATATGCATCATTCTTTACTACTAATTTTAGAAAAAGTAAAAATATTTGAATGCTTTTGTTGTTGTAGTTGTTGTTTAATCTTTGCATTTCCCCAAACTCACATTATGTTGATCTTGTTGATAATATGCCTTTGCCTTTAATTCAAATTAAATTTTAAAGAATGAAACATTAAAAATATTTGGTTTAGAGAGCATTGTGAGAACTTCTGTGGCAGACACTTATTTGGGCTTCCCAAGGACCCTTTCCGGAATGCACTCACTGCCCAGCTACAGGTGAGGGGTTAGCTTACAGACTCCGAAGTCTACATCCTCAAGATGTAGAAGTGCTTCTCTCCTATGGGGACTGAAGGGGTGGTGGTATGAGAGCCTAACCATCTTTGCCCAGCATGGCATTCCTCTAACAAACAAGATGTCTACACTGATTCCCTGGAGATGGATAAAAATATCTGGGCAACTAACAGGAAAAGGAAACTAAATGTGAGATTAAGAGAGTTTCTTTTTAGCAATTTACAAGAAAATCCCATCTTGTGCAATTGATAAGGAGAAATGATGAACATCAACTCCAGGATTTAATAGTGTTGAATTTATAAAATGATTGAATGCTTGGCCCAAGCAAGTCAGTTATGCCAAGATCAGGTCTCTTACTCAGAAAAGTCAACCCCCTGACACATAGGACTAGGATAATTCAAAGACTTTGATTCTCCATATATTTTACTCTTCTTTATGTGAAAAGCTAATAAAGATAATTTTCTCCAACAAGGTAAAAGATGTCCCTTTCATGAGCTACTCCCTCCTCTTCTTATGGATATCAGGCTTATGAACAAAGTTAAATCACATTCCAATCTGAATCATCCAGACATTACAAGAAACATCACATTGATCCACTATGTTGATGGCCTCATACTGATTATATAAGAAGAGAAAGAGGTAGCTACAATAGTGGAAGACTTTTGAGACTTGTCTAATTCCAAGGGTGGGATTAATTCTAACAAAGATTCAGGAACCTGACAATTCAATAAATTATTTAGAGATTTATTGGTCATAGGCATGCCTTTAAAATTAAAAGACAAATTACACCACCTTGCATCCTTTACTACAAAAAGTAGGCCCAATGCCCAACCAAGTTCTATACCTTATGAAAACAACATTTTGTATATGAAAATGTTGTTCTTACTCATGTACCAGCTAACAGGAAGGCTCTGTGATATTCCCAGCTTGTAATTCAAGCAGACTTGCCCCCTAGGTCATATGCTCCATCAGAATGTGATATTGTGTTGCAGAGGTCATTATTGAAAAACATCCTGTGGGGCATTTATGGCAGGCCCTAGAGGAAGACTAAAAATAGGCCCCTAGAGCAAGGCTGTGAAATCTGTAGCAGAGAGTTATGTTTCTATTGAAACTACCTACTGGCATGTGACCGAGCACTGGTAGAAATGGGATACGTGACCATGGGACACCAAGAGGCTATAGATCTGGAACTGACTACCATGAGCTCAGTCCTTTTAAAACCATCAAGTCATAAATTTGGGCTGGCTCTGCAGCAATTATTCATGAGATACAAATGGAATGCTCAATATGAAGCACAAGTAGGGACAGAGAGTACAAGTAAGCTACATGAGCAAGTAGTACTCCAGGTCACATGTCCTCCATGTGACCTCCATGTCACATAGCATGGTTGCCTAAGTATTCCATCTCAAGCTCACACCTAGGGTGTGGTTCCATTGGTGGTTCCACATGGAAACAAACAAACAAACAAACAAAACAAAAACCTGCTTTGATTTCCTTGCCTTTGGAGATGTGTCTAGTAAGAAATGGCTGTGGCTGAGGTCAAAGAGGTTGTTGCCTGCTTTCTCCTCGAGGGTTTTGATGGTTTCCTGACTCACATTCAGGTCTTTCATCCACTTTGAGTTTATTTTTGTGTATGGTGTAAGAAAGTGGCTTAGTTTCATTTTTCTGCATGTTGCTGTCTAGTTCTCCCAGTGCCATTTGTTTTTTTTTCCATTGGATGCTTTTTCTTGCTTTATCAAAGATTAGTTGGCCATGCATTTGTGGGTCTGATTCTGGGCTCTCTATTTTACTCCATTGGTCTATGTGTCTGTTTTTGTGCCAATATCATACTGTCTTAATGATTATAGCTTTGTAGTACAGGCCAAAGTCTGGGACTCAGATGTCTCCCACTTTGGTTTTCTTCTTCAATATTACTTTGGCTATTAGGGGTCTTTTGTGGTTTCATACAAATTTTAGGATTGTTTGTTCTAGCTTTGAGAAGAATGCTGATGCAGTTTTGATTAGGATTGCATTGACTATGTAGATTGCTTTGAGTAGTATTGACATTTCAACAATATTTATTCTTCCAATCCATGAGCATGGAATGTTTTCCCATTTTTTTTGTGTGTGTCTTCTCCTGTTTTCTTCATTAGCTTTCTATGGTTTTCAGCATATAGATCTTTTGCATCTTTGGTTAGGTTTATTCCTAGGTATTTTATGGTTTTTGATGCAATTGTAAATGGGATCAGTTTCTTTATTTCTCTTATTGCTGCCTCATTATTGGTATATAAAAAGGCAACCAAATTTTTTACATTGATTTATACCCTGCAACTTTACTGAATTTATGTATCAGTTCTAGGAGTCTTTTGGTAGAGTCTTTTGGGTTAAAACATTTATTTAATTGCAGTTTATAGAACATATTTTAAGAAAATATCAATAGCTATTAAAATTACATAATATAAGGATATCTAGTAATGTAAAATACAAACAATATAGAGGTTAATAGAATGAAAGCTATGTAAAACAAAATAATCAACATGCACTATTATTTATTTTAATTATACATTTGTGTATAAATATGCATGTATATAAATGAACATACATATAAAATGAGGATAAAATAAAATTAAAAATAAATTAAACAAATAAAATTTTAAAATAAAACATAAAAGAAGCATGCATATAAAACTTTTAAAAGGAAATATATCAAATATCTCCTGCGTTGATTCAGGACTTTTTGCTCATTTGTTCTAAAATATTGTTCAATTTACATGAGTATAAAAAACTGTGTGTGTGTGTGTGTGTGTGGGTGTGTGTGTGTGTGTGTGTGTGTGCGCACTACAGAAGTACATATTATCTAAACCAATCACTGATAAACAAATGTTAATCTGGATTATTTAAATTCAGAAAAAAGGTATCTAGGCTGCTATTATTAGAGCAATTGCCTTCTTTTCTACCTAAAAGAATATTACAGATAACATTTTAAGTAGAATATTTCATTTCTGCATAAAAGATATAGTTTACCTTCATGAAATAATTTTGAGGCAACAATAGTTGAGTGACTTTAAATTTATTGTTCAAAAATGGTATAAATAAAAACAATTTTAGACTCTGTTTATTATTATTGCATCATTAACTTCACCATATCCAAATGGTAATCAAATTCAAATATAAGAAAAATGATTAATTCTCTGTGCTGTCTCTATATGATACACTGGCTGACTAGATAGACTAGTGAGGAATACAAAATAACCTGGTGAGAAGCCATCTGTACTTCTGTCCAACTCTTTAAAAGCATTTCTCCTGCTGATATCACAGCGTTCAGTAACAATATAACAGAAGTTTAATCACCAGGACAGCATGGGTGTATATCTTGCCCTTTTGCCATATTTCTATTGCCTCCTGAAACACTTCAGGCTTAATTGTCTTTATTATGTCTATTGCCATATCTGACACCCACTACACATATTTTTCCAAGTCTCTGAAAAGACATCAGTGTATCATTTTAAAACCAAGTCATATATGCAAAAAAAACCCCAAGAAATGAAAAATACTGAAAAGTTGCTCTGAATATCGTATAAACAATTCATCTGATGGTGTTTATACAGTTTATTGGACTGATAGATACATTACATAAAATTATTTTATTTTGCTATGTATGGCCAATCTCTATATCTAATTTTTTAACATAATATCAAGCCATTTTATTTTATTTTAATGTTTTTATTTATTTTTTGGAGACATGGAGAGACAGTGTGAGCAGGGGGAGGGGGTCAGAAACAGGGACACAGAATCTAAAGACAGCACAGAGCCTGACATGGGGCTCGAGCACACCAACGTGAGGTCATGACCTGAGCTGAAGTCGAACTCTTAACCGACTGAGCCATCCAGGCGCCCCTCAAGCCATTTTAAATATATGCATGTATAAACACTGCTTTCCTATATACTGGGAATACATCATATAATTTAAAAAGAAAATGTAGATTCTTTACAAAATAAGTTATTTAAGAATTGGGTGGTTTTGAAGTATACTACAAAGAGGGGACTATTCTATAATCTTATATGTGACAATGAGTACCGCTGGATTGCGTAAGATCCAAGAGGAAAATGCTACGTGATTTTGTCACATAATCAACCAGTTGACACAAATTTACAGGCATTGAGCAACCCCTCATCTCAGGTATATAGCAGGATGAAGGAACATAGCTTCCATAATGTAACAAGTTTTCCTGATTAGCTGAAGGATGACCTTATTATATCATTATTTATCCGAAGTAAGAACAATATTACAGATTAACTTTTCTTTCAGGCCATTTATTATTTGAGGGTTTTTTTTGACACATGAATAGTTTTTTGACTATTTTTGTGGGGGCAGAAGTGATGTAGCTGGGAGGCAAAACTGTTCTTAGATATTAGGAAGCTTCCAATTGAAGGATGCAGGGGAAAATTATATTTAAACCTCCTGTTTATTAATTATTTCATTTATGCCCAGAACTGTGCTGGGGCACTTTATATACAGAACACAAAGCTAGTGTAAACAGGAGATAGAAAAAATTGGATTCCAAACCAAGCTTCTCTGGTTACCAAAGGCAGTATTATAGGGGAATTATAGGCAAACTTAAATTACTTTCTCCCCCACTAAAATATTCTTTCTCCTGACCATTTGTAAGTCAATGTCATTTTTATTTTCTTTCCATTTTTTTTTAATGTTTTATTTATTCTTAATACAGAGAGAGACAGATCACGAGAGGAGGTGGGGCAGAGAGAGAAGGAGACACAGAACCAGAAGCAGGCTCCAGGCTCTGAGCTAGCTGTCAGCACAGAGCCTGACACGTGGCTTGAACCCAGGAACGTGAGATCTGACCTGAGCCGAAGTCGGAGGCTTAACCGACTGAGCCACCCAGGCACCCCTCCATTTTGTTTTAATTCATTAGTTACCTGATGCTAATTCTCAGACAGACTTCCATGGTTGTATTTGTCTTTACCAACTCGAGTCACTCCTGCTCTGTTGTCCTTAAAACCAGCCTGCTCCTGTTCTTGTCCTGTGCTTTTACTGTTCTTTGGCTATCTGACTAAAACTTTAAATTTATTGTGTGCATGTGTTGCTCAATCCTAGTCTACCACAACTGGAATTTCTGGCTGTTATTCAAGATCATTACCATTTAGTAGCTGGGTTTCTCTTTCTCTGACTACTTTCATAGTCTAAATTTTTAGCCTGAAATATAGTATGAATGAATCCTGCACTTACTTTCAAGACCATGAGTAAGTTGTTCCTGATCTATGTTTTTATGTTTATCATTTAGCTTTTCATATGACTACTTTGAATCATGGTTAATATAAATTCTAGGTTTTTTGTTTGTTTGTTTGTTGTTTTACCAAAGCATTTCATTTTGTCATGTTGGGATTAAAGGATTCATAATGAGGGGTGGTTATGATATTTGTAAAAGACTTGGAAATTTTCTACAGGCCAGGATAGAAGTTCAAGTGTGCACAAGAAAAATTTTATGCTTAAGATAATGAAACAGCTACTGAGGCTTTTTAATTAAGGAAAGTAATGTGAAATGATTTTGTGAAAATTATTCTGAAAAAAAGTACTCACACAATAGTTTGATCAAGAAAAAAGAACAAAACAGAAAAATAAAGCTTGGATCTCCTTTAATAAGCTAAATATATGAAGTGATAGAGCCCTAGGATGAGTTTGTAGTGGTAGGAGTTAAAAGGCAAAAATAATTTTGGTTGATAATAAAAAGAATATTTTGGTTTAGGGTATCTTACTTACTATAGGAGATAAGGAAGAGGTAATGATTAAGGACTTGTTTAACATTTTTTGTCCTAGTGGCTATCTAGAGTGTTGTATTTGTAATGTCAGAAGGATAGGCATGAGATGGTGCTTGGATGATGATTCCCATTTTAGATATGTTGTACTAGAATGTGCTAGGAAAATGTTCTCATGGAAATGTCTGGTAGCCAGTTGAAAATGAATTGAAAGTTTAGATGGAAAGTCAAGTTTAAAGATTAAGTTTGAAACTCATCCACACAGATGTACTAGTTACTGTTACAGGATTGGTTGGATCTCTTGTAGAGAAATAAGTTGATCAGAAACATAAACCTAGGAAATGTTCACATCAAGACAGTGGGAAGCATGAAAGAAAGAGGAGAGGGCATTACCTATTACAAAGAATTGTTTTTGACCATCTATTACTTTCATGTAGAGGCTTTGGGCATGTTATTTGGAATTTTAAATAATATATATGTACATGGATGGCACATTGTCATAGGTTTTAAGACATTAATTAAAATAAACTGAAGGTGCCAGGGAACCTGGGTGACTCAGTTGGTTGAGCATTCAACTTCGGCTCAGGCAAAGATCTCTCAGTTAAGGCTCCAAATCAGGTTCACTGCTGTCAGCCTGTCAGCCTGTCTTCCTAGAGCTCACTTTGGATCATCTGTCTCCCTTTATCTCTGCCAGTCCCATTTGCACTCTCTGGAAGGAAGGAAGGAAGGAAGGAAGGAAGGAAGGAAGGAAGGAAGGAAGGGAGGAAGGAAGAGAAGGTGCCAAAAAAGAGTTAGAAATAAAAACAAGATAATGAGAATCCAGAGGAAGAGAATGTCCGTGAGTGGGAGCCTACACTGCAAATTCTAGCAAGATGGATGCTAGAAAAATTAATAGAGAAGAGGTTGAGTATGGCAATTGAGATATCATTAATTACCTTTGAGACTAGAATGTAAACATATTGAAAATTCAGATAATAGTTTAAACATAGTATTTCTAGAATTGATATTTGTAATTACAAATAGTTCTCTTCCCTATGGTTACTTTCAGTATTTTGATATGACATACAAGGGTCATTAATCTTTTATCTTCACTTAAATAATGGAGAACCTGAGGCAGAAAGTCAAGATACAAATTTTATAACTGCCACATTAAAGACTAGAATTTTAAACTTGCCACTGTTATTTTGATATCAAACTAAACGTTCTTTAATTGCCATCATGGCAAGCACTATTTTTTTATGATGTGATCAACTCATGCATGTAGTTTAATGGTATATAAACAATAATCAATTCAAATTAAATCATTCCATTTTTAGAAGTAAAACCTACCAAGCCATCTCATATCACATAATTGTATAATTCACTGTAATTACATAATGCTCATATGGTGCTAAAAAATTTGATAAGCTGACATTAAAGCAAAATGACTTAAACCTATCTTAATTTGAAATGCAATGATCACATTGCTAATAATATGATTAGTCCTAAATTTTTGAATTGTATTCCCCAGGAGTTTATGACTTTTCCCTTAGATAATTTTAACAACATTCAAGGAAACCCCAGGAGAAAATACACTAACAAAATGTCTATTTATTTGTCACATGTTTCTAGTATTTTCTGATTAATTTTTTTTATATCCACTCTGTTGAGATTGTGCATTTATCTGGCCATAAACAGCAGCAATCTCTTTAGTAACTAGCGTCATCTTTAGTGATTTTTATTCAACAATAAAATAAGTCAGATTCTGGAATTTTGATCACTTGTTAGGGACTGAAATATGGCATTCACAAAGGCTTGAGACTAAATGAAAAAGACAAAATTCTTGCTATCCTGATGCCATATGTATTATAGCTAGAGTCAAAAGGGACTTCCTAATTTAGTTATACCCTAAGATTTCAAGGCAGCAGTTATGACAGTTTTCTTGTCCCATAATGTATGGCTCTGAAAATATTGTTTTTCAATACAGATCAACAAGGGTTTATTTAAATAAATATTGCCCATTATACACATACCTGGAAACATAGCAGCCAGCTTCTTTGAGAAAGTTAAAGCTATGCCATGACAGGTTCATTAACCGAGGAAATTCTGTATGGAGAATGAGACAGAGTGCAGTCCTCAAACTTCTGGGCAACAAGGGGACAATTGGGAGTGAAACAAACAGGCAAGATTATCCTCCTCGGAACCATCTCACAATCCTCAACTGCTACTTCTGGCAAAAGATTTTCATCTTTTTGTCAGAGAAGAAAAAATTTTAAGATTAAATTTAAATACATACTTAAAAAGTCACTTTACTTGGTTTGCTTTTCTTTATAGTATTCCTCAAAACATTAATCATACATGAACTAACCCTATTTCTATTGGTGACCCTCAAAAATTTCCATTCCCTGCAAACTGTCTGAGTTCAGTCTATGTTTCCAAATCTTACTTTTCTTATTTCTAACTTTCATTATGGAAAATGTCACACACATAGCAAAATAGAGATATGCATATAATGAATATTGATGGATTCATTTGTAATTTTGTGGAATCTAACATCAAAGCACCCTGTATCTCCAACCTCTCCAGATTTTTTCCAAGCAAATTTCAGATGGCACATTATTTCATCCGTAAATATTTAAATATACATATGTAAAAATGACTATTTGAAAAAACATAAGCACGACATTAAGAATATTAATTAATATGCCCAGTTAGTTTTCACATTACTAAGACCATATCCTTTAACTAGTTGTTTGTATACATGAAGATAAAGTTAAGGTTCATGAATTGCAATTTATCCATATTTCTGTTGAATAATTTGTTTTATAATCTGTAGTTTCTTTTCCCTTCTGTTTTCCTCAAACTGAAAATTATTTTTCTCCAACTAGTTGTTTGTCCTGTGGGATGTCCTCAAACCCAGATTTACTGATTTCAACCCACTGGCACCACATTTTCCATGATCTTCATTTTCTATAAATTTCTATAAATTGGTAGTTAAATTTAGAAACTCAATCTGGTAGGGGTTCAATTTTATTGAAAGTTTGTAAGAATTATTGCATATCTCAATCAGTATGTTCTTAGACCCAGTTTCACTTTATTTTTAGTATGTATCATCTGTTTAGTTATGAATTTTAAAGTACATGAACTAATAAAGCTTTTTTTATCATAAAGGTAAAATATGTAACATTAGCTCTCAAACATTTTTTTCTGAATATATACCCATGTTTTTGCCTTGAAATACTCAAGTTAAAAAAAACTGATTTCCAAATATATGGCAAAAAATGTAATTTCAACCAGGCTTCCTTCTAGGAACAGCTTCTTTGTCCTATTTCTCCTTAACCATTTCTGCAATTCTTTCTGAAAACTGCAAACCATAGTAAGTCTAACAGCTGTAGAAAGAAAGCTGTATCAGTTGAAATCATGAGGAGGCATTGGGAATATTAGGGTTTTTTAAATTTATTTATTTATTTTAGGAGAAACAGAGGCAGTGCAAATTGGGGAAGGGCAGAGAGAGGGAGAGAGAGAATCTCAAGCAGGCTTTGCCCTGCCAGCTGTGTAGAACCCAATGCAGAGCTCAGACTCATGAAACTGTGAGATAGATAACATGACCTCAGCAGAAACCAAGAGTTGGTGCTTAACTGATTGAACTACCCAGGTGTCCCAGGGAATATTGGTTTTTAAGGCTATATCGACATAAACTAAGTTAATAAGTGAATTATAAATTATGATTTATAATCAATAAATACATTTAAATACATATATTTTATTTTTGTTTACAATATTTTATATAATTTCAAGAATCAATACATAAAGACTGAATTTTTTCCTTATAAAAATGCATGAGTTAAAAATCTTGAGGAACATGGCTTTATGACATTTAGTTGCACTGAAAGTTTGTACAAAATTCTGACAAAAAGTTTCCTGTGTATTGGAGATTTCATGTGTATATAATGACAAATATGTCTCTCACAACATAATTCATTCACTGATTAAGAGGCAGGTCAATCAGTAAATAGCTTTCATTGACTTACCAGCAATTCTGGAGTTATGTTTAAAACAATTTATGACACTATCGGCACTCCTTCTAATATAACTCAGTAAGTACACATACCAAAACAAACTACGGTTTTCAATGCAATTATTGACCTAAACATATGTTTTGAAATTCCCATTCTATTTTTAAGTGCATAGTTTCCACTTACAAATGTTGCATTAATGACATTCATAATTGGTAAGATGCTTATAATTCATAAATATTTGTTAATGTATAGCAGTGACCACTCTACCGGGGGAAATCTTTACACTTTATGAAAAAAGAGAAAGTTCAATATAACTTCACGTTGTGCTTCTCCAACTAAAGAATGCAATGATTTGTCAAGGAGTGTCCAAAGCTAAATAAATAAAAATGATGCATCTTCCTGGAGCATTGATTTTACCCTGAGATTCAGTTAAAATATTGAGCTTTTCTTCTCTTTAAAATCATCACAAGAGTGGGCAGGTCAAATGCCATATAAAATGTCAGGAAGTCTTATGTTTTATGTGGCTGTAAAATATTTTTAATAAATTTATTTGACTCCAATGATTGAATATTTATATATGGCATGTGTTTGCTGTTGTATGAAAATTCAAAATCTGGTAATCTTAGAAAGGAAATATATTTGAAGTGGGGAACAGTAAGTTGGCAAATCACAAGGACAAGTTATTCTATTGTCACCAGTGTCCTTTACTGCTCATTCTTTGTCAAAACAATCATAGCATCAAACTGCACTTTAATATGTCAAATATCAAGTTTGAACAACCAATTGTGAAACTGTATCTAAACTGTTTCTGTACCGTACAGTTGAATGAAAGCAGATAACATAGCCATTTTACTGGTCTTGCTTATATTTAGAAGATAATATCTATGAAGACAAGTAACTATCATATTTAATATTACTGATGAGAATACTTGTAAGCAATATTGCAATTTTGTGTGTTTTTTTCCTAGTGCAAGTGATTTTGTGAGTAATATGTCTTCCATAGCCAGATTACAAAATGAAAGAAAGATTTGTGATGAAAGATGATAAAATCTGTAGTTAAATTCATTCCATTAGCAGTTAACTTTCTTCTTGAAAAACATTTTTCAGGAACTATTTCCTTGAGAGGCTGAGCAGTTACTGAGAGGTCTTTTGACCTTACAACAAGAAAATAATATTTTTGAGATTTCCATCAGGAGTAACCTGAAAGTGTGCCCCATGACAACATTTTGACACAATGCTGTGCATCTCTTCTTAAAGGTTCTCTTGATATAGATCAAAAAGTATTGAGAAAAATATTTCTCCTTTGTGTCCATTTATTTGTGTCCATTTATTGATATCAATATTTTTAAATTTCCCAATTGTTGAAACTCACAAAATAATTTAAACCAAACATTTAAAATTTGTAAAAATGACACTGTAGCATTTCATCTAAACCTAAAAAAAAAAAAAAACCCAAAACAAAGCAAGACAAGACAAAAACAGGGAGTTATTTTGCCTGTTTTCAGACATTGGAACTTCTGATTGTTAGGCCTTTGGTCTTAGACTGAATTACACTACTGGCTTTCCTGGTGGTTCAGCTTGCGTGAGCTGGTTCCTATAATAAACTTTTATATTGATTTCATTTCTCTGGAAAACCTAATTAAACTACATTTCTCCAAAATTTTCACCTTTCATTAAGCTGTGGGAGGTTCATTATGAAGCATACATAAGGGGTAAATAAGAACAATATATAATTCTAGAACTCATGCACTCTTTCATTATTTTAGCAATTAATCAGGAATGATATTAATTTAGAAAGTATTCACATATTGTGGATTTTTTTCTCTAAACAAATGAATTAGTTGTATGGTCACTTAAATTAATAATCTAAATAGCCAAATCTTTATTAGTAACTGGTAGTTACTGGTAGTCTGGAAATGATTAAAGAAATTTCTACGCTTCTAGGTAAATATCTTTGGAAATTAGCATAGACTTGATAGTATATTAACTAAGCATGGGGGTAAAAATATAACTAACTGTAACGTTCATGCCACCAATGGTCAGAGTCACAAAAATAAGCAGGGGTCATCAAAGGATCCTCTCATTAAGCCAGTTGCCACATTTTGTATATTTTAGGGTCCTTCTCTCTCTCTCTCTTTCTCTCTCTCTCTTGCTCTGTAAGCGATAACAATACAGATTTAAAGACCAAAAGTATTTTATGATCTGAATGATTTTGAACTTTTATCATAAGGATTTAATAGATGTGGTAAGCTATTACGCTTTATTCTGTAGTAATGAAAGATTTAAAATACAATTGTTATTTCATTATCTTGTCATCTATTTCAAACTTGTTTTTAATCAAACTGCTTCTCCTCAAAGTACTTTGATGTTACCACTGAAAAACAATTTGAAACCTTGTGTTTCTTGCTTTTCTTAAAGATTTTTGTGGAGGGGCACCTGGGTGGCTCAGTCGGTTAAGCATCCCACTTCAGCTCAGGTCATGAACTCACAGTTTGTGGATTCAAACCCTACATAGGGCTCTGTGCTGACAGCCCAGAGCCTTGAGCTTGTTTCAGATTCTGTGTCTCCCCTTCTCTCTGCCCCTCCCCTGTTCATTCTCTGTCTCTCTCTCTGTTTCTCAATAATAAATAAATGTTAAAATTTTTTAAAAAGATTATTTTGTGGAAAGGCTGAAAAGATCATTTGAAAGACAGACTAAAGGCTGGAAAATAAAAGGCACTGGTTGTTTATAAAGTTTATAATTAAATTCAGTTTACTTGTCGACAATTATGTTCTCGAGTAATAACAAAAAATAAAGTCTTGATTTTAAAATACATTTCTTTAAAGTTTATAATCAGAATAGAGTAGCATAATTCTTTAATATCCATAAACATTTAGCTAAATAAATATTGAAATTAAATTTTTGCAATATGTATGTAAAACTGCAGACATACAAGGATATTGTATTTTGATTTTTCTTAGCTCCCCCCCCCGATTGTTGGTGAAAATATAACTGAAACTGTTTAAGTAGTAGCAAAGGAGTTACAAGAAGAATCAAAGCAAATTATCCCACCTTCCAAATGTAGCTACTAGCTAAGACATACAGACCACTTTTCTTGTTTTATGTGGTGTCAGAATGTTTCAAAAAGCCCCCTTCAGAGTTGTAGCTTTTAGACAAGTGCATTTCACTAGAAACTGCATTTTAGATAAATAGGTTTCCCATTGTTCTGATTTTTGGAAGATCACAAAATAAAGGTCACTTTTGGGGGGAAAAAGTAATTTCGTCTTGCTTTATAGACTTTTCCTGAGTGTTTTGTTTTGAATTAATGGGACCCTACACATAAGATTTATAGAATCTAAAGATAGTGGGTGTAGTGTCAAATTAATCTGTGTGATTTATTACAAATTTTATGATGACCCCTGATCATGCAGGGTCTGAGAGCATGGCCATAATGGTTTATGCGTTACTGCTCGACTCACTGACCTTTCACCCTTGAAGTTTTAAATTCATTTTGTGGAACTCTTGAGGACACCATTAACCTCAATCAGCCCTGTATTCCTTGCCTTTGGCTTTTATCTTCAGCTGCTTTTTTTTTTCTAAAATAATCACACAAATCATGATGTATAATAAAAACAGCTTATGAATAGAAAAGTTATCTGGGCTTCAACTGAATAAAATATTCTATAATGAATATATTAGATTTTACTTGTTGTTCAATAGGAACAAAATTATAATTATACAAGATGAGTAAGTCACAGAGATCTGCTGTACAACATAGTATCAATAGTTATCTATAAGTTATTGTGTACTTACGCATTTGTTATGAAGACAAATCTAATGTTAAATGTTCTTACCACACATACATACTCACATACACACAATCCCACCTCCCCCCCAAAATTCCAAGGACACAAGGAAACATTTGGGGTAGTGATTGTGGTGGATTGTGATTGTGGGTTGTGGATTGTGGTGATGGTATCATGGGTGTAGGAATACATCCAAACTCACAAATTGTAAACACTGTGTATCCCAATTATATTCAATATAGCTGGGGGGAAAACAGTACTTGTAGCTAACATGCAACTTGAATTGCCGGACTAGTTATTTAGCACCAGGTTATTTAAAAAACGTATTTTTACATATGCCAATGGTCAAAGATCATCAAGAACATACCTGTATGTTAATAAGTTTGGCTTATTACTCATTGTAGTGAGAGAGAAACATGACTTTCAAGTTAGCTAGAGTCGAAATTTTAGCTCTGCCATTTACTAAGCTTGACATCTAAAAGGAATTATTTCATTTACTAAGCTTCATTTCCTGACCTCTAAAATGATAGCTGGATCCCTGGTTAAGTCACTCAGTCGGTTTGGCATCAGATTTGGCTCAGGTCATGATCTCGTGGTTCCTGGGTTCAACGCCTGTGTTGGTTTCTGTTGACAGTTCTGAGCCTGCTTCTGATTTTCTGTCCCGCTCTTTCTCTCTCTGCCCCTCCCTTCCCCATGCTCGCATGTGCACTTTCTCTCTCTCTCAAAAATAAATAAATAAATAAATATAAAAAACACATTTAAAATGATATCTATAACATTTATTTTACTGATGTTTTTTATGGACTATATGGAATAATGTATATACTATGCCTGGCACATAGCACTCTTTTCAAGATAGTTCTTATTTTATAAATACATTAAAATCTTCTGTTTCATAAAGGTGGAATGGCATAGGAAAACAATGAAGGACAAGTTGTGATTTTCTATCTCTTGAGATACAGAGATTACTGCTCTACAGGTACACTCACCGACTTGAATTAAAAGAGGAATATGTTCTCAGTTTCGCTCAAAGCCACAGTAGATAAATGATAAGCCAGCATTTTAGATTTAAATTATTTCATGTTTCATCAGAACAACACTAGAAATATAATCACAGAAAGAGTTATTTGATAGACTTTATGATGGCTTTGACCTCATGATGACTGTAACCCGAGCAAATCTTACGCATTCGACAGCCTAAGAGAAGTAATTTGGTGTATATCTTTGAATGTAATATTTATAGCAAATTTTCCTTTCTAACAGTTAAGTGGGGAAAGAACAAATAACAGATAAATTCATGAATTTATTTGTTTCTCAGCTGTAGATTAAAATCTTGTGTAAACAAATGAAGTGCACTCAAAACATTTCTTCCTTCCTCCCTTCTATACTTTTAGTATTCATTCATTTATTCATGCATGTATTCTACAAGTCTTATGTAAAAGAACTTGATCTAAGAGTTTTATTGGAATAAAATAGATGAAACTCTTATTGAGCTCACACTTAGGAACCTCAAGCCTTATTTGGCAATATTGAAGGAAACTTGGTGGTCGACCTAATCACAAAGAAAAAAATTAATGAAATAAAGAGAAAAACATTATAAAGATTAGGTTTCATTTTATTATGTTCTTTAAAAAATTAACAGTATTTTAAAAGCAACGTATTTTTTCAAATTTTCTGGCCTAATCTCTTTGGGTTTTTCTTTGTTGCCATGGACATATATTGTGCAGAACTTCTGATATAAGCTAACAACATCAGTTTCATCTTTTAACTTAAGTATCCAAAGTTAACATCATTTTAAATCCCTATAAGGATTACATGAATTTGAAAATTCTTTAAGGAAATACAATTTCACAGAGCATTGTCTTAGATAAGGCCTTCATCTATTATTATTTGTATTACTACAACAATCTACTACCTAGTATCCCTGATACTTATCTCCTTCCATCCAATTATTTGGTAAAAAACAATCCAATATTAGTAAAGCAATCATGATCATGTTTGCTTTTGCATAAAATCTTACACAAGCTTCCTTGAGTCTTCCGAATAAATCAAACAATGCTATCCTTTGCTTATGCCTAATAATTTTGTTTTCTCATTCTCAGTTTTCAACCAGACTCATCTATGTGGGAGATTCCAGAACAAGTTTTGCTGGATTATTTTTCTCTGAGCCTTCACGCCCAATATCTGGTCTCACTAAATCCAATTAGTGCATCTGACCCCATTGAGATTTCAGCTGACACCAAGATGTTTTCCTTACATGCAAGGAACCCCTTCATCACCCCCACAGGCTAGGTTAAACGATTCCTAACCCTCTTAATCCTTCCCTCTCTCTAGTACTCACCAAAGTTAAATGTAATTCTGCTCAGATATCTTTTTTTCTTTAGACTGTAAGTTATTTGATGTCAATGAATTTTTCCATTATCTAGAAAATTCTTTGGAATGTAGTTGATGCAAAACATATATTTGTTGAGTGAATGAATGAATGAATGAGTGAATGAGTGAATGAAAAAATCCTTATACAATGACACTAACACTGTACAGTTCCAGGATCCTTTATCTTAACCCCATAGAACCAGAGTGTTTCAGAATTCAAACTTAGAATCTAGGTAGTCCATTCAAAAGGCAGTGGGATGCAAATACCCCAAATTATATAACAACTCAGTTGATTTGGAACAATATTAGGTAATAAAGTAGGTTGATATTTTTGTAGCAAATATGTAAATAGTCCTACTAAGTGAAGTAAATAAATAATAATAAATGGCCTCATAACACTGATATTGTGATAATGAATACCTATAAATGGACACTTCAGCTGAAGTCAGATTTTACTATCAAGAGTTTAGTTCAATTTGGCTGCCAAATGAGCTACCAAATTAAAAACTTAAATTAGTTACTTAATCTTTGGTTTCTAGGTCTTTCTGGATTTCAGAATTGTAGAATATGCATTATAGGTCTTTTGTGAGTATGTAAATTTAGCCACAACCTAGTGATTACTAAGTTTTATATGTTTTAAATATGTTCATTTTCTAGGTATAAAAATGTATCTCAAAGCTTCAGATTTATTATGTTTTGTTCCCTAACAGATACATTTTCTTTATGAATTACAAGACCACCTGAATTTATTCTTTTCTTAGTCATCCAATAATGAATTTCTATCTTTTCTTCAAAGTTAAAATTTTTCCATATGTGATAGAAGTATTAATCATTTGCATATTAAACAAAATACTTTAAAATATGTTTCTCCTTTTATTTATTGTTGTTTTATTATGTAATGATTCAATAATTATTTTATCCGAACAATGTCATTCTTTTAAAGTTATATGTCTGAGTAATATGTGTGTGTGTACTTTTTTTTTTATTCTGAAGACAATATTTCAAAACCAAACTCTGAAATTTCTTTTGGAAAAGATTCCAATTTTCTTTCTCCAAGACAGGTTGGTCTTGTAATTTCTTCCTTTCATTCATTTATTTATTCATTATATGAAATGAAAGGTAATTGTTAATCACATCAGTGCTCCTGACACATGCCCCTCACTTAGAGCTGTTCCTCTTGTATACTTTATGGGGTGTTGGGAAGGAGGGGATCTGGACCTGGCAGCCAAGGAAGAGTTGTTGAGCTCTCTTTGGTGCAAAATGGTGGTTTTATTAACACACAGGGAAAGGACTGTAGGGCAGAAAGAGCGGCTCTGGGGTTGTGAGGAGTGGCTGGTTATACACTGTAGAGTTGGGGAAGGTAAAAGCAAAAAGGAAGCCTCCAGAATGACTTTTAGGTGCTAAAGAGGGCTTCTAAGATACTGGGGACCTAGTGATTGTCAAACTAAATTTGTTTTTTGTCTCCTAAGGCTTTAATGACAGTAGGGAGTTCCTGGAGAAATATTATACTATGTATTTGCCTCAAGTATTTTTCCATGGGCTGCAGGTTATAAAGAAATGTAACCTTATTTACCATTTCCTTCTTGCTTTTGTTCCCCAAATCACCGTGGAGGGAAAGGGGGGGTGGCACAGGTAAGGCTCCAGGAAACGGAATCTACGAGTTCCTGGAGGTAAGACTATTGATAAGATTACCTTTTTCTTATAATTTACATTTGCAAACTGATGGAGATTCCTATCCTGCATGACTGTGATCTCTATTCATTAACCATTTGATTTCTCCTTCTTTTAGCTTTAGGGGAGACTGGAGTGCCTGAGGAATGTCACAGGTACCCCACCTGGGGGGGTGTTTGGTGGGTGGCAGCTTGCCTTATACTCCATCATAGTCACAGTGCAACTCTTAACCAAATTTTTCCATACTTTATTATGTTTTTAATGTTATTTTTTGGGAGAGAGAGAGATCATGAACAAGGGAGGGGCAGGAGAGGGTGACAGAATTCTAAGCAGACTCCAGGCTCTGAGCCGTCAGCACAGAGTACGACGTGGGGCTTGAACCCACAAACCGAGAGATCATGACCCGAGCGAAGTCAGATGCTTAACTGACTGAGCCACCCAGGTGCTCTCTCCATACTTTATTAAAGTTGAATTTAGTTACTGGAACCCTTGTAGTTAACGTATATACAGGACAGATTTTGCGTGTTTGTGATTTTTACAGGTTATTTCCCTGATACTGTGACATGGTTTTGAAATTTTTTCACAATAGGAAAAGATTAAAAAAACTTTTTTATTAAAATTAAAGAGATTATGGTCCATGCTAGACCTTTCTGAAAAGAAACTGAAGAAGAATTAAACTGGCTCTGCTCTCACCCAGCTTGTGGTTGCAGACCACCATTCTGGTAGCTCGGCTCTGTACACGCTGCAATTTGATACTGTCGTTGAAAAGCAGCCAACTAACAGAGAATTGCAGTAATCAAGTTGTTGGGGGAAAAAAATCAATGTACTGAACAGACTTTCAATCTTATTATAAGACCAACACAAGTAAAGACAGGCAATGGTTCTCCCCTGCCAGCAGCTATGTGGAGAGGAGGAGGGAAAAAAAAATCACTTTATAGCTCTAAAGGAAAAGATATCATTCAAAAGGTCATGAAGTATCTAAATAAATCCTGAAATTTGCCATTTCTGTCAAACATAAAATGGAATGGTGTCTAACTATAAAGTAATTTAAATGGGTTAATAGAATTCTTACAATTATTTGTGTGAGTTGAATTGTAAGCAATGTGATTATTACTATTGTTACAAAGTTCTGTATAGACAATATATATAAACTCAGGAAAAGTAGCTAGCACAGGGCACTCATGTTTAAATACAGGTAAATGCAAGTGACAATACATGGCTCAGTTACACAAACCTTTTCAAATATGAGCATCCAGAGTAGTTTGGGTATTGCAAATTAAACCAAACCAAATTTGGTATCTTCCTTTCATTTGGTGGCATACTTTCTTTCTAGGAGGATAAAAAGGAGAAATTAGGTGAGAGGGAAGATCAGAAGGCAGAGAAAAAGAGGGGAGAAAGGAAAGAAGAATCATACACAAACCGGTGCTGACTATTCTCTTAGGGGCAGCTAAGGCCTAAATCAATCTGAGGCTGCTCTTGAAATGCAGGCATATGTTTCCAAGCATTATATTAAAATTTCATGATCAATAACGCTGAAAGCTGCAGAACATACAAGCAAAATAAGTGCTGACAATTCACCAGCATCTGAATTTAATAAAATGTCATTTTCCAGCCTCAGCAGTAGTGCCAGGAGGAGATGGCTGTCCTGATTAGAATCTGTCAAATGAATCCCCATTTGTCAGGTAATAATAAACTCAGAATAGTACCTTTTGTTCCCAGTTATGTTTACTCTCCAAAGTACAGCAGTCAATTCATATTCTAATATAATTCTACTGTTTTCAACACTGAGTCAACAAATCAAAGACCCTCCCCTCCCTGCCCTGTGGTGGGGGATCGGAAATCCAATATTATTTACATACTTTGATTCTATATGTAGACTTGAGGATTAGTTCTCTCTGTTAAGCAGGTTTTTGTCCCAGAGTCTCTGCATATGTACTGATACACCACTCATCTTGTTCTTAACATAGTGTATCATCTCTGGAGTCTTTCTTGTCATTTGTTATGGGCATGGAAAATGTTGCTTTCTCAAACTTACTGCAAAAGGGATACCATTTACAAAGATACTCTGCATGGATCTTTAGGTAAATGTTTAACAAAATCATCAGTTTTGAGTTAAAGGAAACTTCCATTCATTTGAAAGATGATTTCATAATGCTAGGTTAAACCTTAGAAAAGCACTGTAATCTAGGAAGTACCACATTTGAGTGATTGGTTAGAAATATGATTTCTACTGTCCTTTTTTTTATTGATTTAATAGCTTGAGAAAGACTGAAAAACTGGTGGGTTTTTACACAATATTTTTTTACAAAACTACTGTATTTTTATTTGGTTTTATTTATTATTAAAACATTATAATCTTATAATTACCATTAACACAGGGTATTTGCATAATCCTGAAAGGTATTCTTAAGTGCTAAAATTTTCCCTAAAGTTGGTGTCCCCACCAACTCACTATCCTGTCCATTATTATTTTTCTATCAAAGTATTTTTTCAGGGACTGATTTAGTTATTCATTTATTTCATTCAATTAATAAATATTCACTGATAAGCTAGGTTATCAGACTATATGCTCAGTACCTGAAGGGTTTCTTGCATTGATCACTACTGAAACTTTCTGGACATTTGCTGCCTTGTTTGTCCTATACTCTGAACACACTCATTCTTGTTTTATTTGTTCCACCATGGTTAGAGGTCTGTCTAGGAAAATAATTTCTGAATTTGTGAGGGTGTATAACTGAGATTATTTAGAATAGAATCAAACAGGTGGTTGAAGATTATAGGGAAAGCTTTTAACACTGAAGCTGTGATTTTGTGAAAAGAAAACTATAAGTAATAATGTTTTTGTTTTTGTTTTTGTTTCTTAATTAAAATACAAAGCTGGCTTAGAGTGATTTGTTTTAAGCCTATAGTGTACATATTTTAACTGTGAGTTCACCTCCAAGAAGAAAGAAAGCGTTGTGATTTCTCAAAAACAGTTGTGAAAAAGTGAAACTTGGATCGACTCTGGATATGTGAAGCACTGTAATGTTGTATGGAAAATTTACCAAGACATGAAAGTACTTCATAACTAATGAGGATAATGAAAACAGGAAATTATAAGTCATTAAAAATAAACTCAAGTTGTGACCTATTTCTTTCTTTTACCAAAATTGCTTTATTACATTCAAGAGGGTTTCCAATATGGCATTTTGACTTTTCTCCTTTAGAGTATAACTAAGTCATAATTAACCAAGCATCTATATTAGAAAGTAAACAACACTTTTATTTTACCAGAGATGTGCTTGATCTTATGTTGATTGAGGAAAGTCTTGGTAATGATATAAGTGGACGTACTCATATTTTGCTAGGTCAGTCAGCACATTGAATTTTTTTGGTTGTTACTTGTTTTTGCAACACAAGGCAATATGTAATAAACTATTGTCTACATTTCCCTACAATTTCACTGGTTCTACAAATAGTAAGCAACTGGGTGTAGGATTGAAATAGTAATTATAAAAACTCGCCTTGCTATCTATTACTTTCCCTATTATGACAGCTGAAATGAAAATTACATTGATAACCATAAATTCATCATTTATTATCCCTCCTTTTTCACAAATGGCATATTTACTGCCTCTTTCAATAGACATTGCTGTCATTAGTGACTAACAGAATTAAATAATAATAGTATTTTTCGAAAACAGCTATTACAGATTACTCACGGAAAGTTTGTTGACTAAAAAGATGGAGGATTATTCCCTGAATGAAAATTTTTCATTTCTTTATTTCAAAAATTTACCAGGAATTTGATTATTGGACTAAGAGCAGTACTATAATATAATACCCTGAAACTTAATAAACATTAAGATTTTGGCAATGTAGCTTATTTAGGTGAAGAAAGTTTGCTTATTTAAATTGTAGTTATATATTTAAAATATATAACAACATATGTAAATGGGACATAGGTTTTATGGTTGGACAATGGGGGAAAAAGCATGGCATGCACTTAGTCATTTCTGTACCTAAAACATTTCTCATTTTGTTTCTCTTTCTCCTGTTTCCAATCACTGTAAATTTGTGTGGATTTAGTTCTTCTACATATCCTCTTGTATTTCTATCCATAGCAATGTTTGTACATTCCCAGCCATCTCTAGTGTTTGTACTGAGAATAGCATTGCTATATAAATAGTGGAATCTGAAAACACAGGTCATGAAATTCTTGCAGTGTTGAATTCAGAGTAACTTTTCAGTTATAATTGACTGTGTGCCCAGATGCACGTGACTTACTCTTCTGGATTTATATGAAAGTATACTTCCCTAATTGCCACGGATGCCATTTAATTCATAACCCTCCCACATCCTATGAATTAATCTATGTGAAAATTTATTCCTTGTTATACTCAGAAGGCTACATTTTAAAGTCAATTTTTAGTATACTGTCTATTAATAACACACAAGTTAGGTTTAGGCAGAAATGTACACTACCTTTATAAAATGTTGGCAAGTCAAATGAACATATCCTGAAAGGGATACAGATTACTACCCAAATGACAAGACAGAAGTTTGATTTCATGACAGAGACTCCTATGGAGATTGTCTCCATTTTGTGAGTTTTCTTCTGAATCCATACCGAGTCATTAAGCCCAACTTTCTGACAGATGATCAAGGGAGGATGATGACACTAATGCACTAATGGGGTACAATCACTTAGAGCAAAGTCTGTTTTCTACAGGAATTGAGAACTTAACATGGGTCTTTCATCCATTTCCTCCCTCTTTGATAATCACCTTGGAGATATATGCTTTTTATTTTTCCTTCATCTTCTATAATATCAATATAAAACATTACATATTATTGGATTATTCAAACTTTTTGTGCTCTTTTACCTTTCTATCAACCAGAGACAATTTAAAAATATGGGCCATCATTTACTTTTGAGTATTGCTAGTATATTTTGCTTTCAAAATTTTTCTTTTTCTTTTCATTTTAGGGAAACTAAGTTCTGTGTCCTTGTTTCTTTCTTATTTTTTTAAGCAATATGTTTAATTGGATGATTTCCACAAACTCTACACAAAGGTTCTAACCATCACAATTCAGTGAAGTACAAATCATTAAGTTACAGGCTGTGGGAAAAGACGCAGCACCCATGGTGGCACCTTCCAATCCTGGTCAGTCTAGGGGTGCGGGGTGGGGGGAAGGTTTTATTTTAAACTGAGCCCCTCATTTCAATGTACAAAAGAATTACTCTGATATTAAGTTGTATTGAAAACAAAATGGACTAAAAAGCAACTACTACTCTAAGTTGGGGTGGAAATGGGAGGATAGAATGAGTCCTTGGAAGCAGGAGGGGAGACAGTCGGGGGAAGGTTCAGTGACTGTGACCCCAGGTGGTCGCTCGCGCTGCTCCATCTTACTTTCAGTGGTCTCAGGAAGGTCCGAGTTTTCTTCTCTTTCTTCCCCTTTGTATTTGCTTGGAAATTCCGCCAGCTGTCCACACGACCATCTGGACTTTCCTCAAAGTTTTTCTGCCATTCCCTTTCTCGTTTGACTTTTTCTTGAGCTTCATCAATCTCTTCTTCCCTTTGTCGCTTCCTTTCATGCATCTCTTTGGCTTCTCTCTCTTTCCTTTTAATTTCCAGCTCAGCAAAGAGTTTCATGGTCTGTTTATATACTGCTTGTTTGAACAGCTCTGGATCATCCTCCGCCATATCTGTAAGTTTTCCTTCCTTCGTTAGTTGCTTTTTGTGCTCTTTCACGGTATGTTCCATGTATTCTTTTCCTGCCTGCATTACATCCAGGGCCCTCTTCTTTTGTTCCTGATCCAGTAGCAACTTGTAAACTCTGTCCACAGCTTAAAAGCCCTTTGTGCTCGGTGGGCATCATCTTGGTTTCTGTCGGGATGCACCAATATGGACAACTGTCGACACCTCTTTTATATTTCTTCATCTGTCACTTCAGGATCCATCTGAAGAACCTCAAATGGGTCGGGTCAATCTTTCAATCTGATTGTTGGATGTTAGAACCGAATCTTTCTTCTCTATCTGTTTGACCTCACTGTAGAAGGTCATAAATGCTTCCTCTGTGCTCCTTCACCAGCAGAAACCCGGCTCTCTACCGGAGCCGCCATTTCCCTGGCCCAGCAATCACGTGACTCCTCTGTGTCCTTGTTTCTAATCATATAGATAATTTCAAAGCACATGACAATCATTGCTTTACCTGCCAGGCTGAAGGAACCAGTGACAATAAGTAGCATGTTTGACAAGAATTACTGGTTTTGAAAGGAAAGAGTCATGTGGTGAGTATTCAGCATTTTTTTAAATTTGTTTTTGAGAGAGAGAAACAAAGAACATAAGTGTGTGTTGGGAAAGGGCAGAGAGAGAGGGAGAAAGAGAGACTCCCAAGCAGGTTCCATCCTGTCAGCCCAGAAATCAATGCAGGGCTAGAACTCAGGAACTATGAGGTCATGGCCTGAGCCAAAGCCAAGAGTTGGATGCTCATACAAGCTGAGCCACCCAGTTGCCCCAGTATTCAGCATTTTAAATCTAATTTCTACATGTCCACTGCTGGTGTCATAATGAGTATCATATATATGTCTGTTCAGTCAGCATTTTATGTGACTGAATTTCAAACAACTGTCTCAGGAAGATGACAAAGGTATTCTGTTTCTAATTGGCCACTGACTGCTGAAAAGTGAGTCAGGATTTCTGGTTTTCAGTCTAGCATGCTAGAAGCTTGGAAGGTGTCACTCCATTCTGAAGAGTAAAAAACTGGACAAACTGAAAATCAATAGTTTTCTAGAGATCTATCAAAGAAGTGAGATCACAGAAAAAACTACTGTCCCTATGCTGGAGAGACATACAGACAAATACAGTGAATCACAATTTGCAGGGGTAGAAATTTAGGAACAGAAATCTCTACAGGAGCCAGTGCCACGGCAGGAAAACCTCAACTGCAGACGCTTAGTTTGGACAAGTCTGAACGTTAAAGCTCTAGGAGGGCTCAGTGATAGGGAGGCTTGCTGAACTTTTATGAATTTTACTTGCAGTAGCACTGGCATATTCTCACAGAAAAGGTCAGAGAGAAATCCCCTCATGCTTTTTGCAGGTAGAAAGGAGAAATAGCCTTTTGAAATATGCCCTGAGCATTCTGTTTTTTCTAACAAGAACTGCTCTCAGAAGAAACTGTTTTCCCATGGGAATGTAAATACTCAACTCCAGTTCTCTCTAACCTTTCTGTGCCACCTATGGGGAGGGAAAAACAGAAGCACTTGTGAAGTTCACACTGTAGGGACACAGGCTTTATCTAAAAGAATATGACTTCATCATAGTACTACAGAAGGCTTCCTTCACAGCTTACACAATATCATTAAAGTTATTCCTACCACACTTCTCTTTACCCTGTGTATCATGGCCAGATTTGACCAATAAATTGAAAGGTATACTAAAGGACATGAAATATAGTTTGAAGAGACAAAACAATATCAGAATCAGGCTCAGATATAGTAAAAAGACTGGAATTACCAGACCAAGAATTTATAATAACTATGAATAATGTACAATGAGCTCTATTTAAAAACAGTTAAAAAAAAAAAAAGACAACATCCAGGAACAAATGGGTATAAACTGAGAAGTAGAAACTTTAAGAATCAAAATGTCAAAAAGAGCTGTTAGAAATCAAAAACACTGTAGTAGAAATGGGCAGTACTTGATAGGCTCCTTAGTAGACTGGTTATAGCTGAGAACCCCAATATTCATAGCAGCACTTTCAATAATAGCCAAATCATGAAGGAGCCTAAATGTCCATCAACTGATGAATGGATCAAGAAAATGTGGCTTATATAGAAAGTGGAATACTACATGGCAATGAGAAAGAGTGAAATCTGGCCATTTGTGGCAACATGGATGGAACTCAAGGGTTTCATGCAAAGTGAAATAAATCAGGCCGAGAAGGACAGATACCTTATGTTTTCACTCATAAGTGGAATGTGAGAAACTTAACAGAGGACTGTGGGGCAGGAGAAGGGAAAATATAGTTGGGGAGAGGGAGGGAGGCAAACCATGAGAGACTCTTGAATACTGAGAACAACTTGAGGGCTGATGGGAGAGTGGGAGAGGGGAACGGGGGTGATGGGCATGGAGGAGGGCACTTGTGGGGATGAGCACTGGTGTTATATGGAAACCAACTTGACAATAAACTATAAAAAAAAGATATTTTGTTTAAGCAATGAATTAAAAAGTAGGCAATGACTTAAAAAAAAATAGCTGAGCCTGAGGATATGTCAATAGAACTGAAAATCGAAGAGAAAAAAATAGAACAAAATATCCACAAACTGTGAGACAACTACAAAACATATAGCATAGGTATAATGGGAATATAGAAAGTGAAGGGAAAAAAAGGAAAGAACACAAGAAATATTTGAAATAATAATGACTGAAAATTTCCCCAAATTAGTGTGAAACACCAAACCACACACAGATCCAGGGAAGTTATAAAAACAAAGCAGGAAAAATGCCAAAATATCTACACCTAAGCAGATTCAATTCAAACTGCAGAGCATCAAAGATAAAGAAAAAAGTCTTGAACAAAGCCAGAGGAAAATATCCCTTAGCTATAGAGAACCAAGAATAAGAATTACATCATACTTCTCTCAGAAACCATGTAACCAAGAAGGGAGTGGAAGGAACAATTTAAAGGGTTGAGAGAAAAAACGTCACTCACATAAAATTTTGTATCCAGAAAATTTGCCTTTAAAAGTGACGGCGAAAAGCTTTCTCAGAGAAATAAAAATTGGGGAATTCATTTCTAGTAGATCTGCCTTTCAAGTAATGTTAAAAAAAAACAGTTCTTTAGAGATAAGATAAATGATGTAGGTCAGATCTCAATTCTACATAAAGAGTATTATAATGGATTAAGTGGTGATAAAATGAAAATATGATCTATGTTGTTATCAATTTTATTTTACAAATCACCAATTGTGAGAGAGAGTCTGAGGAACAGACTTAGAGTGTGAAGTAGGATCATGCTACAATTTCTAAAAAGCAAAAATTATATGATTGATTTTAGGCACCAATTTGGCTAGACTATGATATTCTCTTTTCAAACATTGTTGATTTGTTTCTATGAAGGAATTCTTCAAGTGAAGTTAATATTTAAGTCAGTAGATCTTGAATAAAGCCAATGACCTTCCATAACATGGTTGTATCACATCTAATAAGTTGAAGGCCTTAATAAAAAAAAAAAAAAAAAAAAGACGGACTTCCTTGTAAGAATAGGAAATTGTCCTCAGAGACTAACTTCAGACTCAAACTACAATTCTTCGTTGGGGCTGCCAACTTACCTTGCAGATTTTGGCCTTGCTAAACCTCCAGAATTGTGTGAGTCAAGTTAAAAAAAAATCATTCTCTATGTATACACACACCCTGTTGGTTCTATTTTTCTGAAGAATTCTAAGTAATACAAAAGAGACCTCTCTGAAACAATTTGCCATTATCCTCATCCATCCTTCTCTAAATGCATATATCTTTAGAATAAGAAAAGCAGGATAAATATCCCATAATTTTCCTATAAACCTAAAATATTATTTTTCAAAAAGAAAGAGTAGGTTGAGTGTATGACTCTTGATTTCAGCTCAGCTCAGGTCGCATTCCTGGGTCATGGGATTAGGCCCTATATTGGGCTTTGTGCTGAGCATGGAGCCTGCTTGAGATTCTCTCTCTCCCTCTGCCCCCCTCCCCTGCCCAGATTCTCTTTCTCCCTAAAATGTAAAATAAAATAAAATTTTAAAAATAAATCTTAAAAAAAAAGAGAGGCTCCTGGGTGGCTCAGTCAGGTAAACATTCAATTCTTGGTTTCAGCTCTGGATCTAGCAGTTCCTGGGAACAAGCCCCACAACTGTGTTAGTACAGAGCCTACTTGGGATTTTCTCTCTCCCTTTCTGCCCCTCCTCTGCTCATGCTTGCTCACTATCTCTCTCTTAAAATGAATATATAAACTTAAAAAAGAGTGAATAGAAGATATGTTAGTTTTTCAACATCTCTGAATGCTCTCTGTTATATATATCTTTCCCTGTTATTTTTAAAGCCTTTTCCTATTTGCTTTCTAGATATACACATTTAAGATTCTCTAACGAATGGAGTGTAGTGAATATACACAATTTTTTTCAAAAACAAAAAAGCATTCAAATTAAGTTAAATTTGAAATTCTTTCAGCCCAACAATCAACATTTCTAGAAATATTGATTATGAAATTCTTTATAATACTGACAGACATTGCAGATTTATTTAATGAAAGCAGATAACTCCTTAAAGTTTTCTAGATGAATTTAAATTCCAATATCTAGGATCTTAAGCAAAAATGTGATAGTTACAAATATTTCCATTAATGGGTGAATGTATATTGGTGTCTTTGTCTAGTCAGATATTCTTGGATTTTATGAGACAATATGATGAGCATTAAATACCTTAAGACACTAATTTAAATATTGCATTATTTAATTTATTTATGAAAGTGTTTATTCAACATATGTTTATTTGGATGAGTGCTAAGCAGCAGATATCTAACTGACGTTGAGAAAGCAATATCCCTGTCTTCACTTAGCTTATAGTGTAAGAGGAAGTATAGACAAGAAAGCAGTCATGGAATAGATGATAATTTATGTGCGAGATAAATAAAGGGTTCTACAGGAACCAATGAGAATAACCTGTGACAATCTTGGACAGGATTAGTGTCAATCTACATGTAGAAATATTATTCAGATAACTGTAGATGAGAAATAGGAGATGGAGGAGGAGACAGAGCAGAAGCACTTTACTAAGTTGAAATATTAGATATTCAAAGATTCAAATATAAGAGAAATCATAGCAAGTTTAGTTTACCACATAGGTCAGTAGAGCTGGAGGATAAAGATATTAAAAGCACTTGTTTTAAGCTGGTAACTCTGTGATAATTTGTTACGGAAGCCATAAGATACTATAGTGTATATATCAGAGCTAATGCCAATCACTCTTTCATTGTTCTATAAATTGTGGAACTGATGATTCTATTGCACTTTATATCTTTTCTACTGATAGTCTAACAAAGAAGTGAATCACAGCTGAATCTGATTAGTTCATCTGCATCTCTTTGATATGTTAATATTATACACAGTTTAGAAGTATGTGTTTGAGAGGACATATTTAGGACTACTGTTGGGCAAAGCAAGAGAGCAGCACCTTAATTTAAGGTGAGAAAAAAAAAAACATTGCGTATGTAAACTCAGGAATATTTTAACCATGAATTCAGTTAGATAAATGGAATTAAGAGTGTCACTTATTTGATAATTCCCCGAAAGATTTCTAATGATCATTTGGGCCTGAATGACTGTGTTCTATCTAATAACATAATTTTACAAATGAAAAAAATACAATATTTTAAAACCTCTAGCCCTTTTAAGTACTTTGAGAAAGACACAGTTGGTTCCGTGGAAAATGTAAAATAGTGAACTTTGTAAAGTGTTCCCTTTCTTCCCATCTCTCATTTGGTGTCTGTTACTGCAGTCCTCATTACAGCCCCAGAAAAGAGAGATAGCCACTGTGACAACCCACCGAGTCAGTGTGTTCGTCCCGACTTCTCTATCTCCCAGCCCCTCCTCCACACCATTAAGATTGCTTTTAATCCTTTTCTTTAGAAGATTATTCTTTTTAGGGCTTCAAATTGTAAAATCTTAATTCTTTGTCAAAAATGTTCAGAAATTGTCAGAAAATATATTACCAAATTTCAAAGCCTGAAAATTTCAATTATATACACTTTATTAATATTATAAAGAAATGTATTTTTAATAGTGAACATCTAGGACAATCCTCTTTCACAATTTATATTACAGACCTTTTCAAATCACATCATAGAAACAAATATATATATTTTACCCCAGGAAGGCAATTGAATTCTTATGTAGTTTAATAATTGTTTCTGTTGCAAAAATATTTACCAAGTTCTGTCTCCATATTAAGTGATACAGAAAAAAAATAAAAATTTCAAAGACAAGCAAGTAAACAATACCCTCTTCTACCTTATTAGCACAGCTCTCCTACTGCAATATGGTTGGTCCTAAGGGATGGATCTTAATGGAAGTCAAATAGGAAAACCCCACTCCACATTTCCCAGATTCAATTGCAGCTAAGGTTGGACATACGATACAGGTCAGGCTAATGTAACTAAACAGAAGCCCACTCTGGGGAGCTTTAAGGAACTGGAAAAACATCTGACTTCTGGGAAAACATTTACTTTCTAAAAAAAAAAAAAGTATAGATGCCAGTGAATCCTACTTTCCTCCTTCCTGCCTTGAAAACAGAATAATAACTGTATATGCACAGATGTACTATGACCATATAGGAAAGGCCAGAGAATCAGATGTTTGATGTGGCATAATTCTTTGCTGCTAAACAAATTCTTAACTAATTCAAACTTGTATTGGCAAGTAAGTTCTACTCTTCAGAAAGAATAATTAATAAGAAAATAGAATCAAATCTATCAGATGAATCAAATATAAAGAAGAGAATCCACTTTTAATGATTGAAAACTAAATAGGTTTTGATAAACTTAACTGTAAATGGAAAAACAAAGTAAATATTGCTTGTTACCCTGTTAACCCCTGGAATTTGTATTCCTTAATAATTTGCAGTTTTTTCATAAAGTAAAATTATGGTAAATTCTGATTGCTAGTGCAAAAGAAAGTCTTAAGTTAAAGAATAGAGAAAATTGAAAGCAATTACTGATCATCTGCAGTTTGTGTGCATTACCCACTACACATATATTTATTGACTTATTCAAAAATATTTATTGCATGTCAAATTTGTGTCAGATACTATGTAAAATATCAGGCATAAAAGATGAATATGGCATCTGTAGCATTAGTCCATACTTTCAGGGAAGTAGTGTGTGAAAAGAGAGATTATTCAATGCAGAGGGGATGTAGAAACCAAAAGGAAAAAAATATGATAAAACATGGTAGGGTAGGGAAGATACTTACAATAATACAAGGCTTTCTAGTGTGTGATGCATGAAGAAAAAAGAAAATAAAAACAAATAAATGTGTTCACAATAGATTCTGTTCTTTAAACAAATAAAACAAACAGAGCAGCAAACAAAGAACTCCCAGGCCTGGGGAGTTTACTCTGCTGTGTTGCCAAACTTTCTCATTCTGTATATTTTATTATTCTAGTTTGCCATAATGCTAGGTGAAAGTATTTCTTGGTCAGTTAGGTTAGGAAACACTGAATGTTCTGTTATTCTTTTGGAGATTAAAAATTTACATTAGCTAATTAAAAACTGTAAAGCTCACCAGTTGTACTTATTCAGTCAACATTTTTCAAATGTATTCAACTATGGATGAGCTTATTTTCTAATAACACATACTTATGTGGTTTATATTATAAAGAGTAGCTGTATTTTTATAAAATCATTTTGAAATGACTTTGAAGGAAGTACTGAAGAAAAGACCTGGAGCAAAAATTTCATTAGTGGAATAATGCTTGAGCTAAGATGGGCAGTGATGCCATATAACAAAAACCATCCATATTTTTATATTGTGAGTCTTGGTTCTATGAAGCTAAGAGAATTTTTCATTTGGTGAGTGGGAGATCTATACTCTGGCTTCTCATCCCTTCTTCTATATCCCAAATGAAGCTGAAGTAAAAACTAATTTGAAAAGGAATAAATATGCATAGAAGGTAAAAATAGATATGTTGAAACAGAAAACCTGGTTTTTATTTTTCCTCCTGTTTGTTGTATTTCAGTTATGTTCGCATAAACTGGTTTTCATGTAAGGAAAACCAATTCAATGTATTTGTTAAGATAAAATGGATTGATTTGGAATAATTATTTGGAACTTAAATGAGGAAGTTCACCATTTTTAGAAAAAACATAAGCTACACATATTATAGATCAATTTTGTTTTAAAAATAGAGGTCAAATACACAAAAATTGGTGTCAGAAAATAAATATTAGTATTTGAATGGTTAAAAATTAGAAACTAATGCTCAGGAAGCAAAGGAAATTAAGAAATATGTCCCCAAATAATTCCACATGGTGTGTAAAGAGGTGGCAGGATTGATATCTGAGAAGAGGAAACACAGGAAGACAAAATGGAGGCCTTATCTAGATATCTTCTCCAAAGATTTTTCTAAGGATTATACTGAAGCAAAATAGACAAGCACAAGTCTTATGTGTACCTGAAATAGAACATTGATATAAATGAGCACAGAGTTACCACTTTTGGGCTGTACAATGGAACAAAAGAGTATAATTTGCCAACACAAATGACAAAAATAAGCTCTGTCTATTTAACAGTCAACTTTTCAATATATTGGGCTTGATTTAATTAAAATCTAAAAGAGATGATGTATAGATGATACCATCTTTATATCTTTTAAAAAATCACATAATACATATAAACCCCAGTAGTGTACTAGAAAAATTGACAAAAACAATGAAAGAAAATCACTTTAGGAATGAGATTTTTAATGTAATTGAGGAATAATAATATGAACATATAAAAAACAATACTACAAAGACTGAACAAATGTCAATAGTATAAGAATTAAGTGGAGGTAAATTGATCTTTCCAGAGCATAACATAAATCTGACTGAAGAAAATAAATCTTTTTTTAAAATATTTTGTTTATTTTTGATACAGAGGGAGACAGAGCATGAGGGGGGAGGGGCAGAGAGAGAAGGAGACACAGAACCGGAAGCAGGCTCCAGGCTCTGAGCTAGCTGTCAGCACAGAGCCTGACATGGGGCTCGAACCCACGAACATGAGATCTGACCTGAGCTGAAGTTGGAGGCTTAACCGACTGAGCCACCCAGGTGCCCCATGAAGAAAATAAATCTTAAAACGATGTCATAGTGGTCTACTACTACCTAAATATGACTGAAGACAATAAATCTTAAAATGATGTCATAATGGCCTACTACTACAGAACATTCAAAACCATTCCTAATATGGTTGATAACTTCACAATACAGTTAGCAAATTGCAGTGGATTCTCAGATGGTTCTTTACATTCATACTAAGACATTTCAAGGGTTGACTACAAAAATTAGTTAGTGAGGCCTCCCTTGTCTCCTGAGTAAACAGTACTTGCACTGTTTTTGCTCTCTCTTATCATTGCAAGTTTAGTAGTTCAAGGATGTATCATAGTCTTTAAGGGGCAGTAGGAGTCATATCTCCTGCTATAATGACTTTAGCTGGATTAAAGGAATAATAGCTCTAGATCAGTTATTATGTTTTTCAGTTGTAATTCACAAAGTTCATAATAATTTATTTTTTTATTTTAGTTTGTGATTCACTTTCAAAGTTAAACCATAAGAAGTCATACCTTACCATTTCTATAGAGATTTACTTTGTTATGACTATTATTATAATTAAATATCATTTATTGTGCCCACCTGTTGTGTCTGACCATATGCAGAATGACTTACCTAAAACATTAACTTGATCCCTCAATAGCTTTACCAGGTAAACTATATTGCTATTATCATTTGGAATTACCAGCTGTTATTTATTTACATAAGAAAAAAATGCTAAAATTTTTATAATATGCCATGTGTCAAAAGAATTAAATTTTAGAACAAGAAATGAATCTGTCTGAATAATATCCTGAAATAAAAACAAAAATAACTGTACTCCTTTAAAAAGGAGGTGTGGGGTAGGAAATCGAAGGAAGGAGATTCAGAACCAAAACTTAAATACTGATTTATGAAAAATAGCCTAACTATTTTTTAACCAAATAGCTAAAATTGTCATGGCTTCCATTACTTGTATTTTATTTTGAGCAGAAGTTTGAAATGAAAAAACAATATTAACTTAAACTGCTTCAGATAAAATTCATCATGTATAATCACCTCACGATATTTTGCTTTTAAAATATTTATGCAATGAAATAAGCAGGTTTAATATTTTTATTTTGACTCTTTTATTATTTTAAATGAATTTTGTGGAAGAAAACCTAAAACATATCTCAAAGCTTACTTAGATGTTTGTAAATAGAAATATGGTCAATATATATACTGAATTCTGGAGCCAGATCAACTGGGCTCAGAAGACATCTCTGTCTAATTGTGTCACCTTAGGCAAGATATTTAACCTTTCTAAAATCCTGTTTCTTATTTGTTAATTTGGTAGACTCTTGGAGAGGCACTGAGAGTACCACATGAGTTAGCAGATGTATTGCACATAGAACAGTGTGTGACATATAGTAAGCCCTCAAGTGAGCATTGACTATTATTCTCATATATGCCACACAGCAGGACATGATCTAGAGATTTTAAAATATAAATGCACTCAAGCAATTTATCCATTGCACATTTGTTATTTTACCCTTGATTGCAATATAAACAATTCATAGAGGAGAAATGTTCTCCAGAACCGATAAATGGAATCTTTAAAGCCACTTGGAAACCTAAAGATAACATTTAACACTATACTATAAAGGCACTTACTTGATCTAAAACTTGTATATCTCGTATCTTACAGGACACACATTTATACTTCTGCATATGTATGGGATCACAACAAAATTTCGAGAAGGAAATGTCTATCACTTTCGATCTGTCACACACCACCAAAAAGAACCTACTGGCCCTTTCAGAATATATCTGTATCCATCATCACTCAACCGGCACTTAACTCCAATTTACTTACTTTCTATCATTGGTTCATGAAAAAGAGTCTTTTACAATGTATTATTCCCTCTACACTGACTGTTTGATACATGAAGATTGAATGCTAACAATAAATTATTAATTTCTAAGCGATAAAGTATCTCAAATGCTGTTGAACACTTACAAGCAGGGCTAAGGTCTATATGATTGCTTAATCATATCTCAGGGGATCATTGAGAACTCCAGTGAAATGGAAATGTTTTATATCTGAATATACAGTGGTTTCTTCTTAGTGTAACCAGTTCAGGCAGAGGTGATTTGTGACCATTAATTAGGTAATTGAATATAAATTAGGCCTTTTTGTCCCAAAGGAAAAAGCTTAATTTCCCGATATTCAATAGCTGTTGGCCACTTGTCGTACTGGTGGTTTGAGTTGAACTTCCCACAGATTAGCTGTGTTATTCTGCAGCAAAACAATCATTCATACAGAAGAAAGTAACCAACTAATCACAATCTTTCACAAAATCACAAAACCATGAAGACTGAAGACATAAAGAAATAAAATCCTTCATGTAGTCAGGATTTATAAATCAGCCATTTTTCAAGAATCTCACAGATACTACAATGGTTCATGTGATCTCAGCTATGGTAACAAATAGACACCAGACTTCTAGTGGTTTATAATAGAGTATCTGTGCAGGTATCCAGGTCACTAGGGGCTCTCCTACTTATAAAATCTTTCAGGCACTCATTCTGCCAGATATTGTCCCACCTTTGCCATTGGTTTCCAACATCAGCCTCTTCTTACCTGCCTCGTCAAGCCTCGGTGGCCACCATCAGTTTCCAGCTGGAAGAGGAGAAAAGTGGTAGGATGTGAGTACATGGAGATTTTTATGTTCTACAATGGTAGTTCCACTTATTACGTCTTGTCAGATATAATTACTTGGATTTAATCACAGGACCACACCTACAATGGAACCTGGAAAATGTACTATGCACCCAGGAAGAAAACATTAGAAATCATTGCTGGAGAATAGTTATCTGAATATATCCATTAGAGGAAGGGACTTAAATAGCATATTCATGAGAGGAGAAAATAGATTCAAGTAAAGGATTGAACACAATGAGACATAACTAGAGGAAGATGCACTCACTGTCATCACTTGGATGCGCTCTGGTCTGGCAGGGTGGGTTTTTATAAGTGTTTCCATATGTCTGAAACTCTACTGCTTTTCGTCTATTACCAAGCTTCATTAGAGTGTGAAAATTAGTAAAGGGCAAGTAGGTACCGAAATTGCCATAGATGCAACTGTCTTCGTTTTGCATCTCTCCTTATGTCTGACATAAATTCAGTTTAGAACCTCACCTTTATTCTCTAATCAGTATTCCCTAGATTAGAAAATAATAAGTATTTATACCATGAATACCACTGAATAATACAGATGTTTTGGAAATATATTGACATTGAATCTTTATGTAAAGACCAAGATAGGTCATAACATATATAGAAGGGGTCTAGAGATTTATAATGGGAAAATAACTTTTATTACCAGTCATCTTGGGAAAAGTTTGATATAGAATTGGGGAATAAAAATAGGAATGTTTCCCTTAGACAAATAATAATTGATGCATGACAGAACAATGATCCATTACCTGAGGTCAGAAAGCAGTGCAATGTCAGGGTGATGCAGAGGATGCAGAGAAATCGTCATTGGCAAGCGGTCTTGTCAGCAGAGACAGAAATGTGGGGGGAGGAAGTGAGGTATGTGACTCTGAGTGTTTCTGAGAAAATCTCTTCAAACACAATGGAAATAGTTGGGGAAAAGCAAATTTCTAACAATAAAATTGAGAAGACTTGTGTCATGGAAATTTGTTTCCTAGGAAAAGTTTTTCTAGTATTTTAACATATAACATAAGGAAATTTAATCAGTAATCATAATCTATATTTTCCAAAACATTCTTACAAGTAATGTAGCTCCCTAGTATATTTTTAAACAAGTTGCAAGTTTTGTTTAATATTTTGAAGGTCTTTTAATCTATTGTAAATTCATTGACTACTTCATTAACCTTTATGCCAGGAATTTTTTTATATAGGATATCTGGATTTTAAGATGAAAAGAGGCTCTCATAAATTAAGGTGGAAGATTATGGAAAAACTAAAATTTTTAGAGTGTTACACAATATTTCATAAGATCTGTAATATGTAGAAAAATTTAACTCTATGTTTTAGATTCATTTTTAAATGACACTACTTATATATGCTAATTTTGAACATCTAATTATAGTAGAAAATATCATCTAGGTCTTGTCTCATTAAATATGGAACTAAACCACCAAATAATAATTCCTAGTGGTCTATAGGACTCTGCAGTTTAATTTTGTGCAGGGCCGTACAAATTCCTTGATAAGTATAACCTGTTGATTTTTACAACAACTTGGTATGATTACCAAGCTAGTATTACTATGAAAAGTAGCTTCTACATATAAAGAAAACAATCTACATAATAAATAATCTGCTAAACATTAAATGCAAACACACACAGAGACATCAAAAATAACACATTAAAACAAATATAAGTAGAGAACAAACAGAACAGCAACAAAAATATGATATGCAGTTCAACATTTTTTCATTAGACACTCTTAAGAGACACATTATCTGATGTGTCTAGAGTTCCCTGGGTGCATGACTGGATCCCATAATTTTATACTATTTCAGAACTAAACTTCTTATCTAAACCTTTAACTCCCTCCTCCTTTTGTATTTCTGTATTAATACTGGTCCCATTCATTTAGCTATTCAAAATATACCTTTTGACTTAGCCTCCTAAATTATTCTATCTGCCTTAAAATAATGTGATTTTTTTTACCTCTGAAGAGCCTCTCAAGAGGAAATAATTGCAATATTTTTACAGTAGGTGAAAGATAATGAGTTAAAGCAATGAGGATAGCAAGGAATGGATGGAGACAGTAGATGGCCTCACCCTCTGCATCTCTGCAGTAGGCACACAAATGAACAAAAAGAAAACAAAAAGAGGAAAATGATCAATGTGCCACAAAACGAACAAACAAATAAAAATCAATGCCAAAAACAGCATGAATTACTTGAATCAAACTTGTTTGTAAAATGGAGACTTGTTCTAACTGCAAAAGGAGGCAGTGGGACCTATGCCTGGGAAATTGGAGGTAGAACTTGTAAGCTGAACTGAGGTAAGTTGCTTAATGATAAGGTGATTGACTCTGTAATGTTCATATGCTCTATATCACCACAGGATTGGAGAAATAAGGCTTCAATTAAAAAAAAGTGAAAACTTATTCTGTACAATCAAATGTGATAATAAATACGAGTGAGCAAGAAATAAAAACCCCTAAAACTACCCTAAATGAGCTTGCCAACTAAAATTCTAATACATGTGAGGAACGATAATCAACAAAATCAATAAGGTATTCTTAGACAAAATGAAAATAATGTAACAATCTGAAAATGAGTAAATAAAAATCAATACCCAATTAGTTTCCAGTCACTGTATCTATTATTATTCCTGTATTCTATTACAACACTTCTGTGAACTGGATCAGTTTTGAAAACTTTTTTGGGAATTGGTATATGTTCATATGAGGGCATTATTTGTTTTTGTCATATTGAATATTCTTTTCATTGTGGTGTAGAACTAGCTTTACTTTTTTTTTTCTTATTCTCCGTCAAACCTAGCAACTTTCCTTGGTAACAATTAAAAGGCTAACTATTATGCAATATCAGGAAATTTATTACTAAATATGCAATTCATCTTATTTGGATAGATTATTGTGGTTGTTGCTGAATTTTCTCAAGGAAAATTGCTTTTTAATGACATTAAATGAAATGCAATCAGAGAAATAAAAATGTTGAAGACCAACTGCATCTTGGATTTAAAAGTTAATATACATAATTAAAGGAATACTGAGCAGAAGAAAATACATGTGTTTGAATATTCAACAAACCTGAGGTCAGATGTTAACTCTTTAACTTAATCATGTGCCTTTGAATAGCTAAAACTTCCTGCATGTCACTTGAAGATGAATTTCCTCATCTATAAAGTAGATGTGAAGATCGTATGAGACAGTGTTTAAGGTCCCTTTAAATGGCCTGACATTCCCTATTGCTTGATAAATACTAGTACTTATTATGCATATTTTATTATCTTTATGGTTATTATCTTACCACCTGCTGAAATACACATATAATTTCATCCTTGGTTTGTTTTCAATATTAAATAGAAAAAAACACTAGGGGCACCTGGTGGTTCAGTCAGTTAAGCGTCCATCTCTTAATATCAAGTCAGGTGATGATCTTGCAGTTTCATGAGTCTGAGACCCAGATTCCACTGCTTGGAATTCTCTCTCCTCTCTCTCCCCCTACCCAACTAGTACCCTCTGTCTCTCAAAACAAATAGACATAATTAAAAATTACTTTCTAAAAAGTATGTTGAATAGACTATTCAGTTAAGCATTGACTTGATATTAAGAGGTACTCTAGATAAAGAGGTTGACTTCCCTACAATTCAGTTTAGTAGTGTTGTTTGAGAAAAAAAGTGTGTGTATGTGCGTCTTGATTTTCTGTATACTATTGGGCATTGGCATTAAAATGAAGAGGCTACAGTATCCACATAGTTCATCCACATAGTTGCTTTATAAATGCTAGATTTGTTAGTAATGAACCAGTTTGATGGAATATGTATGCTGTAGACCCATGTGACATATGGATTTGTATAATATCTAATACTGGTTGATTATAAAGAAAGTGATTCATTATTAAGAGACATGTGTTTAATTTGTGACCACTTTGAAATTCATTACCTATAAGTACGTTTCCATTATTCCAGAAATCTGTACTCCAATTAATCAAATTTTAGGAGGAGTTCTTATTCACTCAAAAACATTTCTAAGACCTATTCTATGTAGCAAACACTGTGCTTAGTAGCAAAATATAGTGGTACTGACACAGATATAGGTCTTGCTCTCATACAGTTTACAATATGAAAAAAGACATGTGAATATAAGGGTAATATATTTCAAAGGAGAAATTCAATATGATATGGGACTACAGTAAGAGAATCTAAACCTTATTCTGCAACTTTTTATGTTTAAAATAGTACTGTTATTTCCTATTATATTATTCTTCTATTACATTTCAGCACAATACACATTGAATAGTTTCTTATTCTCTATAAACATTCCTATATAATGGTAGCAAATGGGGAGATACTTATTGCCCTAAAAGTTGATGCTGGTGAAACTTATTGAGTAAGTTAGGATACATTAATGGATAATACACTATTAGTTGGTTTGTTCAATTTGTTTAGTGCATTTTTCTTATTATTTCAGGTTGGCACAATGGAGCCAATTAGGCATGCCTCTGACAAAATATATATATGGTAATTTCACAGACATATTTCTAGTTTGCATGAATATGGTATCTCAACTATTATAGCTTTGCTTAAGTTCTTGGTAATGAGTCATGACTTTGTTTTCCATGTTAGAATACTGAAAGATAGATATTTAATTGTTGTCTGAAATCACTGCCATAAAAGAAGGCTAGCTGATTCCACATCTTAGAAGCTGGGTCAGTTGGTTCATTCTGAAATTCAGAGGCTCTTCAAGCTTGGTATGGAGTTAGGAAAACCTAGTGAGAATATAAAATAGTTCTAGGAGATGAGAATACTTCAGAGAACTTTTTAAAGGAAAGCTTATTCTAGAACTGCTCCTAAATCACAGATTTCCTTGAATGGATCTTATGAGTTACCCATGCAAATTAAGCCAAAGCTTTGGATAATTGCTAAAGAGTATATGAAATGCTTCTTTCACTTACTATTCAGTTTGGCACCTCTTTCATAGCTCATTCATTAAATACAACCTTTTATGTTTATCTTTGACTATTGAAAAACAGGAAATAATTTGCCTTGTCGTTTTTTTTTTAATTTTTTAATGTTTATTTACTTTTGAGAGAGAGAGAGAGACAGAGTGTGAGCAGGTGAGGGGCAGAGAGAGAGACACACACAGAATCTAAAGCAGGTTCCAGGCTCTGAGCTGTCAACACAGAGCCCAACAGGGGGGCTCGAATTTACAAACCTTGAGATCATGACCTGAGCTGAAGTCAGATGCTTCACCAGCTGAGCCACTCAGGCACCCCTGCTTAGTAGGTTTTATGTTGGGATTCTCTTAAACTTGTTTCTTAATATCTGCTGAAAACTAACACTCAAAAGAGTGTTTATGGTTCCTATGTAAAGTGGAATGTTTTAAATTATATTTCACTTAATTGGGGGAATTTGAGAGTTGGTGTTTGGAAATGTGAACCTAAAATTAATGTGTTTACATTTGTTTGGACTTCAAATATTAATCATTCCTTCTAGATTCTGTGCAAAAACCACCCCCCCATCACCACCACCACCACCACCAACAATAACAACAAAATTATTTTATATATAGTGGGAGAAGTGCAACAGGTAGCATTTTATAGAATAAACAGAATTTAAAACAAATATATAGAAAATTGTCTCAAACTCTTATCATTTAATGTGTATGCCTTTTTCCCATATTGATTTATATATGTGATAAAATTAAGTACACATTAAATGACTCAAGATTTCTGAGATATCTGTTTTATAAGAAATGTATATGAAATATTAAAATGTATTTAATAGGGATAAAATATTTTCCCTTGTCAGTTCAAAGTGAAATAAAAACCTTGAACTTCCGCCTATATAGATTTTTTAAACTGCATTTGCTATTCTTATCATATCCTATCCCTATCACAACAAATCCATCCTTGCTTGACTCTTCATTCTTTTAGCAATTAACACAATTTATCAGGTCATGAATATGCAACAAAAATAACCCTTGACAGATTTTTCTCCATTCTGGTTATGAAACCAGGCTTCATTTTTCCATATGGCATCCCAACTACTGGCACAATTGTTTTATTTCACTTGGCATTGACTGCCCTATTACTGTTCTTCCATTGCCTTTTCTTGTCAGTGTGTGTGTCCAAATTAACCATTTCTGCCACTTAAAGCAGAATTGTTCAATCATTACATTTTAAAATGACAAAAGTTTTTAAGCAATTGGTAAATTGTATGCAAAGAAGTGAAATTAGATGTAGGCTACATGAAAATCCAATTATATAAATACAGTATAAAAGTATCATTCCACATTTAATACCTAAAATGTACAAACCTTTTTTTTTATTGCTATAGCCTTTATCTTGCATTGTTAACATAACTAGAAGAGTTGAATGTAAAGTACAGGAGAATTGAAAAAATAAAACGTGAATCTGGCCTGAGTCCTGTTGAGAGCCAGTTCTCTTAAGGACTGTTGAGCCACAGAGCAATTCAGCTCTGTTTACTTAGTGTACAATGAGTATGTGATGCCTGCTCTTTGTGTATTTACATCAAGAGGGTGAGAAGAAACTGAGTGAAACAGGTGAAATGTTGCTAACTTCTTAGACCTTTGGAAGAGCAAAAGCCAGAAATGTTGTAATTATCAGTTTGGTAGTTTTTGAATAATAGCAGACCTCCAAGGTACTTACTTTTCACTTACTTTACAATTTGAGTTTTAAAAAAACTAGTACAACTTTAGAGAGAATGTAACTTTTTGTGAAATATTAACTATTCAGAAGCTCAACTGTTATAATTCTCTATACAAGTATTTTAAAGTTTTTAGGCAATATTTGTTCTCCAGTGATGGATAGACTTTAATTTTTTTATTTTATTAAATTTTTAATATTATTTAATAGTCTTAGTAACAAATGACAAAAATATATGAGCAATATTTATAAAAATTATACCAAAAATTAATGGTTATCTAACAACTCCATTTCCATGACATAAATATTGTCACAAAAGAAAAACAAAGATGTAAGAAATAATAGTATAAAAGATGATGATACAACATTAAACTGGATCATCTCTAGGAAAAATCATCCTTTAAGACCATCTTGAAGTGACTATTAAAGATACTTACACCTGTCCATAAAAGGCTTGGTATCTGTAGATGACCTGTTTTCACTGAGCTCTGTAGCCAGTGAATATGTGCAAACATTATATAAGAAGTTGTGTGTATTAACAATAAAATTTAACTAATACTAAACCCTAATACTAAACCACCCCTGCAAGTCACTAATCCTTATGCAGCATTGTAGTATTCTACTGTTACTTGATATCCAACTTGCAAGGAGCTAAGCATCCATATTATCACACATACTACGAAGCATGCAATGTTCAATACTTTGCATTTGATAATTTCAGGGGCGATATAGTCCTTCTAAATGCTTTCAAATGGCAGATTTTGTTTATACTTAATGAGGGTATTTTATTTTATTATTTTATTTTCTCTTATTTTTTAAATTTTATTTGTTTTGTTTTATTGGTCTTTATTTTATTCTTGATTCTAAACCAGTGTATGCCCTCCTGAGTTAAGACTGAATTTGAAAAAGAGAAGAATAGAAAGGATTATACTTGAAACTAGCAACTTGACAAATTGTATCCCTAAGAAAATGTGGTCATCATGAATGTTCTCTCTCCCTACTTGGATAAAAAGTGCCTGGGAATCAGTTAAGAATGTGAGAGATCCACATTAAGTGCTTATTTTCTGGTTACATCACTGATGCTCTCTGATTTCCTAGAATTCAAACTGGAACCAGCATCTCCTCCTCGGATTTGAATACTTCCTTCACATTCTCAAATGTAAAATTTCCACTAGCTGAGTCCTAAATTCTATTATTTCCTACTATGGCTTGGACTCTCAATACCAATATAAAAAATAAGAAACATTAAAAAAAGAAAAATATATTCACTGGTTAATTAATTGATTCAAGATTTATTGCTTGAGGAAATTCATGGGACCTTTGTTTCCTAATCTGAAGTTCTTGCATATGATATTGTACTAGGTTAAAGAATTAGAGTCTTCTGTTATTTATTTTTTAAAACTAATATGTATTATTAGAACTTAGCAGATATTAAGTATTCAAATGAAATTCAGTAAAACAAACTGTACAATGATATAATAAATCAGAAACACACAGCTCCAGTGTAGTACAATCTTAGAACAATGTATTGGATTGTGAGCTATGTGTCTAGTTGAAGACTGTGAATGAGGTCTCTGATGCATAGATGACAGAAGGTGAGGTGAGAGTTAATTGTAGCAAACTACCAGCATGTCCATCTTAATTCATGAATCTAATTTGAAACTTTAGCATAGTTCCAATAAAGAGAAAAGACCCTATTATCCCATGAAAACATGGATTACATTACAACACGTTTCCTACCAAAGGGGAAATTTTTTCATTACTTAACGCTAAAGTGCTGAAACCATTAGTATACCCTTTTAGACTTAAACATATGTATTATGTGCATGTATCTCCCAGTGGAGATCACAAGTGGTGTCACATTGCGCTGTAGATCCATTAGTAACATAATGGCATCCAACCACTGGTCTTGTTAATGGTTTAAATTGGATAGCAGGACTTTTTCCCCTTTTAATTCAAAAAGAGAAGAAAAAGAAGAGGGAGGAAGGAAGGAAGGCAGGAAGGAAGGAAGCAAGGAAGGAAAAGGAAAGAAGAAAGGGAAAAGAAAAGAAAAGTTCTTGCTCTTGTTCTTTTTAAGTAGACAGTCAAATAAAATTTTCTACTGAGCAATTCAGGATATGCCACTTTAAGAAAAACTGAATGAATCAGAAGATTCAGTACTTTGAAGAAGGCATAGCCCATGTAAACTGCTTCCACTAGCTGTTTTTCTCTAGAGACAAAGGAGAATTGTAACATTTTTAAATTGAGGCATGTGACCTAATTTGGGATAAATATCTCAGGACATGCTAAAGCTTGTGTCCATAAATCACGTACCAAAAAAGCTAACCAGCTCCTCAATTATTGTTATTGTAAGTGTGACTTACAATAATATCCTTATGACAATATTACTTTAATTACTGGGACAAAAGGGAGTGGGAAATTTATAGTCATGAAAGATATGAACAATTCCATTACTGGAAAACTGGCAAAGAATAATCCTAAAGTAAGCCTTCAAGTGTAAAATAACTTGTATTGTGATTCTATTTTTCTGACTATGTTTTAGGAAGATATGAACAATAACAGACAGGACACTGATTAAAAGGTACTATACTGTAACTCAAGCATGGATTTCTCTGACTGTTAATATGGGAGGTAGCATACTTAAAAGGAACTTGTTGAGAAGATATTTAGCTCACAGGTATGTTTCTTAATGTGGAAGCCAGAGTTTTTGTAAGAAATCTAGCTGCATTCTTGGTTACTGAATAGTGTCCTAAGGCCACTAAGCTCCATTAAATCTTTCTTTTCTTTTTTTTCTTCCTTTTTTTTTTTAAGAGCCCTGCTGAGAATACTGATTCTGATCATTATTTTCTTAGGAGAGTATAGGCATATGTTCACTCATTCTGCCATGTTGCACTTAAGTGATTAAAAATTCATGTTCCAAGTAAGAAGCTGTTAAGTAGCTAATTATTTATTCTGTTTACAAGATATGCCCCAACTGGTTAGGGAAAATGGATGCTGGGGGCTGAAGAAAGCATTAAATATATTTAGGGTGAGAAGGGCAACCTGCCTCCTGGTGGGTATATTACCAAGTGGTACAAATTGAAAGAGTGCCTTTAAGCAAACAAACCACCCATTATATAAATGGAGTATACCTTTTAGGAAAATGTGGAATATCTTTACCTTTTAATAATCCCACACACAAAATCTATTTGAAATTCATTGTCAGAGAAACTCAATTCATTATGTACTCCTAACGAGCTTGTTGAATGTTCAATTTTAAAATGGAAAAGATATCATAGAAATCAGTTTTTCAAAAAAGAAGAATCAGGAAGACAAAGGAAGTAGGCTTAAAATAGAATACATATTATATATATTTTTAAATATTCTAAACCAAAAATATGCTCACCAAGCTCTCACAAGGATACACTTAGAATGAAATTGCAAATGATCACTAAAAATCAATAGTGAAAGGCAGTTTTATAAAGCCTTCAAAATCAGTAAGATGGCTATAAATGGTAAACAACACAAGCAATATGAAGAAAAAAAGTCTATTTTGTAAAATTAATTCAGGAACACTGTCAATTGTCATATTTTTCTTGACTTGCAAAAAGGATAAAAAGCTGTGGAAATAATGATAATGAAGTGTGCCGTGGAGTACACATGAATATGTTGTGTAAAGTCCATCACTGGTTTTCAGAAAATCTGTTCTGCAGAGAAAAGTGCCTGAATGGAACTATGAGTGAAAAAGATGCCTGCAAAATCTGTAACACCTAGATGACCATTTTATGTGCTTTCAATCTTTTTGAAACTTCTGTTTGAATATTGAATGTCAGTGGACTAAGATTTCTGTACTGATAGTGTTAGATATTTTTAAAATAAATAGAGGATTGAGTGTTTATTGAGAATGTTCAGGATATAGGTCTTTCTCATTGATTTAGTAAACCTAGTTAATAAACATCACCTAATTAACAATTTTCACCTTAAATAATATTGTTTATAATAATATAATAATAATATAATAATATAAAATAACAATATAATATAATATGCTATTATTTTAATAATAAAATAAACTTACATGAGCCATTATAATAAAACCTGATATTTATTATATTTTTGATAATTCAAAATATCATTTCAGGCCATAATAAATGGACATATATTAGCTATACAGCTACATTATTTTTCCAAAGGAATAATGCAGAATAGACTTCGTTCACTTTTTGTTTGTTTGTTTGTTTTTACCTTACCATTTTTATGGCTGCCACCTTTTGTTATTTCTGATGATTTAGTAGATGATCTAATGAATCATAAACTTATGGCTAAAAAAACAGTTCTGTAACAACTATCTCAATGACAATATCTGGTCACTCTGCCATGCAAATGTATTTGTTAAAATCATAATTACAAATGTTCTGGGTATAATATTTTGTATATGTTGTTAACATTGTTCTCTTCAGTTTTTAGTTTTTCAGTTTCATAGGAATAATCTTTTTTATATAAATTTTTTAATGTTTTTTTTAATTTACATTTGAGATACAGAGAGACAGCAATAGCAGGGGAGGGTCAGAGAGAGAGGGAGATACAGAATGTGAAGCAGGCTCCAGGTTCTGAGCTAGCTAGCTGTCAGCACAGAACCTGATGGGGGGCTCAAACTCACAAACCATGAGATCATGACCTGAGCTGAAGCCGGATGCTTAACCGTCTGAGCCACCCAGGCACCCCAGGAATAATCTTTCTATCCTTTGTCCTTATGTGTTCAGAGCTTGCAAAAACACTTATTATAACACTGATTAAATGGTTATCTTCCATTAATGAACATTTTATACTGCAGTTTTTAATTTCAGGCAGCCTATAAAACAATCATTGATTAACTAATTAGATGAGATGTATAGCAAATAAAAATATCAAAGTAATATCTCCGTTTTTAGAAAGTTTTATGCTATACTAATTTCACCCTTCATCACCTAGAACGGTAGTTGGCAACTACAGTCTCAAGGTCAAATTCACTGTACTGTCTGATTCTTTAAATAAAGATTTATTGGAATGCTGTCCCACATGGGTCTAAAGCAACATTTAGTGAAAAAGAATTTCCAGGCACAAAGTAACTACTCAGGGGGATTTCATACATTCAAGGTCTATCAATCACTGATGTAACTTGATCTTTTCAACTACATTTGCTGAGTTTTTTCTTAGTGCTTGTCATAGGGATTAGAAAATATATTTTAACATCATACTCCACATTAGATATACTAGTTTGATTCCAGTGAGACATATACTTTGTGCTATTATTCATGTTTACACACACATACACATATAAATATATATATGTATATATTCTATGTATGCTCTGGGATGTACTCATATAGAAATTATGTACACACGCATATAGATGTATAATACATAATTATGTGTATATAATGTGTACACACATAATTTCTATATAAATAACCACTCATATCTACATATTTACAGTGCCGGATGCATTGTGACATACTTCTATAGAAAGTATATATATACGTATATGTATAAATACACATACATGTATAATTGTTATTTGAATATATCCCAAAGCATCTGGCACTGAAAGTACATGGATAGTAGAGAATAAATAGAATTTGAAATTTATAGAGCCTGAAGCTTGTCTATGGAACTTCTCTAATATTCAGATATTCAGTTGAAGATATTATAATTGAAGAATTCTGTTCTCAAAATAGCCTCATCAAAATAGAAGTTCTTTCTTGTCAAAAATATACTTGATTATGTAGCATATATAATTGCAAACCCTTGATACACCAAATTATCAATAGTGAATAATACCAGAAGAAATATTGATTTAATTCTCTTTACAATTTGACTTTCCAATTTAAAATTTAAATTGTTCATTATACAATATATAATTAAAGATTATAATTACAAAAGTGTTGTCAGTTAAAGAAGCATTCAAATAACACAAATTCAAAATATAAAAGAAAGTGTTATGCAAATACGTTGGTATAATGTCATTTTTCTGGGTTTCAAGTTGTTGGTTGCAATGTCAGATTTTTGGAAGAAGGAGAAGCCACGTCTGTAAGGACAAAATAAATACCTCTCTGGTGGGAATAGTTATGACTCCATGCATCATGCAAGATAACATTTCTGTTACTAGAGCATTACTCAGGTATTACTTGGGTAACTCTGTTACTGAAATTGAATTAGTTTACATCCCCTTTTTTGGCTGAACCCTTTTCCTGTAGCTTTCTATAATTTCCCTGGAATTAATGAAAAATTATTATCCAAAAACTTCATATGAATTACTTTATCAGCCTTTTCATTTTATTTGATTTATTTAGGTTATTCCTTTTGGAAGATTAAAAGAATAGGGCGATCTGAGGTAAGTGGGGATGAAATTTTAGGAAATAGTAGAGAAAGAACAAGTAGAGTGGAAGGATCAACAAAGACAAATTTTACCTGCCATCATTGTGCCTATATTCATACTTCAGCTTTACAATACTGACCCTCTTGACAATACTTTATAGTCTGATGACTGGAAAATATTTGCCTTTTCTATGCAAAATAATAGTATACCTCATATATTTCCAGAGTCACATCTAGGAAAGTCAAACAAATTAGCATTCATAAAAATCCTGCAAATTTGATCAGTTCTTCTCACTTTTACAAAAGAAGAATTTGAAGCAAATAAATATTTCACTCAGGTTCTCATAGCAAGCTGGGGGCAGAGCAAAGATAGGAGGTGAAATCTTTCATTTCCAGTACTCGAGCTGCACCATTCGGGCTGCATCCCAGGGTCCTTGAATCCATGACTTCCCGGAAGCTTAACCTTAGATAGAGAGGAAGCCATTTTATTCCTTTTACTAAACGAACACAAATCTTACTCTAAAAACTCCTTACACCAATTATTCCTTACATGATAACAGTACCAAAAGTCTAAGGTTATTTGCTTCAGATTTATTCTTAACTTTACAAATGTAGACACAGCAGTATAGATGAAAAGTTGATGAGGGTTATTAATTTGGACATGGACTTTTTAAGGGTGAAAACTACCAAGTATCTAAGCTCTCAGGAGACATAATAAAAATAGACTAAATTATGCTTCAGTATTTTTCCAGACCCTCCAAGTGTCCTCAAGAGAACACTGTCCTTTTTGAAAAACTTGTATTTTTTACCTAAGAACCCCCAAATATTACCAGGTAAATTTTGCTTAAGTGAAACTAGAGTATAGTTTAGTTGAAGAATACTTGAATACACACACACACAAATACACACACACCTGTATTTTTCTATAGCATATTATCAGTTTGTCAAATTCATCAATGTAGTATATAAACAGAATACTAATGAAGTTATTTTAAGAAGTTGAATCAGGGTATAAGGTATAAGTAACCCATGAAACTAATTATTTGACAAACATTCCAAAGTAAAACTATATGAAATATTCTTATTATTCAAAATATTATGTTTGAGAGACAATATATCACCCAAAGCAATCTTGTCCCATTTAAAGTTTTAAAAATGAAAATTTTTTTTTCATTCCAGAAATCATGACACAGAGTTTTGACTGTCCTTGGTAATGAAAACTTTACACTCATTGATAATTAATTAGTTTTGGAAGTCATTAAAGGTTATTTGGAGTCCAATGAATTTTTGCTTATTGAATACACTGATATCATTCAGCTCTGAAAAAAATCCATTTATCTAAAGGACTCTCAAGGTGATTTATTAAGGAACCAACTTCCAATACCAAAATACTATACATTACACAAGAACATTACTAAAATTTGACTGTAGCTTTGAAAAGTTGCTGTATTGAAGTAAGTTTCTAAAGTAAGTTTGACTGAGAAACAGGAACAAACAAAACATGGTTATATTACAGGTATATTTGTATAAAAATGTCTGTGACTATATTAGGTCTTACCATGCCAATAGATTTTGCTTATACTGTCACACTAGGTATATTGTGTTAATTTTGTAATCTTAACTGAAAATGGAAACATGTTTACTTTTCATTTCTGTATTTACTACTGTAAAATAGAAACTCACATTTTCATATATCCTCTACACATTTTAGTACATCCACTAATATTTAGGTGCCTCAAAGTAGAGGGAAAAATCTAAATAATAAGATGTTTTATTTTGCCAAAAGTCTGAAAACATATATAGAGATATTATATACATGAGTGTGTGAGTGTGTGTGTGTGTGTGAGTGTGTGTGTGTATGTGTAAATTAATGCTGGTAAATTCCTTTGATGGGAGAAATTAACTGAAAGACCATCAATAGCACTATGTCAGTGATATACAACAGGAATTTAGGTTATTTTCGTCTATTGGATCAGGTCTTAAACTGCAGTCTCTTCTCTTGTTTCTTCATGCTTTAATGTATTTGGAGGCCTGAGTGTCTGTAATAACTTTGGCTATAGGTATCTGTCCTTTCCTCAGCTGGAGAATTTTCTTCATTGCAGTGATTAATTAAAAGTCTTAAAGTAAAATAATCCGCATGCTAAAGACATATGGCGAAAAGGAATGGTAATGATGGCAAGTTATACCTATTTCAAATTATTGTTAAAATTCCAAGAAATTAATTGAGTAAGGCTGTTCAATTTTCTCTCCTCTGAGAAGACTCTTTGCTACACTGCAATAAGAACCCATGTGCATGCACACATACGTGTTTGTAAATATGTGTGTATGTGTGCGTGCACGCATTTTGGTTCCTCTTATAAAATAAGTAATTACTCAAGCATTAGTTTATTTGTCCTTGACTTCATGCTCTATAAATGTCATTGCAAATAAGAGGTGCATGACTTTAATATTCTAGTTAAATCTCATAGGTCATGATAGAGCAAAGAAACTTTGCAGCTAAAAGTAGATACTCCTATGGCTTGAATGTAAAACAGAAGCATATGTTTTGTTGCAAACGGAGGCTGGAAGGTAGGGTAATGAATCCTTTTCAGAAAGATGTATTTTTTAAGGGTCTTTCCAACAGCTTAGCAGATGATTTCATGTACTAGGCACATAATAATGATTATTCAAGATGGCTAGACTTAACATGCAAAAAGCCTACTTTAGATCTTCCAGATTTCTTCATAAGCTACACAACTAAACATTGTTAAAAGAGAAGTGAGAAAACAATAAGTTGTAAGAATCGCTAAAAATGAAGAATAAGTTTCAGAGAGATTTTCTTGGGTTGCTAATTCATACTGGTCTTATTAATTTATCATCAGACTTTGCCTAGCTGCTGACACCTTAAAAAAGATTACATCAGCACAGATAGAATGAGTGGAGTGGAATAAGTCATGAAAAGGAAGTGCCACTTACATGTGCTTTTTGGTTTTGTTCTGTCTCTTAAACAGCCACAATTTCAGGATCTCAACTACACACTGAAATGTTACCCGTTCTCTGTTCCTGAGAAATATCACCTTAATAAACAATCCAACTACACTTTCTTAGCATCTCTTTGCATTTGGTCCTTTCTTTCTTGTTTATAGTTGTTGCTTTAAATATTGCTGAGTATGTTCACCCGTGCATGCATGTGCTAAAGAAGGGGGAAGAAAAAAGGGGAGAGGCATGCAGAGGGAGAGACCATGTTGTTCTTTACTCTTATTTTTTAATTAAGCATCCATTCTAATGATGTGACTTCAGGATGATATATAGCATCTTCCCTCTAGCAAACTATTTACTACTTCTGGTCTTCCATCATGTTCTTGAGGACCCCTAACACTCTCACAGGTAAACTGATAGGGAAAGCCCACCTCCAGATGAAACCTTATTTCTTAAAATTAAATGATAAATTAAACTCTTTAACACAGCTTGATTGTCAGTAGGGGTTAAGCAGCTTTCAACTGAATTAATTAACTAATGCATTTTAGAATAAAAAGATAGTCTTCATCTGTGCACTTCCTTTTTATTCCTGGTTATGTGTGTGTGGGTTTTTTTTTTTTTTTTGTAAAGAAAAGTAGAAAGAAGAGAGGTAACTCAAAACCACCAAGCAAAATTACAATCTTGAATTGCTACTAAGAATACTTCATATGCTTTATGTTATAAAACTGTAACCCAAATGCATGTAACTAGTATAGTACTTAGTTAAATTTGTTGAAAATGTTTATTCCACCACGAATAATATATTGCATTACTTTCTGAGCAATGCACCACCATTATTATTAATGCATTACATGAATAAAACAATGTAATACATACTTTCTACTTTCAGGGGCTTTATAATTTAAAAAACATGCCCAGCCAAAAAAAATGAAAAATACTTATAACCCCCTTAAAATATAGATCACTTAGACTGAGGAACAATATATGTAGGAGAAGAAGACGACAGCAGAGGGCACGCAGCTCACTGAAAAGTGAGTAATCTCCTTCACCACCATGTCCATCTCACTCTCCAAAGCATCTTCTTAGTTCCTTTTGCTAATAGACGATAAATAAATAGGAACAAAATGAATTGATTTCTTAGGATAAATATGATGTTCAGAAACTAAATTGTGTAATTTCTTAATTGTGTAATTCTCTGATTACAGAGTTAAAACTGGACTCATTTTCTTTTCCAATGGAAGCATGAACATCACTGATATCAAATTACAAAACGGGTTATCAATCAATTTGGAAGAACCTGCAAAGTAGTGTTTACCCAAAATTGTATATATAATTAATGAATGTTATCACCTACATTGAGATTACGGAAGGCTTGTAATGACATATTTTATGTAGCCTAATTTGACTGGAACAGTGGATGCCTGCATAGCTGGTGAAACACTATTTTGGGGTGTTTGTCAGGGTGGTTCAGGAAGAGATTAGCATTTAAATTGGTGGATAGCATAACAAATGTTGACTTGGAGGTGTATGTTTTTTCCAGTTAAAATAAAAAAATAAGGGTGCCTAGGTGGCTCAGTCGGTTAAGCGTCTGACTTAGGCTCAGGTCATGATCTCACAGTTAGTGGGTCGAACCTGGTGTCAGGCTCTGTGCTGACAGCTAGCTCAGAACCTGGAGCCTGTCTTTGGATTCTGTGTCTCCCTCTCTGACCCTCCCCTGCTCATGCTCTCTCTCTCTCTCTCTCTCTCTCTCTCAAAAATAAATAACATTTTTTTAAAATCCTGAGAATTCCTATAATGGGCCTCAGTGGAGGTGGGAGGGGACTTAATTGATAGCCCCTCCGAGCAGGAAAAATATATATATATATAACAAATATAACAAAATATAATTTTCACTGTGCGCTTTATAAAGAACATAATTTCTTTGGAAAAATATTGGAATGCTCAGCAAAGCATTTACTGTTTAGTTTTAAATAATAAATGTGGAAAACAATGTAGACTGTCTTCTCTTAAATTATTCTAAGAATGGCCAGAGTGTTTGCCATAAGTAAGATGTCTAAAGTCTCACAGAGAACAATTGACAGTCAGCAGGACAATCAGTGTTTTATTGTTCCTCTAAAATTATCTGGTTCCTTTGTGACTGCCCATGCGGTGGCAACTTACACATTTCAAACAATCGCCAAGCTAGGGAAGTATCATCAGCTTCATTCGAACTCCAGAACTGCACTGTTCCAGTTGGTAGAAGCGTAAACTGGTTCCTGCATGGTGACATTAGTCACTTCTTTGCTGACTTTTCTGTAGGCTGTGAGTGTCTGCGGGCTGTGAGTGTCACAGACAAACATATATTCACAACTGCAGAATGTATCTTGGCTTTCTGAACATTTTGGGAGCGGAGACCTTCAATGGCTTTGTTTCAGGCTATCCTTTAAGGGGCACTTGTGTAGCAAACATTTTTGGAAGATTATGATAATGTCTTCTTTCAGTTCAAAGGACAGGTTCTCTTTAAGCTCAGTATAATGAAGATAATGTCTCCATCAGGGCAAAGGTGAGGCAGAATTACTGAACATTATAAAAGGTTTGAATTCCCCAAACTCCGGGTTCTTCTTTTATAATAAAACCCACTGTTTATGGGTGCTTTCTTAAGAAAAATGAAGGTAGTTTCTCTTACTTGCAACCAAAGTACTTCTGAATAGAACACTGGTTTATCTTCATAAGAACTATGAAATTACCAAGATTATTTTATCTATTTTACTACTATGGAAAGAGCCTCAGAAAAATTAACTTTTAATTACATAGAAATGACCTGAGTGTTAAACATAGATATTTTACTTTCAGAAGTCCAATATTGAAAATAAATGTTAAATTTCATTGCAATAAGTCATGCATACATAAATCAGACAATTTGAAAAATACAAAAATTAAAATTCTCTTTATTCTTGTCATACAGTCACTTAATTCTTAGTCTCCAAGCCAAGAATTCTTCCAGTTCTTTTTATTTTATTCAAGACATATTTTAGATTCATACAAATGTATACAATTTAAATTATTTTTATAAAAACATTAGAATTTAATACACTCAATTTTTCATCTATCTTCTTTTCATTGTATATATTGAGAAAGGTTCATTCATAAAAAAAAAGTGATTCAGTAAAGGAGTTTTGGTTTTTAAATATATAATTATTCAATACCTTTCTTTTACATTCTAAAGATGGTCTCTTATTAGAAAAATTAGGCTCTAGACATAAAAATAAAATATTTTCCTTACTTTTCAGATGGGTATGCTTGGGTTCAAGTGAGCACTTACTGGAAGAAAGAAAAACATATGCCTGTAAGTTTCAAGAGTACATGGCTCCCAACATTTCATAATGGCTTCAGGTCATTTTTTTAACTTCACTAAAGGAGAGCTTCCTGGAGAAGGAGAAGACTAAATACAATTCTTATGCTATCACCTTGTATAGGCATAAAATAATTCATTATTAAAAAATAATCTATCTGTACCCCAGAAGATTTATTGTGATAAATGATAACCACTTTATCAGGTCACTCAAACCATCGGTTTGTATCTATTGAGGAAAATGAAGTTTTCTATAGCTTAGAATTATAATCCACGAGCTATAAAAATAAGTTTCATGTGTCTATTAATTAATTTACTATTATTTTAGATATTGCTAGAAAAGTAATGATAATACTGTACTTTTGGTTTATGCCATCACTAGGTTTCTACAAATATTCAACTGTATTCTTCCTCTGGACAAATCAATACTAGAGATTCTAAAAAGAAGATTAATATGTTTATGAGAAAGAGAGGCAAAAACATCATTTTCCTGCAATGGTAAACACAGCTAATTTAATATTTATCATGATACAAACTTACTGCTGTGTCTACTCTGAAAAAGTGTGCTTTTCACACTTCCATGGTAATGACTAACCTCAGAACACTCCATGACACTAATCTGAAATTCTTTGAGGACTGTAATAACCTATAAAAGAATTATTTCTTTTGGTCAATAGTCTTTTAAGAAAGTGTACTTTGTCTAGAAATGCTCTTCCTTTTTGTGCATACCTTGGCCTTGGTTCGTCAGGACTCATGTGAAATCTTCATATTTGTCATAACCCTCTTAGTGCTTTAGCAAATAAAAAGATTGTTGTTTTTCCTTACCAAAATATACAACCCTTTACTTAAATCATCTTCATAAGATGAAAATTGTATTGTTAGCAGATCTGGTTCCTGAATATGGTATGACTTTTTTTTTCAAGAGACATTACTATAAAATAAAAATATGAAATGCTCAGCATGAAACCATATGTTTTCAGAAATTTTTAATTACTCTAGAAGTGCTCATGGCCTTTCACACTGCATGTTCATTGGATCTGTTTTTAGATTAGCTAATCAAACTAGAAAAACAAAAAAGAAGCTCACAGCACATTAGAAAATTAATTAAACATTGTAATTTGTGGCCAATTCATAAATAGAATCACAGAATCATTTTAAATGTGTACAAAATGTTGACAGTTTTGTAAATGCTTACATCTTCATGTTAAGTGAAAAGTTAGAATACCACATTATGTATGTAAAATACTCTGTCATGTAAAAATATTATACAAGAAAGAAGGAAATTTACCAGAAGTTGGTTAACTGTGGTCACTGAGTGGAGTTCTTTGGATGGATTTAATTTCTTTCATATATTTTCTGCATTTTATAACATGCATATTTTACTCATATAATCAACTCTTTCAAAACTGCTTATTTTAAGCATATTTTAAAGCCATTTAACTGTAGGTTTTCACAAAAATTTACAAGTTAAGTGATTAAGCACTTATCATTTAAAGAGCATGTACTGTGTAACATTCTAATAATTTTATCAAATTAAATTCCCTATTAGCAGAAAAGGGTGAAAGTGCAAAACTTTTGAAAGGACAATTTAAATTTCTACAAAATTCTGTAGTATGTTCTGACATTTATTCCAGTCTTCCATTTTGATTAAGCATGCTCTTTCTCAGCTTTTCAGCTAATTTAACAAGAATTGAAGTAAAACAGTACATAGCCTTTTTAAAAATTCACACTTGATGCATAGATTTGTTAGATGTAGAATTGTATGCACTTTAGCTCTCTTATTAACCGTCCCGAAACCCAGACAACTAGGAATTAGGTTCAGTTAATAACCTACTGACATCTAAGGTAAAATTTACAGTCACTGCATATGCATGTCAAAATCTATTAAAACAAGTGAACAAAGAATTTACCCTACAAAGCTTAATTAAACAAGTACATTTTCACCTAGCTTATTTCATAGGCATGACTGTATCTAAATGGTGATAAAAGAGCTTCCATTTTAAAAACTGTCATTCAACTTATCCCCAGTACATGTTGTAGGTTTTCTGTGGTTTGCCTCTATACCATGAAAATTATACTTATTAAAGAAATTCTATATTTTCTACTATATTTCATATATATTTGGTCTAATTTGTGGTAAATTGAAACCCACAAAAAATTATAAAGACTACATTATACCAGGTACTCAACAAAATATATATGAACACACACATAATCTTTGAAACTGATGGAGGAATTCAACTTGGAAAGCCAAGAATGGGATGATTAAGCAATTGCCAAAGACATATCTGTCAGAGGAAAGAGCACAGATTGAGATACAGAAGTATTTTACGAAATTAAAAATGAATAGAAATGGCTAAAATATAGGTTAAAAGGAAAATAGTAAGAACGGAATCATTTTCCAATATCTACTGTATTGTGTAAATTTATACCATATTTGATAATTTAATGTTTTACCATTTGCAATGTTACTCACCAAAATAATCATTCAACGTTTCTTTTGTGTTTGCATTAAATACTAGGCTAATAGTTGCTAATAAGGCAACTAAAGTGCAGAAAAGGTAATGGCTCACTCCTCATTCCATAAATAATTATGCCTTGTAAATATCAAAATCAAAATTTGAAACCAGGGCATCTGTTTAAAGTTAGTATTGTTTCATTAATATATCTTCTGTCTCAAAACTAAAATTAAAGCAAAAAATAAAACACACAGGTTAAGAAGTGTTCATATTCAATCTGAATTGGAAATTCAGTATTTTTTAGGTTTAAATTACACAGTTATAACACTAGAATGTCCAAAGACATAAATCCCTTCGTTTCTGTAACTAAACCCAACTTGACTTTCAAGCTTTGAATTTCTTGTGGAATCATAAAACTTATTCTTGCCAACTCTAGTTTAAATCAGTGTTCCCTGGTTAATATTGAAGTCTAAGTTTCACAAATATCTTTTACTTTCTCTTCTCCCATAGGGAAACTTAACTCCACAAATAGCTTACATGTATATCGGATATCTGGAAGATTATGTCTAGATTATATAGACCATTTAACATTGCATTGGCCTACTGGCCTCACTGTAGAGTGCTGTTCCTTCTTGGTGTTTGTCCAACTCTGCCTTTGCTTGCATCATGGTTGATGACCCTACGAATGCTGCTACCCCTGTTCAGGGCTGAAATGATTTTTTAATACATTAAAAGATAAATTGAAGCATGTTCACAATTTCAAGAGTGTATGTGAACAAAGCTAATTCCAATTAGTCTTTGCCAAACTGGGAGTGGTTAGAAGCACTTCTCTCAAAGGAGGTGGGAGAAAGATTTCTATAGAGAAGTTGTTGAAGAAAAGAAAGGAAATTATTTATTGGCTATAACCTCAAGCCTAGTTGGCTATTTGTGATTGGTTGTCCTTAGATTTCAATTTCATAAACTTAAGGCATTTATAGACAGATTTTGGGTTGTTTATGTAGGCCATCACAGCCTTTAGAGCTATCTTAGTGGCTCTTTGTTTAAACAATGGCCATTGCTTAATGGCCTTTTTGTTTAAATATTTTAAAGGGTATGTGGCATCCAGTTATTTTTCCTAAGATTTTCAAAATTGTCCCCACATTTCTCAGATACTAGGTCTCTGTAAAACTGTCCACAATCCTTTATGCAAGGTCATCTCACATATCCTCTGGCTCTGTGGTATCACAAAGGACCTGAAACTTTGCTAAACAGTTTGACCTCTCCTTTTCCTACTACTTTGGAAAATTATTGAATTTGCCCAGTACTTTGAGATCACTTCAAATTACCTTTGGTTTCTGTTGTTCCTAATTCCCTTTAGAGATAGACCTGAGGGGATATAGGAACTGGAAGTCCCTAACTGTGAATAATTGTCCGTGTTTTCCTCCTTTGTTTAAATCCTAACCCCAAATCCAGGAATGGTTCACATTTCCTTTCCGTGGTTCACATATCCTTTCCTTTCCTTTCTATAAAAACAAGCTTTTATACAATTGTGAGCACATTTTCAATCCAGGTATTAACTGACTGTGCTCTAAATTTCCTAGGATATGTGCTCTTGCTATTGCAAGACAAGAGTTTCAGACCTTAAAACACTATTTTTTCTTAAGCACTTGTTTTTTTGGGGGGGAGGAGGGAGATGGATAGAGAGAGCACACGTAAGCACACTAGTGGGGGAGGGAAAACGAGAAAGGGAGAGAGAGAGAGAGAGAGAGAGAGAGAGAGAGAGAGAGAGAGAGAGAATCTCAAGCAGGCTTGATGCCCAGCACAGAGCCCTACAGAAGGCTCAATCTCATGACTGTGAGGTTATGACCCGAGCCGAAATCAAGAGTAGGATGCTTAAGCAACTGAGCCACCCTAGGTGGTATCCCAAGCACCTCTTAAAATAAAATTCCAGCCTTTAGACCATGTCTGTGCAAGGCATTCACACATCCACTTATATATTCAAGTGATTTTGTTCTAAGTTGTATCTGACAGGCTTCACACAGAAAAGATCATCACTGAATTATTAAGTACACAAATGAGGGGAACAGCCAAAACTTTGGGAATGAAAAATATTGATTTTTTTTAGCTGAAAAATTGTCTTTACTCACATAATTTAGCAATATCCTCACAATATATTTTTAATGATTATATCATACAATGTATGAGTTAAATTGTAATATTTTATTAAAATTTTAAGTAATACCTCAATTAACTGTTGTAATTACTAGTCAAGGGCATTAACTAACATATGTAGATACACAGACATTTTGCATAATAAATAATACCTTATAGCTAAAAGAAAAAAAAATCAAACCTGGCTTTGTCCATATGCCAAAGACTAATCTGATACATTAGAAAAAGCACATTCAAAAAAATTTGCATAATAAAAATTAAAAATAAAATTAGGCCTACATAGGACATGAGCTAAAGTCATACAGAAACATGTCATACATATGACATACAGAAAAATTGATGCTAAATATGGATAGGCAATTTAGTTTAGAATGAATACATAATGAAATCTAAATTAATTGTCAAAAGAACAGGGAGAAGAAATTGCCTCTGGTTTATTAGCTGATAAATTTCTTTCTTTCTTTTCTTTTTTTTTTCTTGATCACAAAATCAAAGGCTGCTAGCAATTCTAGGAAAAGCTGGAATGTTCAACAATAGGCTTGCATTTAAATATTCTTTAGTTAATTTAAAGAAGAAATTAATTTACTTTTATAAGTCTATTTTTCTTTGCCTTTTAATTTTCAAGGTGTTAAGGCTCCTGGGTGGCTCAGTTGGTTGGTTGAGCATCTGACTTTGGCTCAGGTCACGATCTCCCGATTCATGTGTTCGAGTGCCGCGTCAGGCTCTGTGCTGACAGCTAGCTCAGAGCCTGGAGCCTGCATCGGACTCTGTATCTCCCTCTCTCCCTGACCCTCCCCTGTCTCTCTCTCTCTCTCTCTCAAAAATAAATTTAAAAATTAAAAAAATTGAATTTTCAGGGTATTTTCAGATGCAATATTGTATGAGTTGATACAGTATCAGGCTAACAGAAACTGAAGAGGTCTGCAGCAGGCCGTTACTGGCAGGGCTCAGAGTCTGGTGATGCTGACTGAGTCTCTGCTGTTCTCCCAGGCCGTCTTTGTCAGCTGTACCTACCCTCATGGTCACAGGGTATTCACTATTGCTTTAGAAGTCACGTTTATACTAAAGGCAGGATAAAGCAGAGGCATACCACGTTCCAGGCGGTGATAGCCCCCCCAACGGTCAGCAGAGCAAAAGTTTCGAGAGAACCTTTTTTCCCAGAAGATGTCTGCTTAAGTTTAAGACAGAACTAAATCATATGGCCATTTCTAGCTTTAAAAGTGGTAGAAAAATAGAAGAGTCAAACCATGATTGACTTAATTAAATTGTAATCTACAGTTTGGGAACTAGAAGCAATCAGAATTCTGTTAAGCCTATGAATAAGGAGAACTGATATCAAGTCCCAAACAGATTCTACCACAAAATTATCATTATATTCAGACTATAAATTAGAACAAAATTGCTTTGCTGATTATATAAATGGATGTGTTATATTCTATTTCATGAAGAAGGATACAACATAAAGTCACATAATTTCTTTGAAATATTAAATTCAGTGCCTTAATGTCACTCACTTAGTCCAAAAGGCCAGTGTTTGTTACCCTTGTATGAAACTTAGAAACTTGGAAGTCTGTTAAATCAGGCAGTGGGCCACATTTGTCATCAACATTCCATTGTCATTGGCAAATGGTATCATCATTGTAAATCAGGGTTTCTTTTAATCTGAAAACTGTCTATTGACCCAAGGAAGCAACATAGTTTCTAATGCCATGTTTGTTATAGCAATGAACCCTGCAATAACTACAATCTTTATGTGTGTTGTAGTAAAAGAATATAAAATATTTTCACCAATCACTGCTATATGAAAACAAACACACAAAAAAAACAAAATAAAACAAACATTAAAAAAATACCTATCTGAGTTCTCAAAGCTAAGGCTTTACACTTTAACTTCTTTAGTTTTTAAACATATATCCATTTTTTCTCAGTGCTGCCAAAGTTCCTGGAGTTGGGGACTTCCATAATACCAAGTAGGCTCAAAACAAACCTTACCTAACCTTAAATTCTTGTATCCATCCAAACTTCACTATCTTTTTTAGTGCATTTCTTTTCAGTGAAATCCTCCATTTGCATCAGTCAGGACCACCTCAGTTTATTAAACGTCATTTCAAATCTCAAAAGTCAGGGGTTGGTATCTTAGTCATATTCTTTTAGAGAGAAATCTATGTTCCTTATGCACATAGATCCACATTCTCCCTAAGATATTGTCTGTAACATTAGCATGGATTCATGGGAGGTGATGGATATGTGGGAATGAATGGCTTTTCATGTCTGCGAGCTGTAAGATAGGTCAGAGTTTATATTCATCCAGGAGGAAATGGTGTATCTGTACTGGTTGTTACAATATTTCTGCACTGCTCAGTGCTCCCAGTTTTGCATGCTTGATAAGCCAGACACTTCTGTAACTTGCCTTTACCAAGTACAAGGTATGCTGTTATCTCCTGATGCAGCATCGGTTCCCCAGGGTGGAGCCCCACTGCTATTGATGATACCAGCCTCAGCTTGTCCCTACTTTTACTATGTGATTCTGAAACATTTTGAATGTTATGCCTAGGTTTGTTGCAAGCCAGTCTTGCAATGATACAAATAAAAGGTGTATTTTTTTCTTTTGTCATAAAAAGAGTCTATTTCCAGTTTCCTTCCAACTACAAAATACTACCAGAGATTTTAGAGTAAACACTACTACTCTCTAGACTCCCAAATGGGCACCATGTGAGCTAGTTATAGATCCTGTGGCTGAGATTATACCTAATTATTTTCTTCAAATTATTACCTATTTATTGAATCCAAGGGTCAAGGATGGCATAATGATATGCTATTAAGTGACTTCTTTTAAATAAGAAATGTTTGTGTATGGGAAAATATGACTGAGTAAATGCAAATAATGCCTTTCTTAAATATAAAATTTCAAAACTTTAAATAAGCAAAAGTCAACATTTATTTCATATAGGCTAACTGGATTATGAACTGTATGCTCTAATCTTATAAATTCTCTTAAAAAAATCTTTAGATCCACCTAGCATTTATTGAATTTTCTTCTGCTACCCAACATGGTATTATTTTAACTTCTATATTCATCCCTTAGTACTAAACTTGACATAATTATTTTTGCTTACATCTTTAAAAGGTGTTTACAAATTAATTCTCAAATTCTCCCATTGTTTATTTCCTTCGTGGCGGGCCTTGACATGGTTTATACCATTGTTAAAATTATGCCAGCCGCCCTGTCTAAAACACTGAATACGACCTGGCCTCAGCCGCTCTCAGTCATAATCAAACCACAACCCATTTTAGGAGGAGATCTTTCTGAGAAATATACCTCTTTTCGTTAGTGTTTGTTCGCTGCAACAACTGTATCAGTGGTTTGTGTTTAGAAGGCTTGTAGTAAGTGTTAATAAATTATATATTTTTAATGTTTTCATTTTTTACTTTTTACTGTATGTTTAGCAAAGTAGTAGAAGGTAATTATGTTTAGTGTGGTTATCATCAAATTATAAAAATTCTATGAATCACTACTTGTATTTCATTACATTCCAACAATACATAAATTGAAGAATTTATTTGAAGACTGTGATTTAATATTAATGAGTATATGTAAATTTGGTATTGGCTCTTATTTCTGTCTTCATTGAAAGAAGTGTCAAATAAGCTGATTTAGAAAACTTTTTAATTCATATATTAATTTTCCCCAATGGAGCTGATATGAAACTATCCCTTTCATGTCAAATTAAAATTGAATTGAAGCTGTTAAATGTGGCAACTTTTATGATTAACATAAAACACTAGATTTATAACTGTTCAAAGCTTTAAACAGAGACATAGGTAGTGTGAACAGAGTTCATTTTATTTTCTTAAAGATCAAGAAGCACTATAGGCTACAAGTCAAAGAATACTTCTTAGTCAACAACAATACCAGAAAACAAAATTACTTAATTAAGATTGGGATAAATTAGACCCAAGAAAAAATAATCAAAAATTATATTCTGTTGAGGAGGAATTACAGCAGTCTTAGCAAAGTGACACATGTGGTAATACAGGCTATCTTATGGCCTTGGCTTTCTGGAAGTGAGAACAGGATAACCTGCAAGTGATAACTGGTAAATGCCTAAATTAGCAACATCCCTGAAGGGCCCCTCCGGAATTTGCCTGAGGCCTCTGTTTCAATAGCAGCACAGTTCAACTTCTCCCTTTTCCCAATCCTGCTGGACTATTATCCTACTGGGGTTGTTCCTGAGAACATTACTAAATATACCTTGTGTGGCCAAATCTTAGTCTGTTTTCAAGGGATCCCAGCCTTTGGGGGCTGGTAGAAATCTTGTTTCTAGGGAGCAGAATCTAAAATGAGATTTCAGAGCTATAGGCAAGCTAGGGGTGAGGACTCTTATCACTTGTGGAAGGTAGAGTATCCTAGCTACTGACATTGCTGGACCACAACTGCTAAAATGCCCAACAGCGATAATCTAGGATAGAATTATTGAAGAAGGGATTACACTGGAGAGTGTATTTTTTTTAGGCTTTGAGAGGTGGGACATAATTATAAGGTTAGTTCACACAGAGTAGTGAATGGTTTTGCTGGTTGGGAAAAGAAATATGAAAAATCTGGGACATAGACCTCTGGTAAAGAAGGACAACAGATGCAATTATGAAAGAAGTGTGACCCTTTGTAGTGATGTGTACCCAGTAAACAGAACACATATGTGTAGAACAAACCAGTGGCCCTAGGAATTGCCCTTATTTGCCTCAATCCCAGTGATTTATTTGGATTATTTGTGTTTCCTGACTTGAAATGTTACTCTACAGTAGCTACCTGAAATGCTATTCGATATTGCATTTTTCAGAAATTGAATACTTCTAGGAGTTCCACTAAACATACTCTGTTGCTGCCCCATGGTCGCTTAGGGCACTGTGCCAAGAGCCCTGTAGTCAATTAAAAGTGGTGATATACTAGCAAGGATAATTGATCTTGACCATCAGGAGTAGATAGGGTTGATCTGATGTAATGGGGACTGGGAAGACAATGTTTACCAGCATATTAACCCCCTGGAGCATCTACTTGACCTCCTCTGCCCAATTCTGAGCGTGTGCAACACCAATAATCTAAAAAGGACATGGAGACCAGTAAACTCAGGCCTCTTTGGTATTCAAATTTGGGTCATCTCAATGGGTAAGTCACTAGACTAGCAGAGATTTTAGTCAACAGTGGAGGAAATCTAAAATATATGTATAGGAAGCAAATAATGAATAAATAGTTGCAGCCATGAGATCAGCTGTGGTGTTGAGGACGTTTTTGTGCCACTAACCTTCTTCTTATAAATTACCCAGAAAAGAAATCATGCAGAATCTTGGAGAATATGTTCCCAGATAAGTTGAAGTTATTATACAAAGCAAAGAGATTGTAATTATTCAAGAAGTGGACTCTGTTGAATGTTAGAGATTTGACCCAGATCCACACCTTCAAGACCAAAGCACTCAATACTGCTAGAACTGGGAGTTGCAGACAGCTCAAAGATGAGACTCAAGAAACTTCCCGCTGTTAAAGGTAACAGCTTCCCCAGTTATAACCTCTCTAAGTGGGAGCCCTTTTCCAAAAATTGGTCCATGTGGAGTAGGAAGGCCCAAATTTCTAGCCTCCATATGAGATCCTTTTGAAATGCCATCAGCAAGGGCCTCTGTCATTTGAATTTCGGTTCAGTTTCTTCCTCGGCCTAATCTTGCTTCCCTCACCCAAGAATCGGATGGAGGAATGGCAGGATGGTAATTATGAAAATATGCCTTTTGACCACAGGCTAATCTTTGTTGAGGATCTGCATACCATTTAAATGCATCTTTTCCTGAATATTCCCTAGAAAAATCTCCAGGTATGTGTATGCCAAATTTGGAGACTCCTATATTTTACCTGCTGTTAAATATTCTTTATATTTATAATCCTCATTATAAGTCATTTTTTTGAAAAATAAAATACCAGATAGAATTAATCCTGACAAAATAATTTGTTCAAACGTCTTTATATATGTTATCAGCTATGACAATTTATTTACTTGCTATGTCTTTCATTAAATGTCAGACATTTGCATTTTATTCAAAGTTTATGTCAAGCTATCATAACACCTGCCCTCCAATAATCAGGGATAGGCATTTTGAAATGAATATAAGAAGAATATGTATAGGAAAGATATGCATGCTACTGAACTAGATGTCATTTGAAATATGATTATCAGTGAGAGAATAAAAATGTGGTATGATTCAAGAAGCGTACTTTCATAAACCAAATCCTTTGTTCTTCCTGTAGAGGAAAAAGTAAGGTTATTTCCAACTCAGGCAACAGGGTGATGTTAAGTATGACTGGAATCTCACTAGGCAGATGTGCAGTCACTGTAAATGCTGATAATGTTCTTGTTTAGTACAAAATGTTTATAATTTCTCATGTAATAAATGACAGCCTGTGACAGATTTCTTCCAAATAAAGGTCAAATTTTGCACTAGCCTGTCATAATTGATCTTTAAGCAAAAATAGAAAGAGGAAAGTCCCAAGAATTTCTGGGGATATATCTTTCAAGACTCTCTGTCTTTGCTGCAGAATGTTTTCTACTGCAGGTTAAGAATTTGATATTTTCTTATTTTTTCTAAATCATAACCACATTTTCAAAACAAGTAATATTTATATGTAAATTTTGCAGGTATATATCACATATTGTTTAATGAAGATGGCCAATGTTTCTGGAGAAATGAAATTGAATCATATTTCCCTGAAAATAAAAGTAATAGCTATCTTAATAACTGTAATGAATACTTATAGGTCATGTGGTGTGGTTGTTCTCAACTAGGGGCCATCTCTGTTAGAGGCCAGAGATCCTGCTTATCATCCTACAGTGCACAGAGGAGGCCCCCACATTGAGAATTATTCAGTTCAAGACACCAACAGTATCCTAACTGAGAAATCCTGACCTAGTGATCTCGTGAGAAGCCTAAAGTACTGATCTTCAGTGTTTTAGATAATGTTCACATGCATTGTTGGGAGAATTATTTTATTTTTCATATAATATAGAGATGGGTTTCTAAAACAACTCTAGAAACAGTATCATTATGTTACCACACTAATGATAAAGAATTTGGGTAGTATACAAATTTTCTTTAATTGTTAAAGGAATAAAAATTGAATTTAGGATAAATTCATTACTTGAATTATTTAGCTGTTATTTAATTTGGAAAGAAATAAATATAAAAACAAATAATATAAATATATATGAATGATCTAGCTAATAATTTAAGAGACTATTTTTTATTTTGTAAACTTTCAAATATATGCAGATGTATAAAAACTCATCTATCCCTATGTATTCAACCTATTAAAAAACATATATAATTCCTGTGACTTACTTAAAGTTATTACCAATTCTTTTTTTGTGTGTCTATAATGCCCTATTTTCTTTTCTTAATATTCCTTACTTTGCCTTTTATGTTTTTAGTGTTTACTTCCTTCTACTAAATGCATGAGTGTATGTGGATAATTTTATATTCTTCAGATTATTATTCTTATTTTTCCTGTTTTTCTTTGTGCTCTCCTTCCTGCACTTCTGTTTTTCCATGGGGGGTCATTTTCTTCAGTCTTCAGAAATCACTTTCAAATTCTTACTTCCGATTTTCTGGTAACAAGTACTATCGGATTATTATCAGAACCATTAATTTTACCTTTATTTTGAGGAATATTCTGTTGGGTTTTGGATTCTATATAGACATTACCATTCCATTGCATTCAGGTTTCCATATTTTCTGCCAAAAAATTTACTGTCTTAATATGAGTCTTTTGAAGAAAATGCACACTTTGCTCTGGATGCTTTTAAGATATTAAATTTGTCTTTGATTTTCAGCAGTCTTAATGTTGTGTATCTCTAAGGGCAGTTATCCTACTATTTATTTTGCTTGGGGTTTGTGGCAATTCTTGAATATGTGACCTGAGGTCTGTAATCAGCTTTTGAATTTCTCAGCCATTTTTCATCCTAATATTTCTGTCCCTCTTCTTTGGTCTTTCTGTCGCTCCGGTTGTAAGTATGTTAGACTTTTTATGGCATTCAGTCTATATGTAATGTTGCTTTATATAGTTTTCATTTCTTTCCTTGTGGTTCTGTGTAGATGTATTTTCTGAATATATTTTGTCCTATCTTCAGTTTAACAATCCTGAATTCAATGGTAGCTATTCCTTTATTAAGCCCATTTAATAATTATTAATATCAAGTATTTTATTTTCAAAATTTTAGAATGTCACTTTTTATGGATCTTAATATGATTAAAGTCTCCATTTTTTATTTCTCCACTTCATTTTTTATTTGTTTATATAAATATTTGCACTATATTGTTGTCTGTTTCTATTGCACATTTTTTAAATCTTGTCTTAATATGGCTTTATATTTTGCTATGTCTAATAATTACTTTATTGACTGCCAGAGTTAGTATGCATTAGAAACATATTCTTGTTAATGGTATCTTCTTTCAAAAAGAAGGACAATGTAATAGTGGCTAATTACCTTAATTTAAGAAATATCTATGCTTGCAGATACTGGATTATGGATCTGGTAGTATTTGGTCTACTTTTAACTCTGGTTTATAGATTTTTATTTTTCTCCATAAAAGAAAGTAATATAGTCGTAGCTGATTATATTAAGTAAATCAGAAATTGTACTCAGTAGAGTTTGAGTTGCACCTCTTGTAAGACTTTTTAATATTTTGTTGCTGCGTGTGCAAAATGGTACAATTTCTAGGGAATGAAATTTGACAACATATAATAAAATGACATAGGCTACAAGTTTTGACTCAGCAATGCCACTTATAGGAATTTATCCTGAAGATACACTTCCAACAACATAAAAAATATATATCTAGATGATAGTTCTTTATATGTAGAGGAGTATTTCTGTAATTGGAAAATATTACAAGTTACCTAAATTTCCAGTATGATAAATTGATAAATTTATTCAGCTTATGACATATACAAAAAAAGGTCCATTCTGAATCTGTTAAAGAATGAATAAAGTGTCTATGAACTGATATGGTTTGATATCAGGTGATATTTTTCAGTGAAAAAATATAAGTACAAAAATGCATATGTGGAAAGAAGTGACATAGGAAAACATATATTTTCATTTATCTTCATAAAAGGAAGCACAGGAAGCAGTTACATACAGTAGGTAGTGGGTAAAGGAGTAGAAGAAATGTATGAAAGAAATTTTTTTCTAAGTCAATGCTTATGTATGATTTTTGACTTGTGAAACAAGTAGTCAATATTTAATACTCTGTATACTTTAAAAATATATATTAAGTTAATAATGATGGGAGTAGGAAAATACAACTTAAAGTAGATATGAGACTAAAACAGGCAAACCAAAATTATTTCCAGTGCATAACTTAAGCACAGTGAGAGAAAAAAAATCCAGGAACACAAAATTTGACTTCTCAGTCTCCATCCTGATGGGATGGATGGGAAGGGAAATCCTGTATTCCTTTTAGTAGGTCTGTGTTTGGGAGTGGTGTGGTTGAAGTGATTCTGAACAAATTTACTTACATTGTAGCCAGAGAGAATGGGTAAATACAATGATATTTTTGGGAGCCATTGTTTTCACTGTGGAATATATGATACCCAAATATAAAATCCAGAAGACAAGAAGAAACAAATCCCATAGGAGATATGTTGAAGTGAAGAATATCGTTTTGATACCATTATTTCTAAAATATGTTTTTGTGTACTGTATATGTATGTGTGTATGTGTACACACACATTTCTTAGTTCTGTCCACAAAATGGACTCAGAAACAAAGACCACTGAGTACCAATGAGCAGAACCATTGTCTTGATCTTAGTTTCTAATAGTATAGTTCATCATTCTCTACTAAAAGGAACAAGAGCTCTTTGTTGAAATGGCTGATACTAGGCCTGGGCACTGTAATACAAAATGATCCTGAAACATCTTGCTATTATGGAAAGTGAGGAAGGGCTCAAAAGGATGATTGGGATAGTCACAAGTTCATAGGACCTAGCCTAAAGAAACTCCAAATGGCCCAAACTAGGACAACATGAATATTAAAGGGATGAAGGATAATAATGGAATAAAGCTAATGTAAAACTGTAAAATCCTGAGTCCCTACTGATATTAAACAACAACCAATGCAGACAAGGGAGATCTCTTACTCAGTAAATTTCACAGGCCAATTGGTTGAGGGAGTTCTGGAGATGAAAAATCATCAACCAACATAGTAAAAATTTCTCAGACAAAAAAAAAAAATCAGTGGCTGACACAAAGAATGTAATGAGGAGCAAGTAGCTGCATGGCTCAAAATTTATTCCTATACACTTATTTTTTTAATGTTTAAATATTTTTTCAAAGAGAGAGGGAGACACAGCGGGGAAGGGGCAGAGAGAGAGAGAGAGAGGGAGAGAGAGAATGTGAAGCAGGCTTCAGGCTCTGAGCTGTCAGCACAGAGCTCAATGCAGGGATCAAACCCACAAACTGTGAGATCATGACCCAAGGTGAAGTTGGACGCTCAGCCAACTAAGCCACCCAGGTGTCCTTATTCTTATATATTTCTTATTGGCCAGAGAAAAAATAGCAACTGTACACATAATGCCTTCGCTGAGTAATTAGAATTATATCATCAATAAGGGTCAGATGGATACTGTGGGTCTTCAGATATGATGCCATGAGGACCATGATATCACATACATAAAATTGCTTCCAGGAATCTATAACTTGTATCTAATCATGAGGAAACAGACAAAACCAAAATGAAGAGTGCTTTATGGGAGGAAAAAATGGTATGCAAGGTACTCTTAATGATACAAAAGATAATGTAAACCTGTAAAATACTCCAAAATGAAGGAGACTAAACAGACAGGACCACTAAATACAATGCTTGATTTTCAATTGAATCAATACATTGCTTTGGAAAAACATATGCTATAAACAATGTATTCTGTCAATTGGAATGTGGGTGACATTGCATAAAAACCATATAAATACTAAAATTACTGATTTTTATAAGCATATATGATTATTCTAGAGATCATTTTCATTAATACTAGGGTCTTTTATTATGGAGATATAATTGACGTGTATATTGCAGTGTGATTACCATTGTAGTATTAACTAATACCTTCATCATGTCCCATAATTACCATTTCTTTCTTTATAGTGAGAACACTTAAGATCTAATCTCTTAGCAATTCTGAAATGTATTACAATATTGTTAATTATAATTGCAATGCTGTTCATTGGATCTCCAGAACACATTGATCTTCTAACTGCAAATTAGTGGCTTTTGATGAATACATCCCCAATTTCCCCAACCCCCAGCCTAGTAACTACCATTCTACTCTAATTTTTTAGGATGTTGACTTTTTTAGATTACACATGTAAGTGATATCATCTATTTGACTTTCTCTACCAGACCAATCTTACTTAGCATAATGCTCTCAAGGTTCAACCATGTTGTCACAAATGGCCTGATTTCTTTTATTGTCATGGCTGAATAATATTTCATTGTATTTACATACCACATCTTCTTTACACATTCATACATTGACAGAAACTTGAATTGTTTCCGTATTTGGCTATTGAAAATAATTCTGTGATAAACAGTAGAGTGCAGATAACATTTTGATATTCTGTTTTCATTTTCTTTAGAAATATACAAAAGTGGAATTACTGGATCACACAGTTGTTCTATTTTTAATTTTTTTTGAGGAATCTCCACACATTTTTCTAGTGGTTATACCAATTTACAGTGTCATCAACAGTGCACAAGGATTTTCCTTTTCTCTACATTTTTGCTTCACATTTGTTATGCCTTGTGTTTTGATGATAGCCATTCTAACAGGAGTGAAATCTCATTGTGATTTGATTTGCATATCTCTATGATATATTCCACTTAATTTCAAATCATTTATAAAAATAATACAGGTATTATTAAACAAACAGGATACAAATTAATAATAATGAATTTAGTAAAGTGTCTTGTGGTTTATTTAATGTGTCAACTTGGCTTAGGTGATGGTGCCTAGCTGTTTGGTCAAACACTGGTCTAAATGTTGCTGTGAAGCCTTTTGTAGATGTGAGTAATGTTTACAATCAGTGAGTGTCCAACTTTGGCTCAGGTCATGACCTCACACTTGTGGGTTTGAGCCCCGTGTTGAGTTCTGCGCTGATGGCTCACAGCCTGGAGCCTACTTTGGATTCTGTCTTCATCTCTCTCTGCCCCTCCCTCAAAATAAATAAATATAATAATAAAATAGACCTTAAGAGCAAAGACTGCATTTCCAGAAGATGAAGACATTTTGACTCAAGACTGCAACACAGGAATCTTACCTGATTTCCCAACCTGCTGACTGAAACATTGACTCTTACATGAATTTCCAAACTGCTGGCCTGTCCTAAAGTTTTCAAAATTACTAACTCCTGGTGATTCAATTCTTTAAAATAAGAGTTTCTTTCTCCCCCTACACCCCATCTCTCTCTCTCTCCATATACACATCCACAGCAATTCTGTTTTTCTGGAGAATTCTAATACAAGAGTATGCCTAAGTATTATATAATACTTTTCTTGAAACTTTTCTGTATGTTTAAAGTTGTTTCCATATAAAAAGTTTTTAAAATGATTATATCTATTACATTTTGAACAGTCATTACAATATTAACTTGTTCTAAACTAGTGATATGTGTGCATATATATATTTGTGTGTGTATGTCTTTTAAATAAATTTTAAAATCACTGCCAGTTTGTGTTGTATTATTAACTAATTTTTCTAATATATCACAGAGGCATAATTTTTCAATATGATAACTCTCTATATATCTATCTAATTATCTGTGAATATCTATGTTTTTCAGGTTAAATATGTGAGTAAAGAATACTTTATCAACAATAAGCCAGGCTGAACTATAACAGAGATTCAGACTTCTCAGACAAAAATGTTTCCATTTAAAATTTAGACATCAATTGTACAGTTTTAAAATTTTACACCTATAGCTTATATAAACACTTGTAGGCATTCACACAGTAGAATTTATAATATTACCTCCTGAGAGTAATTTTTTTCTCTCTAGAAATCCAATTCGTCCCAAACTTGCCATATCCCAAAGGCATTTACTGATGTTCAGCTCTCTTAAAAATGAAAATGTATTTATCCCTCTTTATAATTTATTCTACCAGTAAACACTTACATCTTTTTATGTTTTGATCTTATTTTTTTTGAAACCACACACTTAGTCAAAACTTTGCCAACATCAACTTTCAGCTCACATGAACCTTACTTTCATGTACTTGTATTTCCTCATTTTCCACACAATTAAAACAAACAACAAAGAAACAAAAGGCCTTAGTCTTCATAAATCAGGCAAAATATCATAGGACTACAGAAATAAATTAAAAATCACAGACTGTATTTAAGTACTGGTAAAACTATAACCTTATAGTTTACAGAAGTCTGAACAATACAAATGCTGTAAATAAGTCCAAGAGAAGCAGAAATACAGAGAAAATAAATGATTTCAATCTGTGCGACCAGGGAATACAACTGAATGGGTTAGTTTAAATTAAACATGTGGAGGGGCGCCTGCGTGGCTTAGTCAGTTAGATGTCTGACTTTGGCTCAGGTCATGATCTCACAGTTTGTGAGTTTGAGCCCCATGTTGGGCTCTGTGCTGACAGCTCAGAGCCTGGAGCCTGCTTCTGATTCTCTCCCTCTCTATGCCCCTCCCATGCTCATGCTCTGTCTCTCTCTGTCTCTTAATAATAAACATTTAAAAATTTAATTAATTAATTAAACATATGGAACAAAATAAATTTATCTGGATATAAAGACAAATTCCTTAGTTCATATAATTCCTCTGATTGCTTAATTTACACTAGCTCCTGACTTAACTACTCACAATCATTTCCAACTTTTGGGCAATCCTTGATCACTAGTAAATTGTTTATGAATTATCAGTTTTAATAGCATTAATAACATATATTTATAATATTATATATTCTATATGTAGTATGTTATATATATATATGCATTTGTCCTTCAAAAACAAATACCATATTATTGTGTTACCAAATTCCTTTGTGTTTCTTTTTACACATACTCAGTAGCATCTAATTCTTTTGTTCTAAATAAGGCAGTACTGTAATCAGCACTTTGCAACTGGAATAACAAGGTATAAAATTCAATTCATAAATATTAATACTTGATATCTAATGTTTTCTTGAGAAACACTTTCTAGGAAACTCATAGTAAAGAAGAATACCAGCATTATTAAAGTTGAGAGAAATATGCACTGTAAATACACAGACAAGGGGAGAAATAAAAACGTAAACACACCCAGCATGTGTTGCATGAGGTCTTTGGTTAAGCTCTTTCCATGGACCATCTCATTTCTGCCTCAGAGAACTGTTCAACTCATTAATTAGTATTTCTATTCCATATTCACTTTCTAAAATAAAATAAATTTAATTTTCTATCTAAATTACTCCAGGTAATCTTGTTCAAATGCTTCTATAGATGGGCAAACTAAAGCTTGACAGACAAAGACATATGACTAAGGGCATTTAGTGGTAGAGTGAATTCCAAGGTCCCATTGCTCCTGGTTGTTATAAATTTTTTATTGTATTCTTAGACCTTTAAATCGAGAATAATTTAATAACAAGGGGATTCTCCTGTATCACTAACAATACAAAAGTTTTACAGGGTAGACTCTTCCTTGATGTTTTCATTTATATAAGAGAACATGCTTGCTTTCTGATTACTCCCAGGATCCCAATGCCTTATCCATTCCTGGGGACAAATCAAAGAAGAAAAATGGAAGGTCATCTTTAGGTCACTGCTATTCAGTTTGCTGTGCCAAGCTGAAAACCCAGGCCATTAAATATGAAAATCCACTCATTGTCTCAGGCCTGATTGTATCCTGTCTTTCAGATCAGACTCACCATAGTCATAGCAACCCTAATGGGCGGATGTGCATTGGACCACATCATTTGCAGGGTGTCTTTAACTGAGAAAAGTTTTGTTGAAAATATGTGTGATTAATGCCTTCAACTATTATCTCTAATTGAACAGACATGAAAGGGGGTCACTTTGTCGGCCCAGATAAGCCTACTGCATGGCTATTAAAGGCATATTCAGCCCTCGCTGAATTAATCCATTATTGCTTCTTGTCTTTGGTAACCATAACATGCTGTTGGAAGGCTGTGCAAAATTTGAGTAACTGTTTGAAACACAGCTCCAGTAATCCTCTAGACATGGGTATAAGAGTTGGGAAAAGCTGTTTAGTGAAAATTGAATGTGCTGTGCTGTTTGAATTAGTATTAAGCAGTAGTACATTATTTTAATGTGTTTATATGAGAGTGATGCGTCACCTTAACATTACCAGCTACTCAGCAAGATTCCCAAAGCTCATCTATCCATAATATAAATAAAAGAGATGATCAATAGAGAGATTGAAACTCTGTACTGGAGTGCATGGAAGGGGTGGGGATAGAGAGAAATGGTTAACATTCAAACTCTAAAAAATAAAAAGAGAATTTCAGAGATATGCAGCTAATATTAAGCAAGCATCTATATACTTGATGTAGAATATGAGTTGTGGGAGGTACAGATTTTGAGGAAAAATCTATTGACCTGTACTAATTCTGTGAGAATAGTCTGCTTGGCAAAATCATCAATACTGGAGATATTTGGACTATGATCAGATGAGCAAAGAATGATTTTTATAGAGACTTTAAGGTAGTATGTGTAAAACAGATCTAAACAAAAATAGTGATGAATTGTTTGTTATTTTGGTAGGTAAGAGCAAATACTACTTTGCCAGTCAATGAGTTACTCAAATTTGTGTTATGTGAACAGTGACATTTATGATAATGCAACCAATTTTGAGCAATAGAACGTAAAGACCAATTAAATATAGCATGTTAAAGTTGAAGGAGAAAAAAAGCTAATTGTTAAAATAATAAAAATGTCTTTTATAATTTATTAATTTGAATTGGGCATCCATTTATAATATAATAGAATTAAGTCTGCACATAATACACCAACACATATGTGAAAATACAGTCCAAAATGACTGAAGGGTCAAGGATAAATAACCAAAATATAAAGATAGGGGGAATAAATAGAAGTTTTTAGAGATAATCTTAGAATGCAGGGTATCCTCCATAAGTTTCAAATTTCTGAATAAAATATTGCCAAGAATACATAACATTTAAATTCCTGTAAAGAAAAATATCACATAAAATTTAAAAAATTTAATGTCCATATAAAATACTCGTGATATAGACAAAGGATTTTTTTGGTATATAAAACATTCTAAGGTTAAAAAAGGGCACTCAAAAAAGTAAAAAATTGAGAATAGTCATTTTTAATCCAAATTTCTTATATAACTTTACCTTTCTAAAAACAAAAGAAAAATCAAAGAAACGATCAATGATATATTATTTTGTTCTGACAGAATGGCAAATTTTTAAAATTTATTATAGCCATTCTTATCTAGGGTAGGATGATAAGAGAATTTTTACATATTGGTGCCAAGTAAATGAACCAAAACATTGGATGGCATATTTGAGCCTTCTATGTCAACTTTAAAATAAGTGTTTTCACTGATACATGCATTCAACATAGGAAACCTGTTCCATAGAAATACAACTCTGTATATTTCTTTTTTAAAAATCACACGCAGGTATGTTCATTGCAGCTTTTCTTGTAATTGTGACCAACTGGAAACAATCTAAAGCTCTTCCAATAAAAGAAGAGTTTCATCACAGAAAAATGTACCCTTTGGAAAATTATGCAGCCATTTCAAAGAAGATACAGTGAAATGAAAAGATTTCTAAGACACAGGTAAATTTTTTAAATGTTGTCAGAAGAATAAGTGTGTTCTTATTCATTTTATATAAAGACAATCAGAAAGAGAACATAGGAAGGATTCTGAAATATTCTAAAACAAATTGTAAATAGCTGTGTGTTCATGTCATTATTATTTTTTTATTTCACTATTCCCTATACCTTACTTACCTTCAGTTCCTGACTCTATAACATCATTCCTCTGTAAACTTGAAAACGATTCTTAACTTTCATATACTTACCTTATCCTTCATTGCTGATATGTTATGATATATAGTACTGATCTTAGGTGCTGCAAATTTGCTAAGATATATTACTATATCTCAGTGAACACATAGTTCTTTACTGTCTCCTATCTAAATTGCATAATTTTTATTTATTTTCTTCCTGATTGAACTGGCAGGATATATAGTACAAGACTGTACAGGAGAGATAAAAGTGGACACCCATGTTTTTTTCTTTCCCTTCAGTAGAAATCATTTAGTTTTTATAATTAAGATATTAGCCACAGATCTTTCATACATGCTTATTTTAAAATTAAGTATATTATTTCTGCTTTCTAATTTGCTAATATTTTTAATTACAAATGGGTGTTGGTTTTGCCAGGCATTTTTCTGCATTTATTTAGAAAATCCTATGACACATCTTAAATTTGTTAATATAGCATATAGTATTAATTGATATTTGGAAGCTAAACCAACCTTAGATTCTTTTAATTAACCCACTTGGTCAAGGTATATTATCCTTTTTATACATTACTATATTGTATTTGCTAATATTTTGTTAGGACTTTTGTGGCCATGTTCAATAAGTGATATATTTTTGGATTTCTCTCCTGAGGATCCTTCTGTCAGGCTTGGTATGAGGGAACACTAGACTCATAAAATGAGATACAAAGTGTTCCTTTCTCTCTGTTTTCTAAAGATTTTGATCTGTACCATAATATTCCATATTCTTTGGATGTGCTTGCTACCTCTAGGGTTATCCCCTTTCACTTCTGATATTGGTAATTTTTTGCCTTCTCTCTCTCTTTTTGTACCTCAATTGGCTTTTGTAACCCATTTTATTGGCCTTTTCAAATACCCAACCTTTAGTTTTATTGCTTATCATTATTGTTTAACTGTTTTCAGTTTTATTTTCCATTCATCTTTCTGGATTCCCTGTTTTCTACTTATCTTGGGTTTCATTTTATTTTTTCTAATGTCTGAAGGTGAAAACTTGGAAAACTGATTAATTTTTTTAACATTAACATTCATTCAAAATATATATTTCTCTCCAGACACGTCTAACTTTATTCCACAAATTATGATGTGTGTTTTAATATCATCCTGTTCAAATATTTTCTAATTTTTGATGCTATTTCTTCTTTAATCCATGGGTAATTCAAAGCATTCATGTATTAGGGGCACCTGGGTAGCTGAGTCGGTTGAGCTTCCAACTTCCGCTAAGGTCATGATCTCGCAGTTCCTGGGTTTGAGCCCCACATCAGGCTCTGTGCTGACAGCTCAGAGCCTGGAGCCTTCTTGGGATTCTGTGTTTCCCTTTCTCTCTGCCCCTCCCCAGCTCGTGCTCTGTCTCTGTCTCTTTCTCAAAAATAAACAAATATCAAAAAAATTTTGTAAATTCATATATTATTCCCTTGATTGTTTTTTGATATTTGTATCTAATTTAACTCTGGTGTGATTAGAAAACAAGTACTGTATGATATAATCCTTTAAAATCATTGAGATTTATTTTATTGTCCAGCATATGATCTGTTATAGTAAATTTTCTATGTGCTGTCTCAAAGAATGTGAACAGATGTAGTGTTCTATAGTTGTTGATTTGTCAAACTTTTTCAACTTTTCTGTATCCTTACTGATTTTCTGTTTGGTTTCTCTGTTAATTAATAAGAGAAGAATATTGAAATATCTAGTTAGTATTACGTTTATGGGTACTTTTTCTTTTACCATTTTTCATGTACTTTTGTCCATTTTGTTTTATATAATGTGGAACTTCCTTTTTAAATGCAACCTCACTGTGATTTTTATCTTCTTACCCACCTAACCATTTTGTCATAACAAAATATCTTCTGTCTGTAGTAACATTTCTTCCTGGAAGTCTATCATGTCTAACATTAGTATTGCCACCTTAGTTCTCTTATGTTTACTTTTCTCATGGTCTTTTTCTTTTTTTTTTTTTTTTTTGCTTAGTTTCAATCTGTTTCACTTTATTATTATTTAATATATTCCTCTTGTGGGCCACTTACAGCATTATATTCAGTCAAATTAATTGTATTTTTTTTTATCACAGTGTTCAGTCTGTTCGCAGACTGGTTATAGGTCTGCCATTTGTCTCATGCTGAGTTTTATTTGTCTCATCTCTCTTTTGTCTCCTTATTTCTACTTTACTGATATTTGTTTTGTTAAATATTTTATTACACCATTTTAATGCCTCTATTTCATTTGAATTATATTTTGTGCTATTTTTAGAAGTTTCTCTAAATATTTTAATACACATATTTTAGCTACCTCACTTTAATTTGTTTCTTTGGACTTTATCCTAGTCAATTCACCTCATGATAGCTCTACTTTCCCTTTCTTTGTACTATTGCTGCCATGCATATTACATACATGTGTATTATATACATATATGTCATAAATACAGTGATATATGTGTGTCCTTTAAGTAGTTATATGTCTTCCACAGAAATTAAAGAAAGATGTACCACATATATACCTAATTGAACATTTTATAATATTTTATATGCATTTACATGTTTACCATTTACATTTCTTTATATTGCTTCCCATAGACTATGATCATTTTACTTCAGCCTAAAGGATTTCTTTTTTTGTATTTACTATAGCACAGGTCTGCTAGCAATAGATTCTTTCAGTTTTTGTTGATATAAATATGTCTTTATTTTGTCTTTAATTTGAGGGTTAATTTGCTAAAAATGGAATTATTGGCTGGTTTTTATTGTAAGCATACCTAACATGTCATTCCATGTCTTTTGCAATCAGCATGTTTGATAAGAGGATAATCGTTAATTATATCATTGCAGTCCTGTAATGTGTCATTTTTCCCTTGCTGCTTTCAAGATGTTCTCGTATCCTGACTTTCAGCAGTCTGGTATAATGTGAATTTCTTTGTACTCAAGTACTCGGGTTCCTGGCTCCCTAGAGCTGGACTTGTTTCAGCATTGAGGCAATGCTAAATTTGGGAAAGGTTATGTTCAAACACCTAACTGCAGTAACGTGGTCACTTCCTGTTGCCTGTATTGCATTCAAAGATGCAGAAATTTGCAATTTTTTCTGGCTTTACTTTTTAACTGAGCTCCCTAGGCCTTCCTGTGTGCACGTGTGAGGTAGCAGTAAGGCGGGGCTGTGCGGCAGGTCAGTATCTTAGCACTTCTGTGACTCTCTCCATTCCAAAACCCCTGCATTAAATTTCTGAGTGCTCTGTCACTTGCCCTGAACAAAGCTCATCGATTTCTGTCAAAATGTGGGTTTAGGCATCCTTGGTTGGGGAATGGACGTTCTGTCACTTGAGGCCACAAACTCATGGATGTTATACAATACAGTTGCAGGGTTTTTGTTTTTTTTTTTGTTTTGTTTTTTTTTTTTGTATTTATTTTTGAGAGAGCAAGCGAGAAAACAGGGGCAGGGGCAGAGAGAGAGGGAGAGGGCGAGTCCCAAGCAGGCTGTGTGTTGTCAGCATAGAGCCCTATCCAGGGCTCATCCCATGAACCATGATATCAGAACCTGAGCCAAAATCAAGAGTCAGATGTTTAACTGACTGAATCACCCAGGGGCCCCACAGTAGCAGCTGTGAGTAGATACAGTCAATCCTCATTATTTACTGGTTCTCTACTTGCAAATTTGTCCACTCACTGAAGTTAATTTGTGATCCCCAAAGCAGTCCTCTTGGGCTTTGGCACTCATTTACAGACACAGGTGGAATAGTGAAAACTCTGAGTGACACATATTCCCAGCTGAGGCTGAACAAGGTAGTGCTCCGTTTCCTTGTTCAGGTCTTATATTACAAACAAGTGTACTTTTCAGTTTGTTTAATGCAACATTTGTAAGATTTTTGTGGGTTTTTTTGGGTGATTTCACTATTTAAAATGCTTCTCATGCATTAGTGCTGAAGGACTGTCTGGTTTTCCTAAGCACAACAAGGCTATGATACACCTCACTCAAGAAAATCTACTTTTGGTTACATAGGCTTTATTTAGGTGTGAGTTATGGGGCTTTTTGCTGTGATTTCAATGTTAATGAATCAATAATATATATTCAATAATATATATTGAATAAAGTATCTTTAAACCGAAATGTACACAAAATAAAGTTATTTATTGCTCTGATAATGAAAGTTGTGACCACAACTAGCAAGAACCTAATATTGTATCTCCCTTAAGAGCAATAATTTAGCATTCACCAATTCAATGTTCATAGCAACTTTCTAAAATATAACTATGTTAGTTGGCAACCCTCTTGGAAGCTTCCTTAGTATTGTCTGAAATTGGTCCCTGTACCCAGAGGCCAGGGAAAGACCAAAGAAGAGGCAGGCCACTCCAGTTTGGTTGGTGGCAGTTTTAACAAGCAAAGGTGAACTTACACAGGAGGCTTGTCTTGGGCAGCAGCAAGACTAATGTTTCCCCATATCTGCCAAATCCTAAAAGTCTGTAAAGAGGGCTTAACTGGGCTTAGTCATGTGTATTATGGAAGTTTTTTGTTTTGTTTTGTTTTGTTTTAAACTCTAGTTATTTAACATATATAGTTAAGTGAGTTTCAGGTGTAGAATTTAGTGATTCATCACTTACATACAGCACCCAGTGCTCATCACAAGTGCCCTCCTTAATACCCATCACTCATTTAGCCCATTTCCTACCCACCTCCCTCCATCAACCCTCACTTTGTTTTCTCTCTTTATTTCTCCCCTTCCCATATGTTCACCTGTTTTGCTTCTTAAATTCCACACATAAGTGAAATCATATGGTATTTTTCTTTGTCTGATTAACTTATTTTGCTTAGCATAATATACTTCAGGTCCATGCACATCATTGCAAATGGCAAGATTTCATTATTTTTGATGGCCAAGTAATATTCCATTAATATATGTATATAGTGTTTATATATATCCATATATATATGTCACATTTTTCTTATCTATTCATCAGTTGATGGACATTTGGGTTCTTTATATAGTTTGGGTATTGTTTTTTTATATTTATTTATTTTTGAAAGAGAGAAAGAGAGAGACAGAAACAGAGACAGAGAGAGAGAGAGACAGAGAATGAGCAGGGAAGAGATAGAGAGAGGGGGACATGGAATCTGAAGCAGGGTCCAGACTCTAAGCTGTCTGCACAGAGCCTGACGTGAGGCTTGAACTCACAAATCATGATCATGACCTGAACCTAAGTTAGTTGCTTAACCAACTGAGTCACCCAGGCGCCCCTGGCTATTGTTGATAGTGCTGCTATAAACATCAGCGTGCATGTGCCCCTTCAAATCTGTATTTTTGTATACTTTGGGTTTTCAGTATCTCAAGGCCACATTTTTGGAGCAGCCTCTGGGAGTAGGAAAGAAGCAGAACCTTCATTCCAAGGACAGAGGAGGGTGTGATCGCCTCTGATTACCTGGGGTCCAGCTCCGATGTCAACTGTTGAGCATATATTTTTGATGACATTTTTCAACAAGTTACCACAAATAATAAGAATCAACTGTACTTCTCAAGTGTCTTGGTATTGTTATTTATGATAACTCAGTTTAGTCATATATTTATTTTCTGTTAAGTAGATTTTTTTTCAGCCTTCTTGTGTTGTAATTTCTGAGAGTAGAGTCTGATGCTTTACTTCAATATTAGAACATTATATTTTATGTTTTATAATTTAATTTTAGTGTTTTATTGTATTATATTATTAGCTATGAAATATTATATCAGAAAGAATTATTTTGAGAGATTCAGTATTCTCAGCAATGTGGTATTTATATGCAGTTTTTTTTCTTTCAGCTACTTTTAAAAACAAAGCATAAAATATTTGGTTTCTACACTAAAATATCAACTTTTATATATTTTTTCTTTAAGATGTCATATATATATATATATATATATATATATATACCAGAGGTGAATAGAACACATATTTCAAGTGTAAGTGTAATTAATAAAGTGAATAATTTTATTATGGTATATGAAAAAATAATACAAAAAATATCGGTACTTCAGATGCGATCCAGATTCCTTTCCCTTATCATAAACTTGATACTTCCCCTACAAGAATTAAAACTATCTTAAATTCTATGATAAATCAATATTTGTTTTCAGTTTGGATTTATATACGCATTCATAAACAATTATTTTGTGTGTTTTTTATTTGTTTGTTTTTGGTTTTGTTTTTGAGATTTATAAAAATGGATGAAGTTAGTTTATACTTCTATTGCATCTGGTTCCTGATTATCAAAAGTATTTGTAAAATTCATCCAAAATTGTTGCATGTTGATTTAGCTTACTCATTTTTATTGCCATGTGATCTTCCATTGTATGGATGTACCATGTATTTTAGCCTATTCTACTATAAATGTTTTCTTGGGAGTTCTTTCCTTTTTTTTCTATTCCAAACTATGCTGGTTTTGATGCCCTATGTATGTTTTCTGGTACATCTGACAGTTTATCTAGAATCTATATCAAAAGTGTCCTCAAGAATATGGTAGCTCATGATGCTCCACATCCTTGTTATAAATTGATATTTTCAATAGTGGTATTGTTTAAGGTTGTAACTAGTTTTTCTCTAATCAAAAATTTGATTTCATATAATGTCTACTATTCCCTACTTCAGAACCCTTTTAGAGAGTCCCTTTACAAGTCTTTGGAAAATTTTTTATTCATCTGGGTTAATATCTCTTTTTTATTTTTTAATTTGTTGGAAAATGTTCTTTATATATTTTGGACACTAGTAGTTTGTTAGCCTTTTTCATTTTCAATATTGCCTCCTATGTTGCAGCTGGTATTTGTATTGTCTTTATAATATATTTTGATGAATATAATTTTTGATTTTACTGTATTTGAATTTATGAAACTTTTACTCAGTGGTCAATATTTGTTTCTTATTTAACAATTATTTTCTTGTAGCAGATTCAGGAAAATATTCCACTTTTTATGTTCTAAATATTTCTAAGTTTAGTTTTTTTGTACTTAGAATTGATTTCTTAAATAGCAGAAGAGGTTATGATTTTATTCTATCTCATGAAGATACTCCACTGTCCTATTATCATTTATTTAAAAGGCTGATCTTTCCCATTGATTGTTCATATCATGCCCTCTTTGTTATACATTAGTCCATACATCTTTTTTTTTTTTTTTCAAATTCCTTTTCTGTTTGCATGGGTATTTTTCTACACTTGAAGTACTACAACATCATCCTAAGTATCATGTTTAATATTTCTTCCCTATTTTTAGAATAAATTCTTTTACATTCTCTTTTTAGTAATGAGTATCTTAATTATTATTTTTCCTTTTAGAACCAACTTTTAATCATACACTAAAAAATAATGATCCTGTGGAAATCTTAAGTAGAATTGCATTTACTCTACTATGAATTCTGGGAAAATTGCTGCTATTACAATATTAGGTTCTCCAGTTTAGTACCATGATATATCTCCCCATTTATTTAGTTCTTATTTATTTATTTATTTATTTACTTATTTATTTTTAAGTTTTTAAATTTATTTTGAGAGAGAGAGAGATTGTGCAAATATGTATGGGGCAGAGAGAGAGAGAGAGAGAGAGAGAATCTCAGGCAGGTTCCACGATGTCAGAACAGAGCCCTATGCAGAGCTGGATGTCACAAGCTATGAGAACATAACATGAGCCAAAATCAAGAGTCAGACATTTAACTGACTGAGTCACCCAGGTGCCTCTGTTTATTTAATTTCTAGAGAGAGAGAGAGAGAGAGAGAGAGAGATCATAAATGAGGGAAAGGGGAAGAAGAAAAGGGATAGAGCTGGTCCAGCAGCATCCTGGAATCATGACCTGAGCTGAAATCAATGAGTCAGATGCCCAACCAACTGAACCACCCAGGTGCCTCTGATTTAATTTTTATCTCTAAATATATATAACTTCATCTGAGAAACCCTTGCCCAATCTTGAAATTTACTCCTTTGTCTCCCATGAGTTCAGATCAGATCAGTGCACCATTTGTGAATCATCATGTTTATATCTGTATTTTATCACTTCCTACACTAAATCAAAAGTATTTTTTTAATATAACTTTGTCTCTCACACTAGATTTGTTGTCTACTCAAGGACAGGAATTGTGTCTCGTTTATTTAGGGCCTAACATATACTCACATTAGATGGTCAATAAACATATGTTTATTAAAATGTGACAAATATTCAGTCATAAGGAATGGTTATGATAATTATTGTAAAACCACTCAACATAGTGTTATATAAAAAATGATTATACAGATGGTTGTGATATGGAAATATATCTATGGTATTCTAAATAAAAATTTGGAGGTATCCTCATCCTCCCTGACTCTCACTCCTTCACCTATGTCATCAGTAGACCCTTTTGGCTCAGTCCTTGTACTGCACATAGAATCCTGTGCTTTACTTCTATCCTCAGCACTATCACCCTAGTCCAAACATCCTTCATTGTAACAGCCTCTTTTCACTCACCCAGTACATTTTATAGGATTATTAAGTAACCATTTAAAAATATAAGTCAAGAGGTGCCTCAGTGGCTCAGTTGGTTAGACATCTAACTCTTGATTTTGGCTCACAGTTTGTGATTTCAAGCCCTGTGGCAGCTTGATCAAGCCCCATGTTGGGCTCCGCATCAACAGCGTGAAGCCTGCTTAGGATTTTTGTCTCTCACTCTCTACCTCTCCCCCTCTCTCAAAAATAAACAAACTTTAAAAAAACTAAATATATTAAAAAATAAAAATAAATACAAATACAAATCAAAGCAAAAGAATACTCTGCTCAAAAATGCTCTGAATCACTTTTCATCTCACACTGAGTAGTAAAAGCCAAAGTCTTTACCAGTTGACAAGACTATGGATGGACAAGTACAAAGGCTTGCCTTAATTTGTAATACATCTACTACATTTCACATCACTTTACTCTTTTTCGTCTATACTAACCTCCCATGTTTTCCTTGTACATGCTTCTGTTTCAAGTCTTTGTGCTTAGTCTTACCTGTAAACTGGACCCTTCCCAGATATTCTAATAGACTTACTCTATTGGAGTAAATATAGCTTTTGCTTAAATGCCATATATTCACTGAGGTTTTCCACAACAAGTCTATACAAAATGGTACCACTTCATCTCCCTGCACATTAACATCAGTCTTTATGCCCATTTCCCGCTCTTGTCTTTACAATCTTTATTGCCAACATCAAATACAACATCTTACATAAACATTAAAAATTACAACAAGTGGTATATATTATCAAAGATCTAACATGTCTTACCATGAAGAAAATTGAATAAACACGTTTTGTATAATGTATTTATTTATTTATTGTCTATCTCCCCCCTACTCTAAGAATGTAAACTCCAGCAATAGAGCAATTTCTTTTCTTTTGTTAACTTCTGTGTCCCTGGGTCTTAAAATAGTTATCTGGCACATGGTAGAAATTAAAAATTATATTGGATCATTTAAACAAAATTATGTAAGTAGATGTTATTTGAAGTTTATTTTTAAATGGTTTAACATGAAATTATAGAAAGGATGTTTTTGTGTGTTCCTAAATACTATACTGAAGACATGATAGTTTTGAGTTCCATCTTATTATCTGATCTATTGCATTTAAGTTTTAAGTTTCTTATAAACCTTGAATTATAAATAAAATGATAGGGATTATTGATTCATAAAAACATTATAAATAATATGACTAATATGACTTCTCTATTTACATTTTATTAGATTTTTAATAGAGTCACTGAACTATACCCTTGAGAAAAAAAGCAAATAAACACTTAGCATATGCCAGACATAAGAAGTATACATCAGTTTGTTATTTGGAAGTCATTTTTATAATGCATATACTTGAAGAGGGATTTATCATTAATTGTCATCATATTTCAGAAACACAGTGAGAAGCCCATTAAGTATGACCTTGTCAGAAAAGAAAACAGGGGCTTAGTAGTTAGAATGATAGAATCTTTCCTTGGAAGTGCACAGTTGGCAGTGAGACCAGATTTTCCTAGATCATTAATTACAAATTTTCCATCATTGGTCTTTTTATTTTAATACGTTCTAATGGAAGAAAATTCAAAAGGCTCCCTTTAAAATGACTGACCAACCATTACTAGCGTATAAAAAATATAGAAAATTATAAGAAAACAATTCAGCATATTATTAGGTATTTTAAAATTTTAGATTACTACTGATGCATCACCAAATATCCCAAACATTTTGAATTAAGCCTAATCTATTATTTCTCACAATTCTGTTATTTAGCCAGTTGTTTCTTTGTTTGGTTGCACCTGGCTCACACATGGGCCTCCCTTCAGCTACAGGGTCAGCTGATCTGGGTGGTTAAATAAATATGGCTGCACTCACATGTCTGGGAGCTGTCGGCTGGCTGTCAGTTCAGGTGCTGCGGTTCTTCTCTACAAGGCCTCTTCACTTACTGGAGGTAAGGATGGACTTCTTTATATTATAGTTGGAACTTTTTCAAGAGACTGAAGGTAGAAGCAATGAAACCTGGTCAGCCTGGGCTCTAGAACTCACACAAGGGTGCTTCTACTAGCATTTTTCTTTAAAGCAGGTTATAACAGCTGCCAAGATCAAGGGATGCTAAAAGCAGAGAAGCTGCATATAATCTATTTCATTTACTATGGTATCTTAAGACTGTTTCATTGAATTTTGCAGTAAGCTCTAAATGGTAAAGGTAATGTTTGTTTATGTTAGCATGCAGATTTATAGAGGACTACTAACCTACTGTAAAAATGGAAAAATAGTCAATATAAGAACCCAAGGTGATGTCCAACTACAGAGTTCATTTTTCAACAGTCACTTGGTTTTATGATTAATTTTACCAGGAAAAAAAAAGAAGTAAAATACAAGCAAAGTAGTTTGTCCAATAAAAATGGAGGTAAAACCAAAATTATCTACACAGCGAATATATTACAAGTATAACTAAGCTTCACTGTGCTTCTTAATGAGTAGAACACAAATGTATAAAGCATAGTTCCTGCCCATATAGATTTCCCAAACCCAAAGGGAAGATAATATACAAGTATACTAAGTGGCTCAAACTTCCTTTTTGATGCAAAGCGCCTGGGCATGTAATTCATAGTGTAGCAACCAGGGTGTCAGTTACTAGCATTAGCACTCTTGTCACATCGGAGAAAGATTCAAGATACAAGGTGTAATGCAAAATCACCAAATTTGAGCATGATTAGCTATGAAGCGGCAGCTGAGTTTAAAGAAAGTAGG